>NC_052532.1:185745232-186066482 GCF_016699485.2 Gallus gallus | reverse complement strand
GTACCCAGAATTCAGTTGTATCAAGAAACTAAAGGCTTAATGAAAGGGATTTTTCAAAGTCTGCTTCTTTTCTGTCTGCATTTCTCTTAGTCTCTTTACAGTTAATGTATCAAACAGCACATATCGAGAGCACCAGCCTGCATCCAGTACAAAGCTAAATGATACATTTTCTGTTATTGGGAAACTTTTATCTCTATGCAATTAATCAGAAGTATGGGTTCAATTTAAAGGTACATTTGTAATGCTGCTAAGTTCCTTATATCTAATGTAGTAGTCTTTCTTCCCAACAGCAGAGGGTAGAAGTCCACACACATCCCAGCCAGTGAGTGAGTCATGACTACATGAAGCTCTTGCCTAGGAAGACTCAATTTAACTACTGACATAAGACAGACAAATTAGCAGTGATCAGTCCTGACTTCTCTAGGCAGAGGAGATGGTTTCTCCAGGATCTTCCCATCATCAAGGAGAAAAACAACAGCCCATAACCTATGGTACACAATTGAACATGTTCCATTCATTAGTGTTGCAAAAACATCAGATACTCACCTGCCAATTCTTTGTACAGTTTTGGCAGTATGCAAAGATATCCATGAAAACCAAGGTTTTCATGGCCTCTAATATATATAATTGTCCATTATTTTTCTGTCTGCAAAGCATTTACCTGCAGCATCCATCCCACAGAGTAAATATTTTTTTTCAGTGCCCTCCAAACTCACTGTTGGTGTAGCAACCTGTAGCTACCCTTCAGCAATGAGTATTCTCCAGTTTTCATTGGGGTGCAGTCCTCTTATTGCACCCCTTACAAAACTCTAAGGTACCACATTGTTAGTGACACTTCTAGGGTCACTTATAATCATAGTAGGGCTTAGGTTGGAGGGGACCTCAAAGCCCAGCCAGTTCCAACCCTCTGCCCGTGGGCCGGTTGCCCTCCACCAACTCAGGCTGCCCAGGATCCCATCCAACCTGGCCTTGAGTACCTCCAGGAATGGGGCACCCAAAACAGTGTCACCTCCAGCAGTGACACTTGCAGTAACCCAGTAGTAGTGATGCTTCTGGGAATTCCTTCAAAAAATAGAATTTGTCACAATATTGTGGAGATATTTTGGCCAGAAAGCAACTCGAGGTCACCTTGACTCACCTTCATCTCAGAGAAGGGTTAGACTTAAAGTTGTTGGGACCATAAATGGAGGTCACTCAACCACTCTGAGCACCTGTTCTAGAGCTGCAAATCCCTCAGGGTGATTTTTTTCTTTATACAGAATCAGTTTCCTTTGTTGCAACTTGCCTCCTGTCTTTTCACTGCATACCACTGAGGAAATGCTGACTGCATCTTCTCCACAACTCCACTTAAGTGAGTGGACATCTGCAACTAAATCACCCTTAGCTTCCTTTACTCCAGGCTAAATACATACAGTTCTCCTACCCTTTCCTTGTAAGTCATAACCGTTTCCATGCTAGCAGTCTCCCACTGTGCTCTCTCCTGTTTGTTGATCTCTGTCCTGCACTGGAGATCTCAAAACCAGACAGTATACTCCAGAGTGATCCCCCTGCTTCCCTGGCATGACTGCAGAGTCTCACAAGTACAATGTGTGGAGTTGCTTCCTGTTTCCATTTTGCATCTATAGGGCACCTGCACCATGAGGCTCTGCACCTGAGTATGTTTTTCCTCAAGTAAGGAGAGGTACCAGGATTAAAAGATAACAGGATTCAAGCCTGGAGGTGCTTGCAAAAAAAGTGCCTCCAAGATAGTTGCCATGGTCGAGCAAAATAGAGTAAGAGAATTAGAGGAAGAATGGGTAAGAGACAAAAGATTCATGCTGAAAGATTCCTGAGCCATTTAGCAGCCAGGCACAGGAGGCTCTGAGCTCCTTCCACAGATGTAGGAGAGCAGGTGAGCCCTGCAGCCACACGGGAGAACTCAGAAGTGAATGCGAGCACGATGTGCAGCCCAGAGGTGGCAGGAGGTACCTAAGAATGGCAGCTGCAGCCCTCTTGACCCACATACAGGCTGTCAAAATGAGTGTACGTATGGCTGCTGTTTAAAATCTGCATTCAGAGTTGGAGCGTGCACATAAAAAATACATCTTTTTCTCTTGTCTGATCCCATTATTTCACCGTGATAAGACGGCACATACACAAAAGGTAATTTTAAAACTAGTTTCCTTATTACTGTAATTTTCTTTTTTTTTAAATAATATGTTTAAACATCTCTTACCCTTAAAATTGACCCTTTTGATCCAGAATAAAAGCAGCCCGCTATGAAAAGTACAACAGTTGCCAATGAAATGGATGTTAGCCTAAGCTGTCTGACTGTGACTGACAGAGCCAACTGTGGAAGGGCTCGTTTTCTTCTACAGAATGAGATGAAAAATTATTGTCATCATTTGCCTGCAAACCAACCACTGTAATTTCTATTTCATGAGGATGCACTTATTTGGAGATGTTAAGTCCCCTCTAAAAGATGTTTGAACTCACTGAAGGACCATTAAATTTGTCAGCATCGCATCCCAGAGAACTTGATGATTTTCCTTCCTTTTGTTTCAGCTAGTATAGCCTCAGTGACCTCAACTTTCATTTAAATGTCAGATTCAGATTAGATCCACAGCAGGGCTAAATTCTGACCACTTCAGTGTCAAAATACATGGCTTGGCTGATACGACTCACATTCATCAGCATATTTTATCATTTTAAATACCCTGAGATGCAACAAATTTTGTTTACGAAAACAAATAGGAGGTAATGGGAATCAGTTGGTGACAGGAAACTCATGTCAACAATTCAGCTCAGAAAAGAGAGAAGCTGCAGAGAGCAGAGTATTTCTTCACCTGTGTTAGAGGATAAGAGCTTCATTTGGCCCTTTTTATACTCAGTGCACTTATATCTGCTTTGTGTGCGTATGGTAAGTCTTCACTAGCTAACCAACCTATTGCCATGAGACTCTCCCAGCAGACATCCCACAAACCAACAATTTTTATAAATGAATGAAGTCTTGCATATCTGAGAGAAAAGGATAAGTCCTTTGCAGGCAAATGGTAGCTTAGTTCCATCAGCACGTGAGAAATATCCTTTGTCCTGGAAGATAGACCTAACATGAACAAAGTACCTACCAGAGTAGGTACATACACCAACGCATGTGACTTCTTCTGCTCACTTCAAATCCAGCTCTTTGCTTCTAGTCTAGGTCCCAGTTACTAGCACTCAACTATCTAGCTGATCCCCATGTAAAGAAATAACAGGTCACATCCCCCCAGAACTGCCTCTTAATATTCACGAGATTCACAAGGTAGCACTTTTATGCCCTGCTAGTTTTTTTTTTGTTGTTGTTCCAGGAGCCTTCTGTCTTTTAACATTCAGGATTTATACACCGGAGTTTATCATGGAAACAAAAAATCTCTCTTCTGCCAACTGAGATATAGGTGTGAATGCATTCGCAGAAAACTGGAGGTTTCCTCCTTTAAGCTTGTGGGGAATAAACATCCAGTAGCCCTCAGATATCATATGAATGACAACAAACCGCTTTGTAATAATTCCCATGGACATTCAAAGTACTTTGTATAACAAGATTACTGGGGAAGACCTACGTTTCCAGCTGCCAAATCATAGAGCCTCCGGATCACAACCCCAGGAACTGACAGACTGGAAGTCTGCCACCAGAAATGATATTCAGCATCATCCTATTATTCTTTTTCCTGAGGATATTTGACTCTGGGGACACGTAGCTTAGATTCTTCAAAACCAAAATTTCATTCCATGTAGCTGTCTCTTATCATGCTTGACTGTATCCATAAGGGAAGTCATCACCTTGAACATGATGTGTCTTCAGACAATAAAAGTGTTCCTGCAGTGCAGCTGAGATGCTCGGATAACCCTGCAATTGAGCTTCTCTCAGTCCCAAATACAGCCATCACTGTTACTCACAAAAGGGAGAAAAAAATCAAACTGCCAGACACTGCTGGCTTCTCACTGTCTGTTCTCATTGCAGGCAGCTCTCCTCTTGATACTCACTGCCAAGGTAAATGTTTGCTGTGGGATTTTCCCTTATTCACTCTAAGATCTTGCTGACCATGTTCACTTCTAGCCTAGGAACTTTCCAGCTGCGTGTCATTGTGCACAACAGACACCTCTGGGACCAAACACAGATGGGGAAAGCTGCTCAGCCTGGACTGTGGACTCTACCTTAGTTTACAGGGGCAAAAGAAAAGGAGAAATCCAGAAGCATGAGGAACAAGGACAGGTGAGAGCTACCAACTGCGTAACACAAGGCAGTGATGGCACCATACCACAATGGCTTTGCATTACAGAAGGTCACACCAACAGCATCACTCCTCACACCAGGTCAGCTGACGTGGTTTGTCCAGTGTTCCACCAGGAGCAGTTTCTTATTCAATTTAATAGCATCCTGCACTCATGTTTCAAAATAATATATGTCAGCTGTTGTCTGAAAGGGAATAGTACCTTATTTCTATTACAGCGTCTTTCAACCAGCATAAGCATCAAAGCTGGAATATCTGGTCCCTGGGAAGGATAGGATCATTGCAGTGGGATACTGTAGGTACTTCGGTCATTGGAAGTGTGTATTGCTTGCATGTGGGTTGAGGTGAATCAGGAGTGATGGGTTTCACAGCTTCATCTGTTGCTCCCTTTATTACAGAACCGTTAAAGTTGGAAAAGACCCCAAAGATCATCAAGACCAACTGTCCACCCACCACCAATATGGCCCACTAACCACATCCCTAAGTACTACATCTACAAGTTGCTTGAACACCTCCAGGGACGGTGACACCACCACCTCTCCTAGCAGCCTGTGCCAGTGCATCACCACTCACTGAGAAGAAATGTTTCCTAATATCCAACCCAAACCTCTCCTGGGGCAACATGAGGCCATCACCTCTTGTTTTATTGATGTTACCTGGGAGCAGAGCGACCCCCACTTGGCCACAACCTCCTTTCAGGGAGTTGGAGAGAGTGAGGAGATCTCAGCTGAGCCTCCTCTTCTCCAGACTGAACCATCCCAGTTCCCTCAACCACTCCTGCCAGTGCAGCCCAAAGGGTCCAGCAACCTCTGCACCTCTCAATGGATGAAATAGCTTAACCTCTCTGTGCCTTAATTAATCCACATCAATAATGCAAATACATTTTATTATCATATAAAATTACTACTAGAGGATACTTATCAACTAATGTCCTTAACGTGCTTTTGTTGCCACAAATATTAATTAAATACAGGCTATGGAAATTGGAGTGTTGTACTTATGGATAATGACAAATGCAATGTCCATTTGAAGAGGGCACAGGCTGCCTCCAAACTTAGAATCATAGAATGGCTGAAGTTGCAATGGACCAAAAAAATCACTGAGTTCCAGCTCCCCAGATCTCAGAATAAGAAATGGAGCCAAAGTATAATTCCAGTTATAACCTCAAAAACTTAGTTATTACTGTTAGTTGCCTTCATGAAGGCAGGCTTCCTCGTGCAGTCACGTTGGTCTTCTTTCCTCTGACCAAAAATCAGCAGCATTGCTTCAAAATAAGCAGCTGAACATAAATCATTACAGACTTTTCTTAAATGAACTGTCATTTTCAGCCAGAAAGGCAATTAATTTCAAAGTCACTCAGCCAGTGACAAATTCAAACTGTGGAAACAGAAAAACAAAACAAAACAAAACAAAAACCCCACAACAACAAAGAAACAAATGCAAAACAAAAGCAAAAAAAACAAAACAAAACAAAAGAAAAAACCAATGTAGAGGTGGAGAGACCATGGGAGGCAATGAAAGGGGAGTTCGGCATGGTTTTGAAGTTCTATTTGAAATAATGCAGAAATTTTCCATCATTAAGCCAGTTTCTATCACAGTCCTAAATCACTGACACTACAGTTCTAGCAGTGTGATCTTCACGTTTGGATTTTGTCAACATTTGGCTGCTGTTTTTTCCCCAGTGATCCCCCCAGAGAGGCAACGCTTGGTTATTTGGACTTGAAGGTGGAGCTGTGTGCAGCAGAAAGGATAGAAATGCAGGTATGGAAGAGAATTCCAGCATCCTACTCTGCTGCTTTCTTTCAGAATAACTATCCCAATATTGATCTTGAAAGAAGATAGTGGCTTTTCACTATCAAAGTCTAACATCTAAGCTGAATTTTTGAAAACCTGACACAATCCTTCGTAGATTTTATTGCTTGATTCATAACTACTTCTAGAATCTCTTGGCAATACACTTGCTGACACTTTACATAGCAGTTAAGGCTGCAATGCTTTCATATATTCCCCCTATCATTACCTGAAAGGAGGACTCAGCCCTGCAGCCAAAGCAGCATGCACAAGAGAGAAGTAAGGAGGCCATTTCCTCTCATCCTATCACTGTTACCTGGGAGAAGAAGCCAAAGCCCACCTCACTACAACCTCCTTTCAGGGCATTCTAGAAGGCAATGAGATCTCCCCTGAGCCTCCTCTTCTCCAGACTGAACAATCCCAGTAAAACGTTGGAATCTTTTTTGAGGTCCATGTATCTGTGTCTACTGGCTGTGCACAAATGTACTTTCATTCACTTTCAAGTCATTCTCTTATGAAGTACTGGAGACTTTTAGGTGGCTATTTTTTCTTAAATCTGTGATGAAGGCTTTGTCCAAGAAGGCTCTTGCAATGGAGACCCAATCCCTCTGAGATTAAAGGCCCCCTGAATATACATTTTTTGAGCCATATGATCTCTAACACAGTCACAACAGTAGTGGCTGCTGCAGGCTTAACTGAAGAGCTCAACAAAGAGCGGGTAATGCTGAACTGGATTCCTGCCCAAAAATACATGTTATCTTAAAGATGTAAATATTAAAGTTCACTCACCAAAAGGGAAGATATTCTGTATGAGGCAGCCTGTACAGCTTGTATGTATGTTACAGGAGTTGTGTGCTTAAAATTAAACCCTAAAGCTAACACAACAGCTTATCAGTTATTATAAATTTAGGCAGCCTTAACTCTTGGTAATGCTTAAAACAGGCACGTTGGGACTTTGTGCAAATCTATTGTAATTCAGTCTGAGTTTAGCTTACATTTAATGAGAAAGAAGGAAGTCTGCAGGCAACTGTACTTGAGGGGGTATGTAGAACTCTGTATATCTCCTGTTACTCATGATAGATATAATTTAGCCTAAGTAAGGATTATAAAAGTTTAATAAAAATGAATCAATATTTACGTAATGCATTCTGCTATACAGAAATAGGCTCTTGGAAAACATTCATAGAGACACTGACCATGAAATAATTTTACTTTTTAGGATTCAAGAGGAGTAAGACTTATGAATCGTCTTAGGTCAGAGTACAGGAAATGCTTACATGTTATATTAAAACATTATGCAGAAAAATCATTAATTTAAAAAATCCTAATTGAATATATATATTTCTTAAATCTTTCCTTGTCTGTTTTCTATTGCAGAGTTGCTACCTTGTATAATTTCAGATAGTTCACCTTCCTGATCCATCCAGGGCCATCTCTCAACATGCACTGCTGTGTATCCTGAGTTGGGATCATAACCCATCTCACCACCTGCCATCAAAAGGCTGCTGCTATATCACTGCTGCTCACTAAGATATGTTGTGGACATTCTGACAACACACCTGAAAATCCATCCCCAGAGGTATCATTTAGAGGCACAGTGCATCCAGAATGATATCCTGCCCTGCTTTGGTCTGTCTGAGCAGGAAAGACACCTACAGCCTCTTCACGTTGACCATAAAGTGTGCTGTCTCTTCTGCTTTTCTTAATCTCTATTTCAGTTATATCAGTTGGGGAGATTTGGTTTTTTACTTCCTGACATTACAGACAAATCAATTGGCAGGTTAGCCTTCCTTGTTACATAGTCTGTACCAAGAGATGGTATCTTCCAGGGATCCATGCACTGGAATTAATCTTTTTCTTTAAGCCACTATATCCATACAAGCAATTATAAGACTTGTTCCTTAACTTTGCACATTTTAAAAGTTCCATAAAACCAGGCAGTTTCATATCTTGTAAACATTCAAAATCTGATGTATAGTTTTTACGTTTTCTATTTATTTTTTTTAATTCAATCCCAGGTAGTATGAAAATACAATTCTACAAAATTGCTTGAAATAACAGAAGGAGAGTTCTGAAGCACCTTGTGATTTAGCTCTTCAACAACGTGTCCACTGTCTGGGAGTCATGACTTCAAATTAATGTTCCAAATTAGTAGCCCTGAACTAATGAAAAGCAATTTCCATAAAGACAGAAATTTAATGCAGACTGTGCTAACAGTGCCATATTTTTTTAAGCTGGCCTCTTTATTGACAGCCCTCAGAATTTATTTACAGTCAGTGGTGGCATGATGCATTGCAGCATCAGGTCTCTAGAGTTCTGTTGAAGGCTTCTTGGTGAACCATTTAATGGTGAATTGATAGGTTTTACTCAGGCAGTTTTTGAAATGTAAAAATAAATTTAAGTTATTCCCTCTTTAAATCACTTTTTCTTTTTTATCACTTTTCAGGTGCTTACTACATTCAGACCTCACTTAAGCTTCTAGCTTCTGCTAGAAATGCAGCTAGCTTCTAGCTGCTAGCTTCGCTGGGGCCTTGGAGCTGTAGAGCTGATCACAGCTCTATCAAGGTGTTTGGCCAAAAGAGTTAACGTAATTGAAGAATATTCATAGAATCATAGAATCGTAGAATGGCCTGGATTGAAAAGGACCACAATGATCACTGAGTTTCAACCCCCCTGCGATGTGCAGGGTCGCCAACCACCAGACCAGGCTGCCCAGAGCCACATCCAGCCTGGCCTTGAATGCCTCCAGGGATGGGGCATCCACAGCCTCCTTGGGCAACCTGTTCCAGTGTGTTCCACACCATCCTCTAGGTGAAAAACTTCCTCCTAATATCTAACTGAAACCTCCCCTGTCTCAGTTTAAAACCATTCCCCCCTGTCCTATCACTATCCACTCTTGTAAACAGTCATACTGCCTCCTGTTTATATGCTTCCTTCAAATACTGGGAGGCCACAATGAGGTCTCCCCGAAACCTTCTCTTCTCCAAGCTAAACAAGCCCAGTTCCCTCAAGCTTTCCTCATAGGAGAGGTGCTCCAGCCCTCTGATCATCTTAGTGGCCCTCCTCTGGACCTGCTCCAAGAGGACTGTCTGTTCCCAAAGACTTGTGCAAGATTCAATGAATATTTGGGTTTAGTCCTACCATATAAGTATCAAAAGTCAAATAAACGATACAGTGCAAAGCAAAGTTGTTGGCAAAGGTGACAAAATCTATAAACAAACCTTTGTAAGGCTGGAGATTAGGAGGGCAAAAGTTTCACGTGTGAAGATTCTACCATCAGCTCTTTGATGGCTTCTGTAGCAGAAGCCCAGGCATGAAATGTCACCAAGCTGAGGGAAGAGCACTGAGCAGTTCATGGATCCCACCAGAAAGGCGGTGTAAGGTTTGGCATGTTCATCTCAAGAAACCTCCTGACACGTGCTCATGTGATTTGAGCATTACTTGGACATTACTTTCCCTTTGTCTTAAAATTTCATCCTTTCAACAACCAGCAGTCTGAAGAAGTAACTGGTGTAGTGATTTGGTCAGCAATCCACCAGAAAATAACAGAACTCAATGTCCTGTTGATTCCTGAAAGAGGGTGTCCTGCCCTTGGTGTTTCGGAGGGAATCTGCTCCTGTTCCCTCTAAGCCCAGGGCAAGATTTTGAACAGGAGGCTGAGTGAAGCTTCCCATGTGCCCTCCTAAAGTATGCTAATCCCAGCAATCATTGGTAGTTATATTTATTTCTGCCCTCTTCAGTCCAGTGCTCCTTTTCTGTTGAAACGTTAGCTAATTAATTACTACCTTTGTACACCAGAATTAGACACATTAAGTTCATTTGAAATAAAGCCAAGAACAGAGACAAAAGTTCCTGTTTGTTTGGGCAGGCTTTAAAGGAAGCAATTTAGGAAATTATTTTTCAAGTGTTCAATTCTAGCAATTGGCAAAAGCACAAAAAAACTCCTGATCCGCCAAGGCCATAAATGCTCGGATATTAGCAGTGCTTACAGCAATGCTAAGGTCAGATTCACAAGGGAGTTCAGAACCCCAAATTCCCAGCCTTTCTGAGAATCTGTGTATTTGTTTGGTGCTGGAATACCTTCTGAGCGCTTATTTCAGTCACCAGCCTTTAAAGACAGATGGCCTCTGAGCTATCTACCACTAGTATGGGGCTCTCCAGTCATGTATTACCAGAGAAAAAAGAAAAAAAAGATCAAGAATTATTTGAAGAAGAAAAAAAAGAGAATGATTTTGAATTTCTTCTTTTATGTAGTCATAAAAAAATGAGAAAAGGTGCAAGTCAGGAAATCTGCAAGGAGATAAATGCCAATACCCAACATCCATGTTGATATTTATTCAGACATCTGATGATTGTGTACACGCCAGTGCTATAAATGAAAATTATAAAATCTTGATTACTTTCATGCCTACCTGCTAAATCCCCTTAGTGGAAAAAATATTTGACTACTTTTTCCCAAGTTTAAACTGCTAATCCTTTTCACGTTTAATTTTCAAATTACATTATAAAAGCCCATCAAGATCAAATGGAAGGATCCCTGTGGATTTTGAAGAATTGAGTCAGGCCACTGTTTGCTTGTAAGAAATTCCCCAATTAATTACCATCAGGGAACAATTAGTGTTCAAAAATAATGAGGATCGAAATTCTGCTTCTTAAATACAAACCAAAGCCCTGAATCTATGATGGAATCTGTTGGTCAAAACAAAGAATAAACTACAAGTGGCAGCTTCCTTAAAGCGTGGGAGGGGCCAAACCACAGCCCCATTTCTTTCCATGTGTTAATCCTCACCAGTCACACCAGTACAAGCTGCTCCAGCACCTCTGGCAGAATATCTTATAGGGACTGTATCAGCAAGCAGAATGGAGAAACACACTGCACTGCTATGGCTGTTATCTCTGCATCCCCTGAAGGAACATCCTGCCTGAGCTGAAGTGCAACCCAAATACATGATCACTGAGTACAACCGTGAGTGGCACTGTAATTATCCAGAGAGTAGGTAATTCCAGAGTACATCTCTGCAAATTCTTGTTTGTAGCTATCCAACTGCACTGTCCATGCAACATTCAGAGTTAAACGTGCTGATTGAAATGACAGTGTGAAATTCCCACTTACACTTACTGCCTCCTGATGATTTCTGTGGGGCTCACTGTGTTTCCCCGCTGAGATTAATTGGCTGATTGCAAGGAGGTGGATGCACAGTGTTTTCCACCCGATTGCAAGCACACTGAATGATTACCATGACCTGAATACATTTAGATGTACCACAGAATATTGTTGTGAAACCTCCAGCCCACTCGCTGGCCAAGAACAGATGAGCTTTCAGTATTTAGCATGCATGTGGTCACACCATCCCACTACGCACAATGTTCGCTAACAAGTCAGTCTCTCACTGATGCTCATAAGCAGTCAGTGGAACAGTTCAATGAAAGCAATGCAGTTTTTGGTGTGATGAGAGGTCCTGGTCATCAGCTGAGTCTTTTACAGCTTATTCTTAGAGTCTCCCTGCTTGATTAGGTGTATACCTGGGCATGACTCTATGCTATTAATTAGGTAACGAATTTACTATTCACAGTGCCTCAGAAGTAACAAATTCTCTGACTTTGGGTCTTTTATCCCATATAATCCTTCTTCCTCTCGTTTTGGAAAAACAGTTTCATTTTCGGAAACTTCCATTCAACCCCTAAAATTTGACTGGAACCATGAGCAGTGTACTGGGCTAGTAGAGACAGTGCAATCAAGGCTGATACTTCCTTTGATACTTCCTTCACTCTAGGGAAAAAAAAAAAAAAAACAAGATAATTATTTTGTCCTTTTATACCTTCTATACCAATAAAGTATCTTCTCTTGTGAGTCAGGGTTATTTCAGGGCTGGAGCACCTCTCCTGCAAAGAAAGGTTGAGGGAACTGGGCTTGTTTAGCTTGGAGAAGAAAAGGCTTCAGGGAGACCTCAGGAAGGGGAACGACTGTTTATGTGGGTTGACAGTGACAGGACAAGGGGGGATGGTTTTCAACTGAGACAGGGGAGGTTTAGGTTAGATATTAGGAGGAAGTTTTTCACCCAGAGGGTGGTGACACACTGGAACAGGTTGCCCAAGGAGGCTGTGGATGCCCCATCCCTGGAGGCATTCAAGGCCAGGCTGGA
Organism: Gallus gallus; assembly: GCF_016699485.2. Classification (NCBI taxonomy): domain Eukaryota; kingdom Metazoa; phylum Chordata; class Aves; order Galliformes; family Phasianidae; genus Gallus; species Gallus gallus. The sequence continues at coordinate 186,054,295 of NC_052532.1, read as the reverse complement.
TGTGGCTCTGGGCAGCCTGGTCTGGTGGTTGGCAACCCTGCACATTGCAGGGGGGTTGAAACTCAGTGATCATTGTGGTCCTTTTCAATCCAGGCCATTCTGTGATTCTATGATTCATCTGCCCTCTTTATTTGCATTCTCTCTTACGTTTTTGAATTTTTGTACCATAATAACCTTAAAACACAAACTTGTTACCTTATGCATTCTGATAGCTATCTCAAATGTGGTGCAAATAAAGTAATTAATTAGAACAAAGTAACTATTATTTTGTTAGCCCTAATGCAGCAGTGCTAAACTTACCTTGTTTGCCTGTATCTATTTGCTCTTTAAGTGTCTATTGAAGTTTAAATATGAGGAATTCACATTAAAAAAAAAAAAAAAGAGACAGAGAGAGAGAGAGAGTAAAAATCTGATCAATACTTTAATTCTATCCAATTGTACTGTTCATCGTGCTCCACGCTTGTTATATTGAGAGAACAGGCTTGAATCAAAAGACTTTGATTCAGTTTCAAAATCAAACGATCAAAAATAGAGAAGGAATTAATAAAACAAATCTTGCTGATGCAAGTGTAGTTCTTACATATGTTATAATAAGCCTTTAGTCACTTTGAGGGAGCTCTGGGCTGGGGATAGAAACAGAGGTACAGTGGGAGGCTATTGCCTGCAGGACTGGAAAGCTGTGCAGGAAACCAGGGACTGCAAGCTAAGACATCTCTTGCACTGTCCAGGTCAGTGTCTGACTTAGACACTCACAGTAGCACATCTGTTTTCTTCCGTCCCCTGCTGCATGTCCATGCACTCTGCTTGTGCGACTCTCATTCCACTTTCTTCTTTCACCTCACTTTCATCCCAGTCCACATATCACTGCTTTCTTGGTCTTTGTTCTCCTCCTTTCTATTCCTGCATGATCCCAGCTGAGACTGCAGGATGAGCTCCTTCCTCTCACTCTTAATGTCTAGTTGCTGAACTGCAGCCTTGATGGATGTAGGAAAGAGAGGGGAATAGGCAGAGAATTACCTGTTGACCACTTGACACTGGAAGTTAGCTGCTGAGCTTGGACCAACTAAGATTTCTTACAGCATCCTGAAATGATTAACAAAGCACAATCTGTATGCAATGGAATCCTCCCATTCTGAGGAGCTCTGAAATATATACACACAGAGGCTGCACTTCATCTACACATTGTCTCTTCCAGCAACTTCTATCTGCTCAGGAACCTCCCTCGCCTATCACGTACTTACCTCCACAGTGTGAAGCTTACAGAATATTAGCTCAGAAGTGTGGGTGGTAAGATAAATAGTCCTAGTAAGAATATATCAGGATTTGCAGTTAGACCTCCTTGGGGCTGGAGCACAGTTTTATAGCCCTTTCCTTGCACTTGCACAAGAGAAAGACATTCTACAGGGAATATATCAGTACCATAAGGCACTTTTCTATTTTCTGTCCATACATCTGTCCATACACCTGGTACATATAGCTAATAGCATCAGTTGTTATGTATTTCTCCTTCTAATACAGAAAGTATGTTTGAGTTACTACAATAAATATCCATGAAAGCACAGATATGAGGATTTTGATATTTAAATGACAGGATACAGAATTCCTGCATACTTCAGAAAATTCATCCCAAAGATTATATATACTCCTTAAAAAATTTTACTTGGACAAACAAGACTCAGGACAAGTCTAAATCTCTCCTTTCCTTTGCCCCTACAATTCTTCTACCAAAAATCTATAAACCCAACAAAGGCTAAAAGAAAAATGAAGTTTTTGATTGCTTCTTTTTGCGTAGCTAAATCCCTTCAGCTGTGGCACCTGTTACACTGCTAAAACTTAGTAAACCTGTCTAGATGGACCTGGGACTGTGCCCTGTGAAATGCTGCTGCTATTTGAACCCAAATCCAGTATTTCCTGAGGAGTATGTTCATTTTATTTCACAGCACGCATTTCACCATGAGATCTCACAGCACCTATGCTGGGTGAGATGAACTGCACTCTGAAAGAAACTCTCTCACTCCATTAACTACAAGGAAAGCGATAAATGACTACCTGGTATCTCAGTTAGAGGTGTTTCAGTTCAGCATAATCAAAGTTCTGTTCACTGGGGATAATCATATAAAAGGTACTACATATTCTCGAACCCTTTGTGAGCTATGCTTATCTTCATCTGCTTTTTGTCTTCCTTCTGCTGTCAGCAGGTATTTTTCTTTGGGTGGATTACTGAACGCCCTGGAATATCTTCAATAAATAGAAATAGGGCTGTTGAAAACTAATTTAATTAAAAATGACAGGAACAGTGGGTTTACCTGTCTTACTAATCTGATTTATTAGTGGTCCCCTGCCAAGTAATTTGGATGAGGTTCCAACCACATGAGCCCTTTCATGTGCCTCGTCTCTTATAGACAATTAAGACCAAACAGTCTGTTCTCATGGAGTTTGCAATATTTTGAAAACCTCCTGAATTTACTTTGTTTTACGCAGCCGATCCTTAACCCAACAGTTAACAGATGGAGAACACAGTTAATGTGGGAGGTCTGAAGAACAAAGAGAAAGACGAGTTTGAGTCAAATTATCTCTGCAAAAATTTGATTTTTTTTTTCCTTTGGAATTATGTCTGATGTCAAAGATTTTTTCGATAAAAAATCTTAACAGGCCCATAAATCAGTAGTAAAAGGATAGGTAGGATGCTTTTTCAAATATCCATAATACAGTGATTGGAGTTGTACAAGGGAAATGGGCTGAAGAAAAAGGCCACGTTATTAGCATGTAAACCTGTGTTATAATTGCCATGGACTTTGTCCTGGGTTTTTAGGGCCTCTGAAGGTGGATCAGGCTTGCTCTGTCTGAGCTTTTCTTGAGCTGGGCAAAAGCAGTTTTAAGAGTAACAAAAAGAACAAATGACAAGTATTTCCAACATACGTAAATTGCACCACTTATAGCAAATTTGGCTGCAAGGATGACCAAGGTGTGTGTGGAGGTGCATTAGCAAACCCATAAATATGACTCCATGTGAACTGTGGAACAATGGAGAGGAAACCAACGCCATGAACACCTTACTCTTCCCAGCAAAGGACTCCAGATGCTGAGATCCAGCTACAGACCCTCTTTGCCACCACCACCAAAATGGACACACTGGAAAAGAACCAATGTCAAACAGTGTTATTCCAGTGACTGGTTCTGAGAGGGTAGATCATAGAATCACAGAATCATAGAATCGCTCAGGTTGGAGAAGACCTTAAAGATGACCAAGTCCAACCCCGACCTAACCATACTACCCTAACTCTAACAACCCTCTGCTAAATCATGTCCCTGAGCACCACAGCCAAATGGTTTTTAAACTCATCCAGGGATGGTGACTCCACCACCTCCCTGGGGAGCCTATTCCGGTGCTTAACCACCCTTTCTGTAAAGAAGTTTTTCCTGATATCCAACCTAAACTTACCCTGGTTCAACTTAAGGCCATTTCCCCTCGTCCTGTCACCTGTCACCAGTGAGAAGAGACCAACCCCACTCTCGCTGTAAGCACCTTAGATAAACTTTGCAGATGCATTGGAGAGAAGGGAAGATTGCTGTATCTTTGGTAATGCTGGAACCCTACTCAGTTTTAGTATTTGAGCATTATTAGCATATCAAAGCTATCTCATTCCAATAGAAAGTAAAATATAGTATTAATTACCTGTGAAATTCCTACAACTATGTGCTGGCAGCAGCACAGCAGTAATTTTTCATACACTGTTTATTCTTATTATACACATGCATCTATTCCAATGTTCTTCTGGTTATTTTAACTATATAACTAACCATATTAAGGAAACAAAGGTTCCTTGAGTTTTAATGCTGTTTATGTCTGGAGTGATCAAAATAAAAGTTATATTTTCAGTGCAGACTCTCTTAAAATTACCATTCTCTCTACTTTCACACCTCAGTGCTTATAGCAGCACAGAGAGTAAATATCACATATGCTGAAACTTAGAATTAATCCTTCTTCCTTATCCACAACATAGCTTTACAATGGATTATTCTCACCCAATTTATATGCATTTATCAGTACCTTTCTTGGTGTGTGTGAGCAGAAAGGATGGCTCTAAAGGATGTAGAAAATGTAACCAGATAAAATAACTTATGATTTGCAATAGGTTGTTCATTTAATGAGAAGAATTAAGGGACATGATGTACGAAATACCCACCTACACAGGATATTTTCTTAAAATATCCACCTCAACATTAAGAATTTAAGGTATGCAGGCTTAAACTGTACAGTTCTTTGGGCAGAGATGATCTGTTCATTCTTTGTTTATTCAATGATTATATAGAGCTTCTAACTCATTAAAGTTGTCTTATATCTACAAACATCATAGGACAAGCAAACATTATATACTTTTCTCTTCTAGTACAGACTCATCTCAAGGTTTTGAAGCTTTGTGGCTCCATAATGTCACATTTCAGGTTGAGGTTATGGCCATCCGGATCCCATTGCAGATGAATTCCACACACAGACCAAGATATTTTCATCCAAGTTTTCAACAGCAAAATATTTCAAGGGTTTGTCTTAGGTCTGATCATATGGGAAAAAAAAAAAAAGTTTCAGCTGCCAAATGTAGGGGTTAATTATGTAAAGCAAAGTTTGATTTTCAGGAGTAAGGGGGGAAGAAAAAAACATTATTTTTGAAGTTGTAGGCTTTTAGGAAGATTTTTTTTGTTATCACTATCCACGTTGGTCATCAGATTTCTTCACACCAGCAGTTGGCTGTTCCTGTTTCTCAGGGAAGCTGGGTGTCAAGGTCAGTGCAGAGTCTTCATATTGTCCTGGTTTCAGCTGGGACAGAGTTGTTTTCTCCTTCATAGTGGCTGGTATGATGCTATGTTTTGGCCTTGAGAGAAAAAAAAATTGTTGATAACAGAGATATTTTAGTTGTCGCTGAGTAGTGCTTACACTAAGTCAAGGACATCCCAGCTTCTCACAGTGCCCTGCCAGCAAGGGGACTGGGAGGGGACAGAACCAAAAGGATATTCCATACTCGTTTTCGCACTCTGAGCTCTGCATCCCCATATGCATGCTTTAAAAAGGAGAATCCCTCTATACCCAGTGAACAGCCCGGGCCCACCAAGGTGATTCATCCAGCCCCACTGCTATGCCTCCTGGCTTTGGTGCCCATGTTCTCTCAAGAGTGAGACATTCTGACAACGGCAGGTGTCTCATGGGCATCTACCTTGACTGTAAGTGGAGATGTAGCAACTGGGCAGGCAAAGAGCTAAACCCATGCAGTGCTCGGGAGCGGTTGGCTGGGGAACCCAACAGATGCTAGGATCAGCAGGGCTGCAGTGCACGTCCAGATCACCTGATATAGGTAGGGCACAAAGCTTTCACTGCCAAAAGAAGACATGGCTTATCACAGTCTTGCTTTACAATGAAGTTCCTGGCTTTAATCTGTTCTTGCCTCATTATTTTAAGAATGAGTTTATTAATGCTTTGAATCTCCTTCTGACAAAGTGGTAAAGACTATAATAGAAAAGTCTGTATGAAGTCACTTTCTCCAAACAAGAAGTAAAATGCTTCCTTTAAAATGTTATGCTAGGAACAGAATAGGTGTTTGTCACTTAATTTCTACTCTCCCACACGTACTTCCAGTGATGTCAGAGGAAGTTTAGGCATCTAAAAACTATTTTGAGATATACTGCTTTTCTAATCTGTCAAGAGGGACAAAACAAGATTTCTGTACCTCTCCAACAGCAATCAATTTCATTGTAATCCACTCATTTCTGCAATCACATATAGCTCACTGGGAGTAGAAGTTATTTCGCTTAACTTTTATCTCTCGCCAGCAAAGTCACATTATGAAACAAAAGGAAAAATCTGGCAAATAAGCAGTCAGAATAAACTCTTACTACAACAAATAATTTGTTGCTGAGTTTTAAGAGTTAGACTTTCCAGCCAAGACCCTTCATCCAAATTTGTATTCCCATCTGCTCAAACTTTTCCTAGCAAAACGTTTTGCAGCATTCATATTTCAGAACTGATGAGTCTGCTCTTTGTGGACTCTTAACCTAAGGTGCTGGAACTGCAGTAACTCCTGCAATGCTGTACAGCTGTTGAACCATGCTGACTTGTGCTGTGTTGCTTGTTGATCAAGGATTGGGAAAAGAGCAGTATTCTAAAAGTAAAAACAGAAGGAATATAACAAAGGGACAATGAAAAAGAAGTGAGGACTACTGCTCTCCTTGGCAGCTGATGTTAACAATTACAGAACTTTGGCTCTGCACAACCTTTCTCACATCTTGGTGACGGGTCTGGGTGCACAGTCCATAAGGCTATGGGACACCTCAGCAGAATCTGACCTGCATTTCCCATATTTCTTGCAGAGCCTTCTCCCTCTCTTCTATAGGGATTGCCTTGCATTCTTACCTTCTTCTCTCGCAGCATCTTCACACCAGATCCATCCTCTCCTTTCATCCTGCAGGATGACAAAGCCTTCCTACTGCCTCAGCTTCAGGATGTTATTTCTCCTGCTTGCTTCTACCAGTTAATCCCTACACTCCTTTTCCTGCCTAGATTTATATTATACTTTCAAGACGTATGACAGCTAAGTTAATGGGTAAATCGTGTCATAGATCATCCTGAGAAGAGACTTAATTGGTCTATTATAACCTATTACTGTAGGCTTTCTCTCAGGATAAGGTTTTAAACTTGAGCATTCAATAATTTATAGTCTGTTCAGAGTATCATTAATTAGCATAAGTCATTAATTAGCATGTAAATATCTCCATTACCAGTTGATTGCTCAGGACAGAGTCCTCTAGCTGGGAGCTACAGGATAAAGCACGCTGTAACTGTATTTGCCCTCCTGGGTAATTTCTGCTTACTGAAGGGGAAATTTACCTCCACTACCTTCAAGCACAAAAGGCTGGAGATGAGTCATCTTATCTAAACTGGTTATCCACAAGCTCTCACTAGGCAAAAGATATGCAAAAAAAAAAAAAAAAAAAAAAGCCCTATAAAACCCCTATATAAAACTGCATGATCCTGTCTGCATGTCTTGTCTGTTTTAGGATGGCTTAACAGTTCTCTGGAGGAGTCCAAGATTCTCCCAATAATCTGAGCTGTAGCCCATCTTAGATCAGATACCTAACATTTGGGCAGCTAAAACCAAGTGAAGTTAGTGACCACGTTAGTATCTTTGTATATCCAGCACAGACAATGGCAACAGGGCTCCGGGCTCCCAGATGTTACATCTCTTAACAGCACAGTATATGAGCTTAGTGCCACTGGGCAGCCCAGTGGACTTTGCAGGAGACCACCCATAAAGCTATATTCCTCCCATCATGCACACCACCACTTTTTTATCACCAGAGACATGCTTTCAGAGTTCATCCAACTTATCCACACTTTGTGCTAAGAATGAGGCTACTGCAAAGCATATTTATGCTTTTGTCGTGAAGTTTTTTAGTGTACAGTGGATGAGACTTCGTGCCCTGACTTCACACATCCCATCCCCTCTAGTACCAGTACTGCTTTATATCATAGAATCATAGAATATCCCAGGTTGGAAGGGACCCATAAGGATCATCAAGTTCAACTCCTGGTTCCACGCAGGACTAATCCCCAAAGGACCAATCCAGAGCATAAAAATCTAATCATTAACATTAAGATGTATATGAACTCCACAGAATGTAACACAGTAACATTTTTAGTTGCTTGGTATAAATAGCAATACAAGAATTTAATTTAGTATAAAATCATTCAAGCGATGTATTGCCAAACGTTATTTACCATATGACAGTCTGGAGAAGAGAAGGCTGAGGGGAGACCTTATTGCTCTCTATAACTACCTGAAGGGAGGTTGTAGTGAGCTGGGGGTCAGCCTCTTCTCTCGTGTGGCTAGTGATAGGACTAGAGGGAATGGCTTCAAGCTGCGCCAGGGAAGGTTCAGGCTGGACATTAGGAAATACTACTTCTCTGAAAGGGTGGTCAGGCACTGGAATGGGCTGCCCAGAGAGGTGGTGGAGTCACCGAGCCTGGTGGTGTTCAAGGAATGTTTGGACGTTGTGTTGAGGGACATGGTTTAGCGAGAACCATTGGTGATGGGTGGATGGTTGAACTGGGTGATCCTGTGGGTCTTTTCCAACCTTAGCGATTCTATGATTCTATGACAGTGAGAACAGTATGTTACTGAATTGATTATGCTCATGTTTTCTACTAATCAAACACAGATTAAATTTGATAAGAAACACAAAGAGGTAAAGTACCTTTTCAGTGTAGCAAGTGTTGTGGATGTAAGCCTCATCTAATATCTATCTTAGAAAATTTTTTTTACTGCCATACAATGATACATGTCAACTTGTCCCACCTGAAAAGCTTAAAGTGTTGCAGTATGTATTGATGTATAGAAGCAGATGTAATTTCAAAATTACCTAATTTCTGAAATTATTATTCCTTCTCTCTTTTTTTTAATTTTTTTTTTTTTTTTTTTTTTTTAATACAAGAAAAAAAGACTAAATGTGAAAAACAGGAACATTATGCTACCACCAAAGAAAATATGGTCCTTGATGTGACAGTGACATTGACTGGGTCAGTATGTTTACTACAATAACAAGAAGCTTGATCAAAGACTGAGGTAACCCTGGCCAGGGCATGCTTCCCACTCTGGGCTATATTGCGTAACAGCAAGAGAGAAAAAGAATGAAAAAAAAAAGAAGAAATAAAAAAATTCTAGTCCAAATGAAGATAAGAAGATGAGATTTAGATTGGATACAAGGAATGTTCTTTTATGATAAGGGCAGCGAGGCACTGGCACAGGTTGTAGAGAGAGGTGCTGGATGCTCCATCCCTGGAGTCACTCAAGGTCAGGCTGGGTGCGGCTCTGAGCACCTGATGGAGCTGTAGGTGTCTCTGTTCATTGCAGAGGAGTTGGACTAGATGGCCTTTAAGGGTCCCTTGCAACCCAAACCATTCTATGATTCTATGCCAAATAAATAAATAAATAAATAAAACAAAAAAACCCAAAAAATTCTTAGTGCAGTAATTTTCACTACGTTTGAACACATTTGCCAAATGTACTACACTATTAAATGACAGCACGAAGGCACTGCAGCAAAGTCAATGCTGATGGAAATCTGATGTTATTTTTTACCAAAATTGTAACTTAAAGGTGAACATAAGAACAACCTAATTGACATTTTACACTGGATGCCAAAAAATCATCACAGCCGGGCATATGAGGGGACAAAAGCCAAGGAATGGGGGAGAGGCAGTTTTCTGTCCCAATTTCTCCCAAGAATATGGTTGTGGGAATTAATGCTACCTTATCGAACACTGAAACAACACCCAGTAGTGACAGATATCTTCATTATCATACTATTAGTGGATCAATTAACAGTAACCCTCTTCCACAAGATTTGACATCAGGGAGAATTGCACACAGTGGTCAGCCCCCTTCTGGATTTTCTCATCTGCATGGGATGCATTTACTGTTCATGCCATGAAATAGTTCTATCACTTCAAGAAGAATAAGAGGAATAAGAAATACTACCAAAATATTTGCTACAAATTCACCTAAGGACAAGCCCATCCATTTCATCCAGGAAGTCATCCATGGCCTGGTGCTGTACAATTGCTCAGCTCTCCTTAATCAAGAAAATAAGGTCACTGTTTCACCCTCCAGTAGCTCAAATCCTTCAAAGTTGTTGCTAAAATGTCATCTTATTTGTTCTGTCAGAGAGCCATGCTTGCTCCTTGCAGCCTCCCAAATCCAGCAGCTGAGGTTCATTCAGTTCTGCACTCAGAAGATCCAGCTCCAGTTGAGGTGACCTCACAGTGGCCTTTCAGCATCGGAAGGGGAGCTACAGGAAAGAAGGGGACAGACTCTTTACTCTTTAAGCAGGGTTTGTGGTAATCGAACAAGGGGAAATGGCTTCAAGCTTAAAAAGGGTAGATTCAGGTTGGATATAAGGAAAAAGTCTTTTACAGCGAGGGTGGTGAGGCACTGAACAGGCTGCCCAGAGATGTGGTTGATGCTCCGTCCCTGGAGATTTTCAAGGCAAGGCTGGATCAGGCCCTGGGCAACCTGATCTAGATGTGGGTATCCCTGTTCATTGCAGGGGAGTTGGACTAGATGACTTTTAAGGGTCCCTTCCAACTCTAAGGATTCTATGAGACATTCCCTCCACCACATGCCCTTCCATACCTGTGACCTCAGTGCCACTACACCCAACCATCCTTGAAAATCTCTCCAGTACCCATCTGCAGATAACTAATTTTCCTTGCAGTATACATGTGGAAAATTCACTATTATCTCACTTTCATCTCTGGTTATATTCTTTATGCTCCACTTGAATGAGCCGCTAATTCATAAAGCCCTCTGGCTGCTCAGCAGTGCTGCAGTCCTCGGGGATGTGGAGTATTCAGAATAAGAAGAAACACCACTGAATTACTCATGCTTTCCCTCTTTATGCTTGGGCTTTGAACATCTGGCATTTTGCAGTGATCATATTGCCAGCCATGCTGAACACCATGAGTCAGTCTCCCCTTCTCCCAGATCACAGATTGTAAAGAAGGAGATGGCGGAAGTTAGTCTGACAATAAATAATTGCTACTATTTTTTGCTTAAGTTTTCATTTTAATTTTTCCTCACTTTCCCGGAAATTAGATTTTTTACATCCATTTGGTCTTGAATTGTAAGCAATTGGCTTCAATGGGATTTTACAATAAAAGTACAGGCGAGTGAAATGTGTCACAAGCTTTAAAATCTGCTAACTTTACAAAGGTAAGTACTTTCCTGGTTCTCCATTACTACAGAGAACCAGATTTTACTGCCTTTATGTACAGCCATGGCACAGTTCTACAATTCCTGAAAGAAGAGGTCACCAGTTTGTTCAAGTGTTCCACAATACAAGCTCCAAAGGAAGCAAAATCCCTACATTTTATTTATGTATCTGCTCTTCTCCAGTCTCCTCAACTGTATTTGATTCCAAGGGAGCTCATCTTAAAATCTGGGCCAGCTGCCTTTTTTGTTTATTAATAACTTAAATTGAGTGTCTCTGCTTCATTTGGGCAGATCAGTTCTGACTCAGATTATCTTGGATCAGTCATTGCAACCACTCCATAGTTCTTAATTCACTGCAAACAAGTACATCTTAAATTAGCATAATGCTTATACACTCATTTAAACTGAGTTAATGAGACTTATTAAAGCTTAAATAGGGAAATCCCATTCTTCTTTGCTACTATTTGTAGAACCTCTGGTAAAGAAATACCACCATCACCTGCAAAATACCCTCTAATTGAAGCTGACTTTTTCCCCTAAGGAACAATATCTATAGCAATTTTTTGCTTTAAAAACATAGTGTCAATTTACTAATTGTATTGCTGTCGGCTGACTGCTCCTTCCTTCGTTCATACATCATTTAGCTTCCTTTGAGGTGCTGAAAACATGAGCTAATCTGTACAAACAGACAGCTGGTTTGAACTGAGGATTTCCTGTGCTCTCTCTTTTTTTATATTCTCTTGTGTGCCATCATGGTACAACAATAATTTATATGGCATTTAATTAAGCAATAAGGCACAAGTGGTCTTGTTTTCTATTGCTATTCTGTGCACATCAGGAAGGCCTTGTTCATCTTTAGGCCTTGAAGCATGTATGGCAATGGAAGTAATGGACCTATAATAACATTCCCTAGAGTAACTTATTGCTCTCGCTTTATGTTTTATGTGTTTTATGCTCTTTCAATTTATTTTGAGGGCTTTTTTTTTTTCTTTTTGAAAAGGAATTATTCAGACCAAACAGGTAATTCTTTATCCCTCTGGCTTTATCCTTTTCTAGTACATTAATAAATAATATGGTGTTGTCCTATCCACTGACCTGAATTGTTTTCTCTAAAAGTCTTGCTCAGGCTTCATGGGAGAATACAGCAAGTAAAGTATGTAGTCTTGACACCAGAAAATCATAATCCATAAGGTTTGTACCTTGCTGCTTTAGACCAAGCACCAGCAAACAGTCCCTTGATACTGTTTTGGCTTTCAACAGGACTTCTGGAACACAGGAGGCTGCCAAGTCACTCCAAATGTCAGGCTTTCTGTCCTGCAGCAGGCCAGATGTGTAGATTCACGCTGTTCACCACTTGCAACCTATTTGCTTGCCAAGCAAGTTTTTACTTCTCACAGATATTCCTTCACATCTGTGAAAATACAACAGATTGAGCCAAACTTTCTCTTCCATTACAAGTCAGTTCTTTCTTCGCTGTAAACATTTCTCTGCCGTTCAGAGGCTTCAGTTCAGTGACAAGTCATTAAACACAAAGCCAGTCAAAAATATTCTGTCAAAATCTTCTCAACAGAAAATGTCTCCAGAAATGGAATCACTGTGCTGACAAAATATTTCTTATCTTTAATGAAAAGCTAAAACATTTCAAAGAAAACTGCCAAGAGATGTGTCTTTTTTAATGTCTGAATCTGCAGTTTTCTATATTCTTATATTTTCGTGTTTGAATCTATAGTTTTCTGTTTCCTAATTTATAGCATTTCCAGTCAACTCCATCTGATGCCCACTCTATCTCCAGTCCAAGCATCAATCTCTTTTTGCCCATATGGCATGTGTCATCTTTTTGAACATCATGGAAACTGTTCCCAGTTCACACCAAAATAAACATTCACAGCAGTAGGCCAATGTCTGTGCAATAGACAAAGCGTTTCTGTGGCTGTTCATTGTTAAATGTTCATATTTCAAAGCTATTTCTCTGTTAAAATAACCACAGATCCCTTTTGCCCCACCAGTTTAGAATATATACTAAATCCCTCTCAAAAGCTTTTCCTTCCCTCATGCCACTGAAGACAACAGACCAAATTCTGCTCTTAGATCAGGCTGTTCCATAGAAGTGATCGTAGTGATCATGTTGCATTTTTAATTCAAACCTCATTGGAATTACTGTTAAAATTCAGACCTGCTTCTGACCTGCAAAATCTTTACGAAGATGGATTAGCTTTCAGTGACACAAGCTGAGCCATGTTCTCTTTAACAAAGTGTTGTGCTTGGCCTAAGGTTATGTAAGCCTATGGAGAATGTGAATATTTAAGAAGGTCACATCCACAAAAACATCACCCTTTGTAGCAAGCTACAAGCCCAACCTTTTATTTCAAGAGAAATAGGTGAAGAAGAGTTAGCTAGATTCCAAGTGCACAGCAGTGTGTCAGAGATCTTCTGTAACAATCTTTCCAAAGATGAGATTTGCAGAAAAAGATGATCTCTGAGGTCCCTTCCAATCCAAACCACTCTATGATTATTTGGAAACAGTGGCTTCCTGAGCCCCTGCAGAACACACTGTGATGGGCTGGTTGTTAATTGGATCTCTGTTCTGTTCGCAGTTTACATTAGGGCTCATGATTTTCTTGCTATTTCTGTTTACTGTCTACCATTATTTAATTAGAACAAAAAAAAAATCACAATAGCACATTTTTGGTAGAGAAAAATAAACAATTCTGCAAAGGAACCTTTGAGCTGGGATTAATTTTTAGGATTTTAGAACTTTCTACAAGAAGTTTCCAGCATTAACATTGTACACAGAGCATGTCCCAAGCAGATGGCATTTACAGTGCTTGTCAACATTTTAAGACTATTATTTGAGGAAAGACAATTAGAAACTACAATTTATTTTGTACTGAAATACACAATAGAAACATTTCCAAATTACTTTTGGAAGACACACATCTCTGTAAAGACAGAGCTCCCTTTGGGACCATTGTGTTCCAGGATGATTGGCTTGTCCATCCTGTTCCTGCACTTGGCCAAACAAATAACTTGGCAGAATGTCATTTTTAAGCCTTTCTCTGGGAAACTTATTGCTGCCTAACTGAGTATGCAATGGGGATATGTCAATATTTAAGCTGCAACAAGAAAGTAAGAGGGTTAATGATTTTGTATTTGCATTTTAAAAAAGGCAAATCCTTGCTCTAGATGTACAATGACATTTTCTAATTGACTACATTAGTGAGCAAGGTTTAAAAATAAAAAAAGCCACAGAAATGTGTTTTTTTGGTTTTTTTAGGAAAGAAAGAAAGAAACACAAAAACCCAACAAACTTATGTTGACTCCTGTGTGGGTGATAATTTAGAAATGAAAAGGCCATATCAGGTTAGTTAACCTCATATCAGAATACATGCATTAGTAACTAATGTTACTATAAAATTGAAGTAAACATAATTATCTGTCTAGGGAGAATGCAATTGCAAATGGAATTTATTTGTTTGCCCACTGTTTCACCTTTATTGCAACAATTGCAATTGCCCAATAAATGTAATGCAATGAAGGGACTCATGCCCAGTTTTCAATGATGTCTTCTTCATTGCAGATATAAAGTTGATGCTTTGCTCTTGCTAAAGCTGCCCTGAATTTAAACCTCCCTTTTCTCTGGGGATTCTCTGTACAGACCTATGAAGTTACATTACAATTTACTTTTCTGATCACCATCACGTTCCCAATATGCTCTTTAATATACACCAGGTGTGTGGCATTTGTCACCATGATTACCAGACAGGAGCACTTCATAACATATATCCTTTGCCACATTTGCAGATGTGTTATTTGAGCCCATATTTCTGGAAAGAAATGATCGGTGGATGAACCATTCGTATTACCTCTTCCCTAATGATACATATGTTTTGTGTATGCATCATGTATAGTCATACATATACTCAACATGGCTAAAGACAACACTAATAATCACCACTTCGGGTTTCCTGTAGGAGACAACGAGCTCAATTTAAATGTCAGAGAAACTATTAGGAGCATTTCATTCACATCTCACTTGGCATTGGTTCAGGCATTCACACATAACAGCAGAAAGTTATTCTTGTGATCACTGCCATGTACCCAACCATGAGCTAAGCCACCATCAGCTCCCGTCCAGAGAACAGGAGAATAGGAACAGCCTCAGAAGCTTCTATTTGTGGCTGAAAAAGTCTTAAACTAAAGCATTTACAAGTAATAAGAAATTGGGCCAGGCACAAAAACTAAATGCCAAACCCAATTTACCTGCCATATTTTCTTCAGTAGTGCCTATATCTGGCTTCAGAAGTTTAGACTGAAAAGCTATCTGAAAGCACGCTGCATGTATTTAGGCATATCACCCTGTGTTCCCCCTGTAGCTGATAAGAATCACAGAATCACTCAGGTCAGAAAAGACCTTAAAGCTCATCAAGTCCAACCACAACCAAACCATACTACCCTAACTCTAACAAACCTCCGCTAAACCATGTCCCTGAGCACCACATCCAAACAGTTTTTAAACACATCCAGGGATGGTGACTTCACCACTTCCCTGGGGAGCCTATTCCAGTGCTTAAAGAAATAGGCATCTGTAGGAAACCCTTCACTTCCTCCTAAACTCGGCCTCTAAACTAGAAAAAGTGAACCTTGATTTTGAATCATCTTTTACTCATCACGTTTAAAAAGAGGGCCCAGGATCTCTAGCTTAAGCACAGGCATCTGCACTGCCCAAGCAAAGAGCTGTCGGATGTACAAATGAGCTGCATGTATCCGTGTAAATTTTTGTGAATTTCTTTCCATTTGCCCTGAAATCCCCTTTAGATTATTGGAAAGCAAATATTTTTTTCTGTTTAATTTGCACTGTACTGTGGCTCAAGTTTATATGACAAATCAATTTAATAAGGTGCAATTAAATCCTTATCTATATAATGATGTGCAATTATGTGCATACAATGTAT
The DNA here is from genome assembly GCF_016699485.2 of Gallus gallus. Lineage (NCBI taxonomy): Eukaryota > Metazoa > Chordata > Aves > Galliformes > Phasianidae > Gallus > Gallus gallus. The sequence goes on along the minus strand of NC_052532.1, from coordinate 186,038,583 downwards.
GACAATAAAAAATTAATACAGGCTCTTTAGGTTTCCAGCACTTCAATGTCTCTTGGTAACTTCTGTGGTTGAATACAAGCCCTGATGAAAAGAAAGGAGACAGGACAAAGAGGAGGCAGCCAAGAGGAGAAAACACACAGAGAAACCAATGGGTTTTGGCATCTTTGGACACTAGTGCAATCTGCACTGGAAACTCTTATTTTATGAGCAAAGCCTACTATATACCAAATGTCCTACAAAAAGGGGTCTTTGCTACTGAGATACTCAGCAGGAATTCACCCAACCACTTCTTACAAGTCCTAGTTTCTGGTAACCAACTACACTTCATTTCCACAGGTTCTTCTCCTCTACTCCTGCCACGAGGACAGCTGAAGATGGCAAGGATGGTGCAAGTTATCTGGGTCTTTCTTTCAGCTGATCACAGTGGAAGGACACTGATGCAGATAATTTGTACAGAGTTCCAAAAAGATAGCAGTACAAAGTGCTCCCTTGCAGGTCACAGTTTTACCTCCCCTCTGTTAACTCCAGGTGTTTATATCATACACCTGTCACTACTGGCAGCCTTGAAAAAGATTTTTTAGCAAGAGGGATCCACAGCAAGACTGCTGTGTCCCTGTGTACAGCTGCTGGTGGCAAAGCACTCCCCTTCAAGGGACAAAGAACATGGTACTAAAAGCCACCAAAAAGTATGATGTGCAGCAGGGGGGTTGAAAGCCTAGGCAATGCAATCTGTCCATCATAGCGGAATTAACTGATATTTGTGAACACCTGGGAAAGTTTTGGAAAAGGCAGCACCTCCTACAGTACAAATACAGATCAAAAATATGCAGTAGTCCTTAAAAGGCTGATATCAGAGAAAACATCAGTTGTCTAACACTGAATGTGGGGCTGGATCAGTGGGTTGACACCAACAGGATGAAGTTCAATGAGACCAAGTGCCGGGTCCTGCGCTTTGGCCACAACAACCCCAGGCAAACCTACAGGCTTGGGGCAGACTGGCTGGAAATCCGCATGGAGGAAAAGGATTCAGGGATGATGGTAGACGTTTGGATGAACATGAGCCAGCAGTGTGCCCAGGTGGCCAAGAAGGGCAATGGCATCTTGGCTTGTATCAGAAATAGTGCAGCAAGCAGGAGCAGGGAGGTGATCTTTTCTCTGTACTCAGCCCTGGTGAGGCCTTACCTTGAGTACTGTGTTCAGTTTTGGGCCCCTCACTACAGAAAAGACAGTGAAGCCCTGGAGTGTGTCCAGAGAAAGGCAACGAAGCTGTGAGGGGTCTGGAGCACAAATCTTATGGGGAGCAGCTGAGGGAGCTGGGATTTAGTTTAGTCTGGAGAAGAGGAGGCTCAGGGGAGACCTTATTGCTCTCTACAACTCCCTCACAGGAGGTTGTGGTGAGGTGGGGATTGATCTGTTCTCCCAGGTAACAACAACAGGACAAGAGGTAATGGCCTTAAGTTGCTCCAGGGCAGGTTCTGGTTGGTTATTAGGTCAAATTTCTTCTCAGAAAGAGTGGTGAAGTATTGGCACAGGCTGCCCAGGGAGGTGGTAGAGTTACCATTCCTGGAGGTGTTCAAGAGCTGTTTATGTGGCACTGAGGGACGTGCTCAGTGGGCATGGTGGGGATGGGGTGATGGTTGGAATTGATCTTAGTGTTGTTTTCCAACCTTAATGACTCTATGTTTTAATCCATAGATGCTCTGAGATTTTACTGCCATCTGAACCACCAGCATGGATTTAGCAGCAGCTGGAGGAACCAGACAGACTTTAACTCCTTCATCTCCATACTGCCAAGCACCCACTCAGACTCCCAAACAGCTAGGGGTGGGTGACTCATTACTTGGCCTCGAGACATGCACCATAGACTAATTTTAAAAATGCATGAACTCTCACTGACCCTCATTGTTGCTCATGATCACAACACCTATAACTGCTGCAGAAGTAGCATCTTGGGTTGACACACAGAAAACTCCACTGACCCCCAGCACAGGCTGCAGCTATTTCCTCCCCTCTATCTTGGGTTAAGTCCACTGGATAGAAGCAAAAGCTCAGAGTTCCTTGGCCCTGTTCTGTCCCTTTCTTTCTTTTTTCTTTTTTTTCCAAATGCATTATGCTTGCTCAGAAGGAAAGTGCTATCCTGCTTTTCCTTTTTGTAAGTTCTTTTTCTTCCTAATCTTCAAGACAAAGATGTCCTATATTTGTTTTCTAAACAATTTTCCAGTTTCTTATGTCTTTCTTCTCTCATCAAAATATGATGTTTTGAAGTTTTCTGGGCAGGGGAAGTGAAACTGCTTTTTGCCAGTGGATCAATTTTATTCTCCATCAAAGAAGTTTTTCAGCCTTTTGACAGACAACAAAGCTGCACTTTCCAGAACAAAACATATTCCACAGTGGAGGTAAGCAAAAGCTATAAGATTAAATACAGCTTGGTGTATTGCTTTTGATGTTAATTCTTCCTATCTGCTCATCTGTCTCCCCGATGGACCCAGAGGAGGAAGAAACTCAGACAGGGAGGCAGAGAGTAACTTTAAAGTTAACATTCCATTAAGATGGATGCAAGTTGTTTACCACCTTGCAAGAATGATTCTCTTTCTTTTCATTTATATATTATAGATGGGATATCTGTGAAGTACTGTATGACAGACATAGAAAAACTGAGAGTGAAATCCTTTCTGTTGAGGGTAATTGGGATTTGATAAAGACTTAAACCCTGCTGGACAATTTCTAGGTAGGCACTTACCTAGAAGTCAGAAAATCTGAATCTACTTCCTTACTTTAATGTCAATTTCTGGCTTGATGCTCGTCTGTCACTTAAGGCCTTATTTTAAAGGCCATCGCTCTTCAGTAGTTTTAAAGAGATGTGTCACTTTGTTCGGGTCCCTGAGAAAGAACTCACAGCCTTCTGAAAGCTCAGCTATTAATCTCTGCCCTCCAGTCCACTGTCTTTCATAACTCTTTTGATCACATTATAAGTGACATGTCTGTTCAAACTACGGGACTTTTTTGTTCCCTGCCTCTGTTAGGATGCAAGAACCATACTGAACATTTGTCCGCTGTCTTATTGTATCAGGCTCAAGCTTTGAGTTATCAGACTTAAGATCAATACAGACAGTAAATAATGATATAGGCTGTGCTGCATGTTTACGGAAGCCAGTGAGTAAAGCAGCTTTCATTTACTGAAAGTGTAGAAGTGAGTGAGCAAACTGAAAATGAAGAAGCAACACCCCAAACCAGAGCCCTACAACAAGATCAGAGGTGAGAACAAAGAACTGGCCCAAGGATCTTCCCCAGAAACTATTCAAATGGAAGTGCATAACTGCACTGCACTTGTGCAAGGAAAAAGATAAAAACACTATAGATATCAGAAAGAAGAATAAAGACAGAAGACCAGGAGAGCAATCAGAACAACACAGAGAGTGTAGATCTATGAGTTAGAAAGCTCTTTGTAAAAATCTACTCGGAAAGACTGTTGGGACTTTAAGAAAGGAAATGTTTTCCTTTGTTTGAAACTTGGACATTCTGGGAAACAGAGGCATGAAGACTCTTGGCTAATAAATGAGGTTGAAGTGATTAAATATTTGTTTTCAGTATCAGTTCTACCTCCTCATAGGTAGGACTCTAAATAAAAGGGAAAATGATGCCACGATTAACACGTCACTGGGATTAAGCATTTATGCTCTGCTTAACTCCAGTCCACAGATTTTCCCATTTGTTTAAACAGTTTCAAGGACTGTTGCTAAATTTTCTCTTGGAGTTCTAGAAAAAAAATTACCTTTTTTATTTTCATTCCTGCAAGGAAGAAAGCTTATTAAAGGTTTAACTTCAAGGAGAAAGATTCATAGATCTTGGCAATGGTTTTTATTGACCTCTTGTGTTAGGACACTGAGAAGGAAAGAAGACAATGTCTGGCTATGGGATTCAAAACCAACCTCTGTAAACAGGAACTGTCACACTAGATCTGGAGTTCTACTTCCAGGTTTTCTCTTGTTTGTGCTAAAAAGTCTTTGACATAGAGAGCTGTGTCCAACTGACCACAGTGGTCAGTGAGCTGGAGGACATGGCACGAAAGGAGACACCAAGAGAACAGGATTTACTCATCCCTAAAAAAAGAAATCTAACAGGGTGGGAATGGTATTGCTGTCCTGACTGTCCAATAGCAGATAGAAAGTAAGCAAATCCAGGCTCCTTAGGAGGTCCACAGTGATCAAACAAGAGGCGAGCAACAAGGTGGAGCATGGGAAATTCCAGACAGATAGACAAATAAAACAAATAATGCCTTCCCCGTGGTGATGGTCAAACACTGGAATAGGCTGAGGAAGTCTTTATCACTGGAGGTATCCAAAACTTAAACTAACATTAGCAAACCACCAGAACCAGCACTGCTTTGAGGACTGCAGAACCTGGACGTCCATTCCAATGTACGTAGCTCTGTGAATGGACAGGATTTCAGAGGATGGGATCCAAGCAAAGGATAGGGGTTGTGGCAACCCTTCAAATACCCAGTCTTCTACTAGAATACTGCCACAGAAGCACAGATATTTTGTTCAACACTTTACATCTCCATAGCAGTCATGGGAAGGTCAAGGTTGCTCTGCCTATGACCACAAAAATCCACTAATCAAATCATCTTTCCCCTCCTCCGTGTGCCCCACATTACTTTCTTCTGTCTGACCCCTTGCCACCCATCCGCTAGCATGTTCACAGGGACTGCCCAAAGGGGCTTCTCCTCTGACTGCAGCCTTTAAATGGTGCTGCAATGTAAATGTCACCATTTTAAATGCTACCCACAATACTACCCGCCCCTGAGCCTACTGCTACTGGCTGCTTTTTACTCTGTGGCTCTCTTCCTTTTCCTCTGCTTTGCTTCTGGCTGTGGACCAACTCCTTTGAACTCATTTTGAGAAGTTAATCTGGAAAACAGTATTCATTCAGCTACTGGCAGCAGGTTCATATCTTCAAAAGCACAGCTATACATTACAAAAACTCACTAACATTTACCTGATGAAATGCCTCACAATTTTTAAAACAACTCAAGGAAAGGGCAACCTTGGCTCCTCTCCTCCTCTTCCCAAAACCATTCAGCCAAACAAATAGATGAATGGAAAGCCATATTTTAGACCTAGTATAATTTCCACACAAACTCTGCAAAAAAAAAGCAGAGATAACATCTCATCATTTCTGTGAAGGTGCTCAAGGTTGCACGGCCTAAGGTTGTATGAATGAAGAGCACCCTTCTTTTTCTGTCTGAGATGCTGGCATAGCTCTGAACAAGCAACGTGGGCTCACACACAGCATCTATCACTGGCAGAGAAACTTCCAGAGAAAGATGTACTGGAGTTGGAATGATGTGATCTACACAACCCATCCAAGGATGAAACAGATCATCTCTAATTAATTGGGTCAGACAAAGGTGACAAGAGGCTGGCAAGTGAACAGTGCTTGGAGGGATGCAAATTTCATAGAAATGACGGAGTACAGAGCCAAGAAATTTATATCAGTGAGACAACTTATTCCACTGGATTGGAAAACTGGAAGAGCTGGAAGAGGGTCTGAAAGAGGGTCTGAAATGTTAATGTGGTGTGTTCTTGATAGATCAGAAAGACTGATCATAAGAGAGAATCCAGCACCTCTTTTTAGTCAAAAAACAGATTCTTGTACCGTTCTTCACACGAAACAAAGACACCTATTCAGAGATGTTAGCACTGTGGCTCTGAGTCAGAGCTGTGTGCAGAAGGCTGGAAGCCTTCTCTGACATCTCTTTTCAGGGGATGATTGATCAGTATCTGGGGCTGTACCCAATATGACAACAAAACCCTCCGTGCCAGTTTGAATTAAGTCTTTCCTTCTCTCTTTATGACAACATAAAGTAATATGATACAATAACAGAGCAAAAGTACCACATCTCTACTGCAGAGTGAGTGAGGGATGATTTTTCTTGGTCTACTCCCACACGAGGATCTCTTCTGCAAATGATTTCCCATCGCCATATATCACACGCAGGGACTGAAATTTTGATCAGGCCCTTGTGTCCAGCTCACAGATTGCAATGCCATTCCCACCAGGAGGAGTGCCACCCAATGAAGAGGGTACAGAGCCTGTCTTGATAAAGCAGATTTGGGATACTTCAATCTTCAGGAAAGAGGCAGTAGTTGTTCTCTGGTGGCTGCTCATTCCGCCCATGGGTAAGAAAAGTACCAAGATATTTCATGTGAATCAGTGGCCTCAGCCCGGGTGGTTGGAGATGCTGTCCTGCTGCTTGTTCACAACCGGTGCAGAACAGAAAGGCCCTTCCATCAGTGACTGCAGGTATTTTGCTAGAGGGAGAAACAGTTTATGAGGTTTTAAATTGCCAATTCTTGAAGCATTTCTCATTATAAAAGGCTGCAGAGGAAATTACAACTGTGCTAATTTTTTTCTTTTTTTCAGCATGAGAGCATAAAATGAAACGATTCCCTCAATGCACTACTATGATATCTGCAAATAAATGTGAGAAAAGATCTGGAACAAAACTTACGCTGCATAAAAGTTTGGAAAAGTCTGATGAGGAAAGTGGGTGAAGCAATGCAAAAAAAAAAAAATTAGAAGTAATTTGTTTCAGAGACTAGATATAAGCCAGTGTGATTTTTGTTCATTTTCTTTTTTCCTTCTTTATCCCTCCAGCGAGTCATTTATTCATCACCTGGGGCTTTGCCAGGAGCAGGTGTTATTAAGTAGAAATCCCTTATGTCTGAATAAGTTCTTGACTGACCAAGACATTATATAAAAGCTGGGAGTGCACATACTGCCCTTATATTCATAAAAGGAAGGAGATGGCAAATTACCCATAATTAAAAGGACGACAGGTGCCTAGATCTGGAGACCTACAGGACACGTTCAGTCTCCCCAGGATGCAGTGATACATTCAGAAAACTAGCAATGGGTTTGGGAGCACACTGTGCTCCCCACCAGCAGCAGTCCTGCACAGAGCACCCTGGGTCGCACTCTGCAGGTCAGGCTGGGACACGTTACTCAAGGAAAAGCCAGAGCCTGCATCTGCAGGAAGGGCTCCAGGAATACCAAACTGGGTTTGTTGAGATGCTAAGCAGGTTTTGCTCTCGGCTTCTTACAGACTCACAGCAACTCTAATGCAGTACTTGTGCCTCCTTGCCTGCACTAAGGACCTTTGCAGTGCTATTCCCATGAGAAGTAAGGTAGTTACTGCTTGGAGTGTAGGTTCCAAACCTACTTTTTCACAAGAGTATGAAGCAATTCAGCATAAGAGAGCATGGGCTGAAGCACTCTGATTTTAGGGTGGGTGAGGCTGGTTTTGCTTTGAGCCTTGCCAGCTTTTCACCTAAAAAAAGATGCTTCCCATCTGTGCTTGGCCACAGCCTGGCTCTCTAAAGGACCAGGATTCAGTTGGCCTTGTGGAAGTCAGCAATGACCACTCTAGTTTCTGACACATTGTAAATGAAATGTTTAGAGAGAGCTGCAAACAGTGGAAACATGCCTTCTGCTGGCTCTACAAAAATCAATGACCATCAATGTTATTGATTACATGAGAAGATGACCTAAAAAAGTTTGGTAACTGCCCACGTTTCCTATGCCTCCAGCCACTGCTGAGTCCCTCACTGCTGCTGTGACAGCAGCCAGCAGAGACAGAGCTGAAAACACCACTAACTTTGTGATAGCACAGCACTCCTCAACCAAATAAATAGCATTCATTTTTATCATAGAATCATAGAACAGCTTGGGTTGGAAGGGATCTCAAAGATCATCCAGTTCCAACTCCTGCCATGGGCTGGTTGCCCCCGACCAGCTCAGGCTACCCAGGGCCCATCCAGCCTGGCCTTGAGCACCTCCAGGGATGGGGCACCACAGCTTTGTGGGCAGCTGTGCTAGGGCCTCACTGCCTTCTCATGAAAATCTTACCTCTGACATCTAATCTAAATGAAATCCAGGCCCTTTTGTTGGAGGACATTCTCTCCCTGTTGTACTCATTATAGTAGGAGCAAAAAAAAACCAGTTGTTTTTGACATGTCATATTTTTTCCTGAACTTTCAATTTTCCTTTGTTGTTTTTCTCTCATTTCACTCTTCTTCTATCTTTATGTTTTCCTCTATTTTTAGAGTTCCATCTTCTTTGAAATCATGTCTTCTGTACCCCTTTACCTACTGCTTTTATGTAATCTCATTATTTATTGTTTTTATCAGCAATCCATCTTTTTTATCCATTCCTTAAACCCATACTTTTCTAAACATCTTGGAATAGAAAAATTGCATTCATTCTTCTTCCTCTGCAAAACACCTATTAAATGTGTTTATACATTTGGCATGTACACTGCCTTTCTAAACAGAACAATAGATAACATGCACTTCCAATAGTAAATGTAATTATACGGAGAATATCTTACATGTAAAGGTAAAATCTTTCTGAAAACTATATGCTCCTAAGGGAAAATAAATGATACCTTAACACTTAACTTTTATTTCCTTCCTCATGCTCATGTCCCTGAGGAAGGCTCTTTCCTTGAACACCTCCAGGGACAGTGACTCCACCACCTCCCTGGGCAACCTGTGCCAATGCCTCACTACTCCCTGGGAAGAAAATCTCCCTAATATCCAAGCTGAAAATCAAACCTATATCCTTTATAGAAGGATATTTACTCTCTCTTCTGTCTGTTTCAGGACCGGAGATCCAACAGTAGAACCAGCTTCATGTTTTTCATGCTGTGTTTTGCCATGAAGAAATGCTGTCTCGCTTGGTGCCACCTCAGCTCTCTCCAAGCAGAGCTGCACTGTGGTAGAAAACATGGCCCTAAGTTGCAGCCCGTTCTTCACACTGATGTGATAAGAGCAAAGAACCTCCTATTTTTCCTGCAGCTCTATCTCTCTCAAACATGGGCTCAAGTATTTCCTAAAATGCTAAAACTATGGCATTTTAGATCAGGCAATAGGTCAAGAGTACTCTTAATTCATTGTTAGAGAATCAAGGGCCTCATTATCATCTATGCATTGATGCACTTGAAGCCTGTTATAGCAGAGCACTCAAGTACCTGTGCTCAGCACTGAGCTTCTGACAAAACCCCCCTGCAGCAACTGCCTTCCACTGCTGCTGGATGCACCCCCCTCCTGCAGCCCATTTTCAGTTTGTGGTCATGCAAAAAACAAGACCAGTATTGGAAGCCCTCAGTTTCTACAGGCGTAAGCCACCACTAGGCCCAGATAGGCCCTTTAGCCCTCTTACACAGGAGGGCCTCTCCTTTGGGACATCCTCTGAGCACAACTACCCAGCCAAGTCAATCTGCCTAGCAGTACCTCATACAAACCCTTCTGTCTCATGCAACTGCCCAGGAACAAGGCACGGAGCTGACAGGAGGAGGTCCTGCTCATAAGCCCCCCCATCCAACCTTCAGCAAGCCCTGTAGACACACTTAACCCCAGTAACAATTTGATCATCTGTGCAAAGGGAAAAGACACCATTTTCATGCTGAACAGCATCTGCTTATTCCATGTATTCGTATGATGCTGCCCAAACTGAAGCTGGAATCCTATTGTTTCTGGACAATGGGTGCTTGAATAGTAAAACTTTTTCAGAAAAAAATTCAAAGCATTGGGGCACTTCCTTTAAACAGATGGTAAAATGTAGGTTGGCAACCATCTTGAAGGATGCAATCTCAAAAATCTGTATCGAATTCTAACCAGTGCATTTCCTTAGGAGTTGAGTTCAACCTTACAGACTCGAATCCAGCAAAGTGTGTGGTAGTAATGCAAAGTACCTTGAAGATACTGCTGAGGGAGGCCTTCTGTGGTTCATCAGCACAAAGACTGGCGCACAGCTGGAAGCAGTGGACACATGGATTTCAACTTGCTCTGGTCTGAAAGTGTTAGAGTTATTCTGTGTTACCCTCCTGTCTCACACTGTGCCAGATTCTTTTCTTAGAATCATAGAATCATTAAGGTTGCAAAAGACCTCTAAGATCATGTAGTCCAACTGTCAAACCATCACTACCATGCCACTAAGCTATGCTGCTAAGTGCCACATCTATACATTTCTTAGTGCTTCACTACTTCATCAGTTCCTTTCCATGCATTTCCTGTTTGTCCATGTGCTTCCCTGAGAAGACTCTTTTTTTCTTTTTTTCCTTGTTTTATCATTGATTTCATGCCATTTTTCTAATGAAAAGACCTGGAAATTCTAACCCTGTGGTGCCTGCAGCCATTCCCACGCAAGTGTCATCAGCAAATTCAAATGATCTCCATAGAACACTGAAGAAGGGGGTTAAAATTATGAGGGAATCTAACTTCACTGTCTTTCAAGCTTGTGGAATCTTGTTAATGCCAATGGTCTATCCACCCTATAATAATATAAGGAAGGCCATATCGCCTACCACACTAGGGAGTGCCGAAATCCTTTCTAAGTAATAATAACAATATTATCATTACTATTATTATTATAGTTTCTTTCCTATCCGCTAAACCAATTAAATGGAAGGACAGGAAACTAGCCTGGTTTCACACAAACTGTTATTGACAGAACTGTGCTTGCTCTCTCTCATCTCCTTTTTCTCCTCAGATAGACAAATTTATCATTTAATTACTTGTTCCGCTGCCTTTCAGGATTTGAAATGAGGCTGTGTCAGCCTATTTTCCCCAGATCCTCTTTTCTTTCTCTTTTTAAAGACTAGCAGTATGTTTGCCTTTCTGCAGTCCCCATCCACCCTGCATAGCCTCTCAGAGCTAATAAGTAAAGATTTTGAAATTGCTTCAGCAATTAACAAGTGACAAATTATTAGAGATTAATTTGTCTAACATATTTTATGGACAACTTTACTGTGTTAATCTCATTACTCTTCAGCTTCCTCTAGTCTGGGCTCTGGTCTTAACTTCATTTACTTGATGTTTTGATATGGATTTACTTCCAGCTCATTCTTCTCATGAAAGCTGAAGCAAGCAAGGTCTTAAACACTTCAAATTCCATCATGATTTTTTACATTTGTTGTATCTACTTAAAACCAGTGACACTCTGTATCTCTCACCCCTGCTTTTGACCCATCCCTTCTAATTTTGAATTTGTCTTTTTTTGATTAAGGCTCCTAGGGAAGTGATGACTAAATCAGAGAGACAACAGCATCAGATATTTATTATCACAGAGCCGTTTGACATTCAATCTCTCATCATAATGTCATTTGCCAACACCTCCATCCAAGGCAAGGTCTAAAGGTTAACTCTGCAGTTGCTTTACAAGTCTTTAAAGTATGAACAGATTTATACATAGAGAGAGAGATTAAAGAACTACTTTCTGTACTTGAATGCTTTCAGTATCCCAATGAAAAAGAATGCCTAATATCAAAGTAATCATTTCATACATTTTAAAGTTTCACATCAAAATGTTGCATCACCAGTGCTAATGTAGCAGTGAGATGTCCGGATTCTTTCGTTACATTCATTTTTAAAGGTTAGAAATGCTACCAGGACTTCGATAGATTAAAATTAAGAGAACATCAGGGGGAAGATAAGATACATAGCTGAAGTTGCATTCCAACAGAGTAATCATAGAATCATAGAATCGCTAAGGTTGGAAAAGACCCACAGGATCATCCAGTCCAACCATTCGCCCTTCACCAATGGTTCTCGCTAAACCATGTCCCTCAACACAACATCCAAATGCTCTTTGAACACCACCAGGCTCAGTGACTCCACCACCTCTCTGGGCAGCCCATTCCAGTGCCTGACACCCTTTCAGAGAAGTAGTATTTCCTAACGTCCAGCCTGAACCTTCCCTGGCGCAGCTTGAAGCCATTCCCTCTAGTCCTATTTAGTGTGAGAGCCACAGCCTGGGCTCTTCTGAAAGCTGCCCAGAGCAATAAATAAAAAATCTTTTTGCTTGTAGGTTTGGAAGGACAATTTGGATCTTCCAGCAGCAGATAGATAGATCTACAGCATAAAAGTTTCTGGAGCCTTCAACCTTTCTGAAGTTCTTTCAGTAATGCAGTTAATTCCAAAGCAGAAAAATCTAAGGCTTACGAAGTTGTAATTCCTCCAAATGACCCATTCCACCAGCCCAACATTGGCAACTATTTTTATGACTTACAGCATTTGCAGTCCTTTTGTTGTATTTATTTTCAACACCAAGGTAATCTCCTGCAATGCAATTTAGTTTTTCCTTCCAAAGACATTATAGGGGCAACAGAATCATTGCTCATTTGCTGAAAAAGACCTAAATAACAAGGGTGTCCATGTAATGTGTAGTATTGAGAGCTTAAAAAACTGGTACAGCAACTGTTGACTAATCTTAGAGACTGTTGCTTCCCATCCTGGACTACTCCTCTCCTCCATAGAGAAAACACTGAGCTGTTTTTCAAGACAGCCATCTTAAAGTCAGTGAAAACAGTCTCAAGCAGGCATGTAGTATTTCTCTGCTCTACACGCCAAATAAAGAACATAAGTGGGGAAAGAGTTTTCAAGGGCATCTCTTCATATTCTAATACTTGTGGGTAAGACAAGTGAGATCAATCTTTCATTTCCCATGCTTTTATTTTCCCTCACCGTTGGCTGTAAAAGAGGCCTGGGTATCTTGCTCAGACTTGATGGTTATTTTCAGATTGCCAAAGTTCTGTAGGGTAAATGCAAAACCTGCTGCAGTAATCAACAAAGTCAATTGAAGTCTTTCCACTGACTTCTGCTCAGGGCCGATTGGCTCAACTCTGTGAAATAGACACTTTATGAAGAAAGTTTATGAGCAGTTTTAGGAACTGTGGAGACAGTTAGGATAACTCGTAACCTGTAGGAATTGTTCACTGCCTTGCAAGAATGGCTCAGTATGAAGGTGCAGCAATACCAAGGAATGGCAACTGTTGACTTTCCTCTGCTTTGACCTCCTACTGTGTTCTCTTGGTACAAAATTCTTGGAATCACAAAATTGAATGTATTCATCTGTTCACTTTTACAGTGAATAATTACATGTTCTTTCACAACTCATCGTTAAAAACCCTCAATCTGTTTAAGGCATATACATTTGATCAAAATTATATCACCCTATGCATTTGGCTATGTAAATTGCTTTGTATCGTAAGCTGTGTATACCACCCAGATCTCACTTTCTCCCATCAGCATTGGTTAAAAGGGAAATGTCCTGGGAATAGTGCTCCCCTCTAAGATGTTGGAGTTCACAGATTCATTCAGTTTGTCCAGAAAAGGTACAGCATTTATTTAAATTGGATACCTGATCGGCTCTTCCCTTTTTAAGAGTGAAGGGTCCATGGATTCCCATTCACATTTCTCATTTTTGTGCAGTGCAAAGTAGAAGTTCTCTTGCCTAATTCAGTGCATCTGCTCATGGTTGGCTGCACTCTCCTTACACTGAACGGAGAGAAACAGGCACCTCCACAGAGTTGTTTCACCCATGGGTGGCACGAATGATTTCCTGAGGTGCCTGTGTTGCTTCACTGTCAACAAAGTGAGACTGATGATTTATTTTCAGATGGCTGCCATTAAATAAGCTGAAATGAGCTTGTAATTGGCTTCTGTTTCTTTTATCACTGCCAGCACATTGCCAGACTTTGTTCAACATACCTCTATCAATTTGTCCTTGTAACGATCCCAGGCTGTGGCACTTTCTTTTACCAGGGCACATCCTTTCCATGCCCCAAACTGGGAAGAAAGCTGACAAGATAACGCCATGTCAACTGGTGAATCTTCTCATATTGTTTATACTTGCAAGGCTGACAATATTGCTGCAGAGCAGTAAGCATATTTAACTCAAAAAAGGTAAACTTGTTGGAACCTACTTACTAATGACATGGTAAAGCAAAGGGCATATCTAAGACCCTGTTCAAGTCATGAAAAACTCTAATTGCCTGACCTGTATCTTTTCCAGTTTTTATGAACTGAACATTACATTTCACAAGGGAAAAAATCAGGTTGAGTTGATCAGAGAACAGTTAGCACCAGTCTTATTAATAGTAACTACAATACAAAAGCAGCAGTTCCCAGCTTTTATACAGTATTACATTTTGTTGATGCATGTGAAGAGAAATTATTCATGAGACAATGGAAAAAAAAAAAGATGTAGGAGGTTGAATCACTTTGGAAGAATAGGAAAAAATGAAAGTGGGGGCTAAATTTCTTGAGTGTGCTGTGTCATCACCAATGAGAATTACTTTAATATCCTTTCTCAGTGAAATACTATTAACTCCTGCTTAGTGGGACACAATGTATGGTGGAAGGGGGAATATTTCAAATTGAATGACAGCAATTTTTGAAGAAAGACAATGACTCCCACTATTTTTTTCCAGAAAGGAACTCAATGACGTCTTTACACCTGATTCTGACTGGCAGATACTTATTGTGCAGTTGCACAGCTGGAACCAAATTCCGCTTACTGATAACCCTGCAGAGCCCAATTGTCTAAGACTGAAAGAAAGTAGACACAACAGGGAGAGAGATCACATTTCTGGAGAATTGGTTAAAAACGTCTAGAGAAGATTTAGTTTATCTGTTAATATCATAGTTAATGATAGATATGTTTCCACTTTCACTTAAAGTCTTATATTATCCAGATCCCTCTCACTTTAAAACAAGAAACAAGGCTTTAGAAAAATCTTCTCTTGAGGGATTTAGCCTTTCCTGAATAAGCAAAATTGCTAAATCAACATTAATATTTCCTGGAGTTCAGAGATTCAGAATTTCTACAGTTAAAAGACAGAAGGTTGCTCGGCATATTACAGCACTGTTGCACTCAATAGTGATGTAGACTAATGGCAGAATATCAAAAAAACTGCAAGGGTCACACAGTTTCAGCTTTTCAGGATTATATCTTCCCTTTCTATTTTCCCCTAGGGAAAACATCTGTTCTACATGAAGATCTTAACAAACTTGTTTCTTCAAGTAAAGCCAGAAAAGGAATTGTATAGCATAATGTCACAGACGTTGTTTGTAGGTCGCTCTTAGTCCTCCTTGCTCTAGTCTGTTATTAGCAGGCAACAAATTATGTTTATCTCCATATGTTGAGTCTCTTTTGCCTGTGACAGTAATTGATGAGTGATCTTCCTGTCCTTATCTTGACCTCTGAGCTCTCATCCATCACATCTTCTCCCTCTCTTCCTTTGAGGAGGGGAAGTGAGAGAGTGGTTGAAGATCTGCCAATAAGGGTGAAACGACCACAAAAACTACAAAATTACTATTGACTGCCAAATCTTCCAGATAGTCAAGGAGATATATGCAGAGCTATAAGCCAAACCAAGTATATAGCTTTTAAGCTGCTAAAACAGTTAGTTTTGTTTCTTTTTTTAAATCTCTCTATATTAATAATTATGCCACAGGGTTTACATCTATAAGTCGATAATTCTCGCCATCAAGTCACAGTGTAGAATATACCTTATTTCTATGTACTGTTTGAAAAATAACCCTAATTCTCAGAAAACCAATCAATTAACATCGAGTCTGCTCTGTAACAAGGTAAGCCTTCAAGACCTGTCAGCCTTCCCATCGAGAGAGATGTTCCAAAGGCTCTCCCTAGCACTTTGTTCTGCAATCATCTGTCCTGTAGAAGACTTTCCAGACTAGATATCAGTAGAAGAAAGACCACCAACACCCTGTGCTGCCTGTGTGAAACTAATGGCATAAACCAATTATTTTCACATCAACGGCTGCAGCCCAGAAAATTCTCAGTCAAATTTCTCCATTTCTCTCCAGGTTTTGTGGTAATAAGATCAAAGCCCTGACGTTATCAACATCTGTAGTCCTTTTAATTTCAAAACCAAGTTAAAAATAATGAGGGGCTTCATGTTCTTTCAGTAATTTTCTATTCTCTGTGAAAACACTTCTGTATTTTATAGTGCATCTGTTCCCTCTCTTTCCAAATGAAAGACTATACGTGCAGACTGATTCTGGAGAGAGACTCAAGAACAATAAAAAATACCAAGTGAACTAATTTAATCTACCTCATCCCCCTAGATGACCACAGTGTTACTATGTGAATGGATACCTTCATGGAGAATAAACCTACAAAAACCTGATATCACTCAGATCTGTGTCTAATGACCCTTACGGCCTCTTGTTTCCTTCCCTCCATTTGCAAAACTCCCCATCCATCTCCCAGAAACTGAAGGAGTGAAGGATGCCTCAAGCTGTTGCTGATTGCAAGCTGTGGCTACAGAGCTGTTTGGGCCAGTACACTCCGTGAGTGAGCAGGATCATCAGTGCAGATGATCATAGCCACACAGGTCTCATTTGAGTCTCTTTTGCAGATCCCAGTTTTGACACCAATTTAGAGTGTCAAGATTGTGATGGCCATGTCCTCTGCCAGACTGGTGAATTGGCCAGAATTTGTCAGGGCTAGTCAAAGGTGGTATGGTAGGCAATATGTGCAACTCTCCATCATTGCAATGGAAAAGCAGACTGAAAACCTTAGCATTTCCAGAGGAAAATGTCACCTTATTGAAATAATGTAGCATATAGTCAGTGTACTCTGCAGAGAGAGAAGAGACACTTGACATATTAATCTATCAAAGAAAATTAAGTGCTAATAATTCAGATCTGACATCATCTACCTGAACTTGTGCAAAGCATTTGACACTGTCCTGCATGACAACCTCATCACCAAATTGGAGGAAAATGGATTTGATGGATGGACCACTCGCTGGGTAACGAATTAGCTGGGAGGCTGCACTCAGAGAGTTGTCGGTGGCTCAATGTCCAAGTGGAGACCGGTAATGAGTAGCGTTTCTCAAGGATCCGTGCTGGGACCACTGTTATTTAATATCTTTGTAGGTGACATGGACAGAGAGATCAAGTGCAACCTCAGCAAGTTTGCAGATGACATCAAGCTGAGTGGTGCAGTTGACACGCTAGAGAGAAGGGATGTCATCCAGAGGGACCTGAACATGCTTGATAGTTAGGCCCATGCCAGCCTCATGAAGTTCGACAAGGCCAAGTGCAAGGTCCTGCACCTGGGCAGGAGCAGTCCCAAACACAGATACAGGTTGGGTGGAAAATGGCTTGACAGACGCCCTGAGGAGAAGGATTTGGGGGTGCTGGTTGATGAAATGCTCAACATGAGCTGGCAATGTGACCTTGCAATCCAGAAAGACAACCATATCCTGGGTTGCATCAAGAGAACTGTGACTAGCAGGTCGAGGGACGTGATTCTGCCTATCTACCCTGCTCTTGTGAGACACCATCTGGAGTACTGTGTTCAATTCTGGGGCCTCCAACACAAGGACATGGAGCTGTTGGAACAGATCCAGAGGAGGGCCACAAAGATGATCAGAGGGCTGGAGCACCTCCCCTATAGGGACAGGCTGAGTGAGCTGGGGCTTTTAAGCATGGAGAAAAGAAGGCTCCAGGGGGACCTTATAGCAGCCTTCCAGTACCTGAAGGGGGACTACAGGAAAGCCGGGGATGGACTTTATGTAAGGGCATGTAGTGACAGGATGGGGGGAAATGGCTTAAACTGTAAGAAGATAGACGTAGACTAGATATGAGGAAGAAATTATTTACTGTGAGAGTGGTGAGACACTGGAACGAGTTGCCCAAAGGGGTTGTGAATGCTTCCTCCCCAGACGTGTTCAAAGCCAGGTTGGATGGGGCTGTGAGCAATCTGGTCTAGAGGGAATTGTCCCTGCCTTATAGCAGGGGGTTGGAACTAGCTGATCTTAAAGGTCTGGTGATGCACAAAGGGGAAATGGTAAAATCTATAAGTGTTAGAGAGGGCAGGCAGTTCAATGTGAGTACTCACTGCATAGCTGGGTGAAAAACTGCAAAAATAAAAGATCACAAAAGGTTACGCTTCAGCAAGAGACAAAAGAGTTCAGTATGTTTTCAAAATAATCAACAAACAATTTTATTCAAATGTAGTTATACCTCTTGAGAAGCAAATTCATCTTAAGTCCTGAATGGCCCTTAATCTAGTGGAGAATAAGAAAACAGCAACAACAACAACAACAAAAAGATGCCTGGAAGCACAAAGAAGACAAATATAATTATAAAACTAGAGCCAAAACACTAGATGTGAGGGAGACTAAACCCTTGAACAAAATATCACAGCAAATGTGTCAGATTTTCATCCTCCTGAAGTTCTCACATAGTGCCTGATGCCTTTTTAATTAAGGGCTGAGGTCACTGGATGTCAGGTAACAGTCTGTAATGCACCAGCCTCACGATGGTGATCTCCTGATCCCTTTTTCATCTCTAAGCTCTATGAATACGTGAATGTTGTTGCTTTTACACTTCTGCATCTGCTCCTTTTCTTGCTTCAGCCTCTAGTCAAACTGCAAAATCCAATACTTTTTGCCTAACAGTACTGTGAGCAGTGCATGTTTTATTAATACACATGCACGTCAACTGTTGACTTCTCCGGCAATGAACAAAAGGAGGGGGCTTAGTTCTCCACTCCCACTTCTGCTCAATACATTTTTTCAAACACCAGTTAAACTCTGCAAAGCGATACCAACTAAACAGAGTTTATTTTGTGTATCTACACAGCATTTTGAAAAACATATTCTGCAGATTCTTTTTCATATTGCTTGGGAGGCTCTAGAACAGCATGTCATTACCCTGAACTGCATTATTTCCTGCAGATATTTGTATGTAAATGTATTATAAATCCGATCAAAACCAGCTTGACAAAAGCATTTTTTTTAAATATGCTCCAATTTGCAATAATAATAAAGTAATAAATGCAGTAATAAAGATTTTACAGGGGAATCTGAATGTATTTCTCTTCCTTGGGCTTCAATTAAAGGCAAATTTAAAAGGCAAGTGATAAAAGCAATGCTCAGAGGGGCTGTGGAAGATTCACAATCAGCAAGGCAGAAGAAAAAGGTTTAACTCAAAAGCACAACATATTGCCACTGAAGAACTCAACCAACCTTGATCAGAAGCAGCTGACAGAAAAAAGAGATGGGAATGGTAAGTGCTTACGAATGTGACTTCCAGATATTTAATACTTAACTAGACAAAGTGAGGGTAGATATGCTTGCAAGCAACGGCTAACTGCTTGCACAGGTGAGCCTGATACCTTCAGTCCATTCTGTTTCTTCTTTCAAACAACGTTTGGATATAAAACAAACTCATCCAATGCAACAGCTGAGTCCAGAAAAATTACCAAGCTAAGCAGAAAAGATCTCTCCGCAGTAAAGAAAGGTGAGGTTTTATCAAAACACAATGCAGTGTCCCAAAACAACCTTTGTTCTTGCTAAGAATTAAGCCCTAAAAATAGGATTTAATGAGCAAGCAGGCTTTGCATTGGATCAGAATCAGGGGGAAGTCCTACCTAGATGGAGAAAACAGAACACAAAGCCTCTGCAGGGCACATAGCACAGGTGGAGGACAGAATACTAATGACGCCATTGGGCACCTGTACCTCAGCCTAATATTTGTCTATACAATTCAGGCCCAGCAACTGTATTTCTTGGGTACCGCGTTTCTTCCTCCACAATTTGTTTGTCCTGTATTTACATCATATTTTTTCCAGGCAGGAACAAAGCTATTTCTTGCCAATAACTTAATGCAAAATGGGCCTCGATGCACAACGGGAGCCACCTATCTGCTAAGGTATCTACAATGGCCTATGTGGAAGCAATGCTGACAGTATCACAGTTCTGAAACAACTGTATTCTTAACAGTTGAATAAACACCAGGGTGTGTGCTTCTTGCCAGGAATAGCCTCATGGAAAGCAAGCCTTTGAGAACACTGTGAATGCACCTACACAGCCATTACTCATAGATAATTGCAAAATAAAATAAAATTAAACTCACCTCCAGGTAATAAATTTACTTTGCTCAAAAATAATAGCTTAGGAGACCATAAATATTAATGAGAAAAGGGAAAATAGAAGAGAAAATGGGCAAAAAATTGTAATTTGTCCCTTGACAGTAATGGATAATGGACAATACAACAACTTTTGAGTGTTACTTTTTTCTACCCTCTTACCTTTCAGTTCTAGAGTCTCCTCTCCATGTCTCCCCAGAACAGAAACCCATGTGAACAAGAAACAATACACTACACAGACTAGAAGATTTTTCAGTCTTCCAGCGTTTGGCTAACATTTAATGGTGTGGAGTGTCCTTCAATATGCTACAGGAGAGCTCAACTGATGTAAAGCATAACTGGTCTAAACAAAGCACCTACTTAACAAAGAGCCCATGGCTAGGAAGAAGGAGAGCCCTTCTTTGTTATGTCAGTCCGCAGCAATTAAACAAGGATAAATGTTCTGAGTCTTAGCTGGGTTTACAAAGAGTAACCAAGCCAGTAGAAGAGAAGACTAGGAAACATCAGTCAAAAATTCCTCAAAATGACCTAAAGTCTGGAAGTTTTGTTTCCTACTGCATGTACTTGTAGCTGCCATGTGTGCTGCACAGAGGAAAATGCATGTGTTGAACACTCATTTAATGGATGAAGCACACATTCTTTTCACGAAGTTTAAGAGGTAATCCAACATGGGGTGACAATACCTACAGAACTGCTCGTGTACAGGGGAACATCTGGAAGGCAAAAACCAATAAATACCTGTAGTTTGCAGCAAACATTACCTGAAGAGAGCCAATCATATGAACGTTTATGTGTGTAAAGCACTGAACATGTGCCATAATTATGTGCTCGGTGATCCTTTCCTAATTTACAATTAAGATATATAAAAATGAAGACTGAAATATGGAGACAACAACCACAATGGAAACAGAAAATACATAGTGTGAAGGGAAAGTCTCCAGGCATGTAGGAATGCCATTTGATATCCTCACTGCAAGACAAGCTGCACATTTCCTTGTATAACCAAGCCAAAGGGAATAAACTGCAACGGGGAAATATTGCTATATCAACAAATTTTGCTGGCAATGAGAGTCTGTAAGTGATCATTTCTGTTTGAGTTGCACAATATGGCTGTCTCCAGCAGTTCCAAGATTTTTGTCTTTGTTTTGCCCAAAAAATGAAGAGCATTATAATTCAGGACATTGAGAAGGGTCATCCTGCTGTATTTTAATTAAGAAACGCGAAACAGTTACACATTATGAATAAAACATCTCCAATGTAGAGGTCCAGGACCCTAATAAAAATGTTTGACAATCTTCTTACTAATGACAGCATTTCCTCCAAAACAAGTAAATGCCAATAGGACAAAATCATAGAGGCTGTAAATAGCATCTGGCATTGCATATGATAATACAAGGCAAGGCATGTTACACAAATAAAAAAGGAACATAGCAGAAATACATTTATAAAGAGAAAAGATAATCAGCTGAACAGGCTAAAACTGATGTAAACTGAAGATGTTGTGCTAAATAGGAGGAAAGGAAGTCACAGGAAGAACCAGAGCTTGACTGGCTGATGCAGAATTTTGTGGATGAAGCAAGATCCAAAATGCTTAACAAAAAGAGGAGATGAGTTTGCTGCAGCAAAACTGTATTCCTCTGTTAGGAGGCTGATCACGTTTTGTGCTTCTGCACACAGACCATTCAGATGGGGAAAACTAGGAAGCAGAGGGAGATGGAGGGAGACAAACACTAGGGAATACATGGAGACTTCAGCCTTTAACACTTGAAACTGTGAGCAGCAATCACTGTGATGCTGTGCATATGATCTTTGTGGCACCATTGTTAGTGTCATCTTTGGCACTGCTCTCATAGAAGGGTACGGGTAGTTCAGGACCACAACAACAATGGAACATACCTTGGTTGTGAGATAACTCCACCACTGTGAGCACACCCTTCTGTTAGCATCACTGCCAACCAGGTCCTTGAACTCCCACTGATTCTCATCTTAAATCAGCTGTGCTGTGTTCAACAAAATACACAGCAATTGGAGATTCTGGAAGAGATTTAATTCAGATATGCATTTACAAAATGTAGGTGTTTTGAATGAACAAAGCAGAGCATAATAACAGCCCACAGCAGGATGACAAGAAGCATGACAGTTTAAAATTGAGAGCAACAGACAGAACGAGCCCTGCATTTTGAGCCAGGAAACAGTGGTAGATGCAGGCATAGCAGTGACTCGCAAGCAAATTGCTTGAGCAGGAAGAGAACGTGGAATTTTAACAAACACATACAAACGATATCTATTTACAGATATAAATAAAAATCCCTCATCCAAGCTGACAGGAGTTCAGCAATTACAACAGCAGTATAGAACTTTGAATACGCATCCCATGTTCTGATAGGAGCCTAAGACAACAAAGAGCTGTCACCTGTGGGGGGAAAGGCAGCAGCTGAATCCGATCCAAAGAGCCATGCAAACATTTTGAAAAGTCTGTGAAAGCCACGGAGATGAAAGTAAAATAGTGCCTGTGTTGTAAAACATGATGCATATTCAGGAAAGCCCACATACTGCATGCCCTTTCAAGTGTGGCCTATAAAGCTGATGAGGTGGATGCCAACTCTTCCTTGGCAGACTAGTTCCCTCTATACAGCTGAGTCACATTTAGCCACTTCAGTGATAACAAATCTGCATAGGCCGGGCTGACCCCTACAGAGCCTGCCCAACCACAGGAATTAGATGATCCTCTCCCTAGTGAGCCCAGAGTTGCTCTGCTAATCCACATCGACACGCACCCATTAACAGCAGTAGTGTCATGGGCTTGGAAGCAGATAGCACAAACGATGCTTGGAGACCATGTAAAACTCACTGCCATTTGGGATGCCCTAGTGTATCTTGCCTTGTGCCTTGCTGCTGATCAGGAAGGGCTCAGATCTCTTATCCAATCTACAAACTGCACATGGATGTCTAGATGCCCTGATGCACCTCAAATGGCACCAAGACCGACATTTTAGCAACTTACTTAAGCCCTAGATCCTTTATAAAAGTTCGTATTGATTTTTTCTCAGACTGTGACTCAGTTACCTAACCACAGATGGCTGCTGCTGTTTGAAATGACCTTTGCTGTTTAAGATATCCATAATCACGGAGAGATCAATACAGAACAGGATCTACAGGAGACTCAAGCCTTTCTTACGCAACAGCAGTTGAACGTGATGCAAGATATCCTACAGTGACTAAAGTGACAAGATATGTAGATATGTGGGCAAAATATCCTATGTCTGAATACTCATACTGACACTTCTAAAGTCATGCTCAAATGCTGTTTGCTACCTTAACTGTATACATGAAGCTCATTGCATGATCAGAGATGGAAAGTGGAGAGGGGTGAAGAGTTTTTAATGATTTTATTCCTTTTGGATTGTGGCTTCAAATAAATAAATATCTTAATTAACACGAGCATTGAAAAACGAAACCTATGTTCTTGGATTCACTTTTTTTTTAAGTTTATGAAGTAGTAGTTTTGTCTCACATGTGAGACATAAAAAAAAAGCTAAAATGTGAATGGAGGGCTATAACGTGTATTCTTCCAGCCTCTTAGAAATTACTCATTCTCCACATGCTAGTGAAGAATAATGGAATTTAATGTGTCCAGTAATTTGTCATCTAGAGGCAAACTTCCTGTCTGCTGGTGTGAAGGGACTTTCAAACTATTCTATATGTCTTATTCATAAAATAAAACTTTCTGATGGATCCAAGGCATCTATACACTGCTTCTGTCTTAACTGCATTTATACGAGCAACTCTGTAATGGGCTGAATGGCTCTGGATTCCTAGGCAAGCACACTTCCAAAGTGCCTTGTATTACAATCGGGAACATTGCAAATCATATCTCCAAATTGATATCTGATAATTGCAGAGCACATTAAAGCTTATACTGCTGTTTTTGTTTCCAACTGGTAATTTTGATTTTAATTGGGAAGTGAAGAACTTTCAGATCAATTTCCTCCATCCTAATTATTCAAACCCCAATGCTTCGCCAAGGCCAATACTTAAACTAAGGCCAAGTACATACCCAAACATGACAAGAGCTTGTCCTGTTTCAAAAAGCCCAGTTTCTTCTTTGCAGTTTTTCAGAAGTGAACTGGAATTTCAGCAGGAATTCCTGGCTTCCTGTCTACATTTTGAACTTATTTCACTTAATAAAGCACCTCTGAAATCTAACTGTAGGTGTGCCCTCATGAATAACGTTGGAGCAGAAGGGGAATTTTTCAGTAGCGCCCATATTACTTTGAAGTGAGATTTTTTCCCAATGAACCTTCAGGTCCAGAGCATGTCTGACAGCTCCAAGACAACTGGCTAGCACTCCCTGGATAACTTCAAAATAAAAACAAATGTAAATATTGAATTAAGGCATCTATTTCTTCTAGTGATATAATGTGGTGATAGGCAGGATAACAGTGAGTTAGGAGAAAGTCATTATTTTAGTCTTTATTGATGCAGAAGACCTAAGTTACAGAACATTGAGCAAAGCCACCCTCTTCCTTGCCCAGTATTTCAGGATGAACAGTTACAGACAAGAAAATGATCCAGGTCCTTACAATGCAGCTAATAATTAAATTACATTGAAACAGCTGACAATGCCATATTGTTAAATGTAACTGCATGTACAGTATATAAATACAACAGCTTGTCAAGAACATAAGCCACTCACATTTTTCTGTTTAAGTTAGCTTGAGCTCAAGTATACTTCCTTCTTAAATATATATTAATGTAAACCATAACCATTAAATCTGGAGTTTCACTCCCCGCACCTTAACTTGAAATTTATATTACAGTACTTTAAAAGCTAAATGAACACCCTTATAATTCACAAGAGCCTTCTGTCAGATTTCTCATCTTTTAAATCTTTGGCAATGTTTCACAGGAACACTCTTATTATTCAGACAGAGTAGTTCTATTTTAGTTCTACTAATGACAATTTTGGTGGTATCCAAAGCAAGATATTCCAATCCTTCAATCTTTCTATTTGAAAGAACAGGCCACACAAATGCTCTGTGTGAGTGTTAAAGTAATAAAAATCCTACACTGTAGGAGAAACATTGTGTAAAATATATTAACGAACATTTTAAAGATTCAAAAGATAAAACATCATTACACACAGCAACACTGGCCCACTGCATAAAGACACCACTTCATATCTGGCCAATCAATGGCAATAAATCTCCTTCACCAGGTGATCGATGGTGAGACACAGCAGTGAAACCTGTATTTGGACCAGGTTATCCAAAGTTTGACAGCTCAGATTAGATTCCTCAAACCTACCAAGCTTCTAAACAGGTGATCTGAGTTTCGAAACGTTGCTGCATCCACCTGGCTATCATGGCCACCTACCGAGCTCAGCAAACCTTCACGTCAGTATTCACTTGCACCAGTTAAAAAGTACCACCAAACCCTGAGCTGGTCAAGATCTGCTGCACTGTGGCTTTCTCAGAGGTGAGACACATCGCTGGACACAGCCACTGAGGAAGAGATGATATGAATGGACTTGACAATCTTTTATTCTCCAAACACACAGAGAAAGATACAAAACTAACAAGAAAAATAACTTTCATTTAAGTTCTAACAATCCTACTAAAACAGGTTCCAGTTGAAATATTTATATCAAGTAAAATTTCCCACACAGAAATAGCCTATCGTTGTGTAGTGTATGGTTTACAACAGATTTATTACCAAGCACGCTGAGACATTTAGCTTTGATGTCTTTTCAAACAGCTTAAAGACCAAAAAGCCTTTAAGACAAGAAGCTGAAGCTACCTTATGCCCCTCTAATAATTACCTGTGTTTGCTCCTCAGCAACACTTCCATACAAAAAGTCAACTCTATAGCATTAAACCCACTGAGACTTGGGCCTTTAAAGTGCCTGCCAAGTATTTAATCTTGTCCATACTAAATGAAAAATAAGAGCATTGCTCAGAACTATTGCTTGAACAAATGCAGGCAGTTCAAACTACATGCAGAATTCCTATCAGAAATGTCTTTATAAGCATGGAGAAGAAAGTGCTCAAATACAGTCACTACGTGGTAGATGACTGGAGAAACATTCAGAAAGTATAAATACAGATGTATCTAGGACTATAGTATTTTAGCACTCTAATACCAAATGGTAGGTTACCAAATGGTAGATTTCTGAGACAGATACTAAGGACAACCAAATATTATATATATTCTTATGTTAATCCGTATGAATAGAGAGGTTTTATCAGATCCTATTTCTTAGAGGAATGTTATAATTAAATACATCCCTTAGAGAAGGAATTTCTTCACAAAAAGAAAGACTATGATAAATATAGTTCTATTGTTTTACAAAACATAGAGTGATTTTAGGAAACAAGACCAAAAATACAGCTTTGGTGTTTGGACTGAATTTCATCCGTGCAACGTGAGCCAGAAAGCCAAATACGAGCCCTGAAAAGCAGGGTTCCAGCTGAGGACTCAGTATGCAGGTTGGCTGAACAAAATTAACTTCTACCCAATTACCAACTTAATAATATATTCTTTTTCTTCCTCCAAAATGGAGATAAGAATCAAAAATCAGTAAAGGGCATGTTAGATTCTCTTTAAGGCAGAATGTAAGCATGCAAAAATTATTATTATATGTTCCAATAGAAATATAATTTATAGACTTCTAGCAATAGGTAAAGGAAAAAAATATATAGTTTTATGCATTTGTACAGTCGTAATTAAGAACAAAATAATGGTATAAAAAACGTTAGGGCAGCAGTTACCAAAATATACAAAAATAAGCTACTTACTTCATTATTTGTGGTGTTGAATGTTTTTGCATCATTAAAGAAAGTAATATTGCTCTGCTAAACAACATCTTGTAACATTTCAAACTCCAAAAGAAATAAATATTTGCTTTCTAAAAAAATTCCTATTTTCATATGTGTACCCTATATCTCATATAAGCTGTACCTCTCCATGCTGTATTTGAAAGCAAGTTCTGAGATAACCAACATCTTCAGACAACCTGCAGACAGGTAGAATGGACTTCAAAGCATATATTCTCTGTGCCCCCACCCTTCACAGTGCTGTGAATTATTAGTTAAGTTCTTTCACAAATAACCCATAGATTATTGGTGTGAAAAGATGGCATAAGCTCCATTCTAGAAAGCAGTGTCTCATCCTTTCTGAAACCTAAAGCTGCTCTAGGCAGTCAAACCTCCGTGGTTCTGGAGAGTTCCATGAATGCCATTTTCATGGAGCCTGGATGTGACCATGCTGAGCAGCTCATGGTAACAGATCACACAAGATGGAAAGAGCACACCTAACTGTCTCTTTTGATCTAACAAAGAATCCGACCTTTACCTCTACGCCTTGCTTCTGTCAGCCTTGTCCATTTTTCAGCTTAAATGTTCATATGGTCAGCATGAAAAAATGTCTTTACCCAACTGTCACACAGCCCACCAATAGCAGCGGTCATGCTGTTCCCTCTACCCTATTCTAGGAGGGATTAGTCCTTCCTGGTGGAGCCAATGTGAAAAGAGTGAATGAGAGCCACTGTCATTCTGCACACTGCCCTGGGATTCTAGACAAACCAGCTCCCAGGGACCACACCTACACAACCGTAACCACCCTAAAGCTTCTCCAAATCAAATATCAAAGTCCTCAGAATGGAAATAAAAACCACAGTTCTTCAATTCTAAAACCAGTGTCTCTGGTTCATGGGGGTGCACCCCACTGGAGACAGCCGAGAGCAGGTCAATGCATCATTTAACTCCCACATAAGCCCTTAAAACAGGGCCGGAGAGAAAACAGTAGTGCCTAGGCTTTGCATCTAAATATGATGAATGGACAGACTTCCACCTTTCTGAGGAGGAAAGCATTTTGACTTCTTTAGGAAAACTACTCCTCTGTCTTGCAAATAACCTAATATCACATTTCTTTCTCATATCCATATATACATTTTAAATCCTGACATCAATTCAGTTTTTAATGAGGCGAGCAGAGAAGATTGAGAACAAAGGGGTTAATTCAGGTAGTAAACCTGAAGTAATGAGGGAAAGAACAAACAGAGGGAGAAAGGCCTACACGTGATTTCTCAAGAATTCATTTAAAATCCCTTTGAATTTATCCCACATGTAGGTCTGCCATCCATCCTGGATTCTCAACAAGGAACAAAACATTTCACGGCATCGCATCTTTACTTTAAACCAACCACCAAGTCTGTAGCATTTAAAACAGCAGAGATGCTCTCGGTTGTGTTAGCTAGAACTGTGGATGCAGGGTAAATGATTTCTTCAATTGTCACATATGTGCCCGTTAAAAATCCAACCACTCCAAAGACAGCTATGAAAACATCTTTAAGTATTGTCCACAGGCGTAGGTTTTCCTTGTAGAAAGTGAGGATTTCAACCAGAGGTGGCAGAATCAGTGCCAGAGTGCTACTGCTGACAGCTCCAACCAAAGAAATCACCAGGTCTAGGCGAGGGATCAGAACCGCTACAGCACCTAAAACAGAAGGAGAGCAATATTGGCTGCAGATTCAACATCCTCATGGAAAAAAAAAATAAAATCAATCATGATAAACACATAACGAAGTGATTCATGCTTTTAGAGATGTTCTACCACTCACTATTTTTTCCAGATGAGATTGGCAGGCACTGCATAGATCAGCGTGTCTATTTGTAAGGTACATTTTCATGCTCACGTGTGATGCTATTTCAATTCTGAACTTCTGCATGAGCTGGCATAGCTTTAGGTTAAAATTCTGTTATACTTACAAGGTGAGTAAACTTGGCCTGCAAATCACATAGACATGAGATACATGAAACTGTACAGAGAATTCTTTAGTTTTTTATTGCATAGGTTTATTTTTAAGCCAAAAAAGTTCAGGCAGAACAGTGGAAGGGGTCTTCAAAATGAGCACAAAAGCTGCTGGCCACTTGGCAGTCTCACAAACATTTCTATCACTTATCTACAGGCTTGTCTGTTGAAAAATCTTGGTCTATACCATTGCATTCTGTGCTAAAAAAAAAAATGAAGCAGTTGCCCAGTTAGCTGAATGAGAACTTAGCTCCACCAAGAGCTGAGTCCGAAGAGGAGGCCCAGTAAGCACGGTAGGATGGCATGGCCAGTCTCACCAAGAAGCTGGAGTGTTCCTGGGAACAGAGTCCAGCCTTACAGAAGGAGCAGAACTGCTGCTTTTAACCCCTTTGGAGTGCAACCCTAGGAAAGATACCCAAGTATTAACCGAGATATGCCAGTTCGTCACGTAACGTTTTCAGTTCTCTGTTAGAAGCCAGCTTTCCAAGGCCAGCTGAGCACAGGCTCCAACATGATCCCACACGTTGGAAATGGCTGTCTTTTTTCCCCTCTGTGAATGCATCCCACCAACTAAATATTCTGGAAATAACATTCATGGCAATAAACAAATGGAATAAGAAGGAAGGAAATCCACACGTAACACAAGGATGAAAAACAATGTGCTTATCAGCTTCCTAATTTCCTAGGCTGAATTTTCCACTTGACAGCTTCTTCCCTGTGGGCTGATTGCCACCAACTGCCTCAAGTTCAGACAACATCTGGTTATGAAAGGCAACGTAGTCAAATTATGTTAGTGCTAATATTCTCCATTGAGAATATGGAACTTGAAGAAATCTGCGTTGGCAAATACACTCATGCCAGCAGAGACACAGATTAGTAAGTGCGCATACTGCAGCACAGTAACAACTGTTGGCTCCCAGTGTGGTACATCACGTCATCCCATTTATCCTGCCAAGAGCTTTCCCTTTGCTGTATCAAACCTCTCTGTACTTCCAATTTAAAATGAGCATAAGCAGGAGTTCAGTCCTGTCTGGTGAAGATACAATCAAAATTCACTTCCAAAACACAACAGTTACCTGCTGCTACCAGCCACCATTTGCTGTGCATTTTAATAAAAACGCCAAGCATAGAGATACTGCATAAAAAGGAGGGGTGGCTGAAGGTCTTGTACTAAACAGGGATAAAGGATTCTCCAGCCCATCCTATTTGAAAGATAAAACTATTAACTTATTCTAGCTTGCCATTATTATTGTTTATACAGAGGTATGAGAGATGCAGTGTCACCAGAGGAAGCTTGGGAAGAGACAGAACTGTACTTTAGGAAACCTTAGGAAAGACATGACACTCAAAAATGGATGAGCCAAAGTTTTTATCCCACCATTATGATAAACATACTCAATGCCAAACACATTCCTCCACTGCATGCAAATGACATTACAGACTGCAAATGTCACATGTTTACATATTATCTAGGGCAAAGCTGAATAGAATGAGAAAGGAATTACACCAAAATTAATATAAGTCACCAAGTACCACCCTCTATAATTTTTGTGGCCATAACATGCTGATGTGGCACTCAGGGGCATGGTTTAGTAGGCATGGTGGTGATGGGTTGACAGTTGGACTAGAAGATCCTAGAGGTCTTTTCCAACCTTAGTGATTGTATGATTCTCTAACTCTGTTCAGGCCACAAAAGCAGGTATTGTGAGTGCCCACGCAACACAGACTGAGCTCTCAGACTAGAACCATGGGCAATCATTGACGCTTACACAATGCACAACAGGTAAGAAAGTGTAAACTGCTGCTGAAGTACATCTGCAATGACTGGAAAAATCTTAGGTAATGAATAAGCTGAATGTGTTCTTCTGAAGCAGAAGAGAGGGCTGAACATTTATTATCCTGCCAATTTAATAGATGTAGGGGTTGTATTCATCAAACATAGACTGTCAATTTCTGTAATAGACTTCTTTCAAATCTACATGTGTTCAGAATTTGGAAGATACTCATTAATTTGTAGGTCACAGTTCAGCTTGAGATCTTCTGCTTTATTAAAAATAATGATAATATTATTAGTACTTATTAACTGGAAAAAAAAACCAAAATTCCACTTTGATTGTTTCAGATTATAGAAATGCAAAATTCTGTGTGTTGGCTTGGATCTTGCCAAATGTTTATCTGGCTCATGTATTTGTATCAATCTGGATACTGCTGTGGGAGGAAGTTTTGGAAACACATTTCAAGGTTTTAATTACACTCTTACGTATTCTCTAACAATACAAGGGAAATGCCATTTTTATTATCTGCCAAATAAAGAAAAATGGGTGCAGCTCTTCTCCTTATTTCCAGGAGAAGTAAACAAGAGGCATTTCAGCAAGCACAAAGCCTGATTTTTCTAGCTGTAACGGTTTAAAAGTACAAAGTCAGGAGGAAATTCTGAACCTTTAACAACAGTCAGGAAATTTTCTGTTTTGGAGGCTCTGGGAATCCCCTCTGAAGAATTAAGTCCTGCAATATACATGTATGACTTACCTTTTGGCCAACAGTCAAAATGTTGAACTAAAGAAGGTTTGAATCAAAGAGCAAGTGCTTTATGAGCAGAGCATCTCACAGAGATACACGTTGCTTCTGCTTTAAACTCTGCCATCTAATCTCAAAAACAAATATTAACAAATTCTCCAACCTGTCTCAACCATGTAGCAGTAACACATCTGTACCATGTGGGGCATTGGGAAACCCAGCAGAAACGGTACAGGAGAACGTTTCCATTTCTTAAAGGACATATCAAGCCAGTGGAAAGATAGCCTTAATTTTATTCTGTTCGTTTTATAGCACTTCTCTCATAAATTTCTCTCCCTGTTCAAGAATCAGCACTTTACTACTCGACAGGCTTTATATGCTGACGTAATTTCGATGAAATCACTGAGGAGAAAAAAAGCACTTCTGCCATCTCTTCACTACCACTTCTCCAAGATCCAATCAGAAGACTGGAGCATTGGTGGATTAGAGATGGGTGCCTGACATACACTGTCAGGACAACTGGATTTAACAGCTTTCTCAAAGCACAAAAACAAAACTGTATTTTTAACCAATCAGATGCCTATAATGTGTCAAGATAGAGTTCCTCCAAGGAGGAAAAGATGCCTACAATGGAACGTTTGCCAAAGAACTCTGTCTGCGGGCAAAATGGCACTTCAAAATGCCAGCCCACACTCTCCTTTCTACACTAATATCCAAGCTTCTGCTCACCATAACAGAGAATGCCTTCCTTGGGTGTTCCACAGTTAAAGCTTGTAAAATTATGTTTTGATATATATATATATATGTTTATATATATATTATATATATATATAACATTTATATATATATAAAAGAATACAGGACAAAGCAGAAACCTGTGATTAACCTGAAGCGAAACTGTCTAATGCAAATAATTAGTTATGAGCCTTTGTGAATAAATTACAGAGCTCTGCACATATGCAGGAAGAAAATCTACACATTGGTGGATAAGGAAAGAAAAGATTCCAGATAAAGAACCTGGTATTACATAATTGTGAATTGGAGTTATTTTTTTTCTGGTTACAAATGCTAATTAACATAGGTTGATGAGGTGCTGTTTGTTTCAACTGTCCTTTGAAACATCAAAAGGCCATTAGACACATACAGAAGGTGATTTGTTATAAAATCTAGATCCAATTTTCACAAAAAAAAATTAATTTCCTTAACCCAACTCCTTTAAGTGCATACTTTCAATCTCAAAACCCAAATCCAACAAAACAAAGGAGAAAATAAATCACAGCTATCTTACAAGGTGAAAAATTGTACTTTCACAGCTAGCATACAGGAGAACCACACACACCATATGGTTTGGCTCTGGTCCCTCTGGAGTGAAAAACCTTCACCATGATCTGCCTGCAACATCCAGCATGCTTTGGGCCACAGATGGTACTTCACATCCAGCCTTCTATCTGCCCTCACACTACAACTCACTTTGGCCTACATAAGAGGGAAGACCGAGACTCAGTCAGGGTCAGGTTAAGTAACTTTGCCCTTTACAAGAGGTAACCGCAGGCAATGCACCAGCCAGCAGCTGAGCCCTGCTCAGTGCACGGACAGCTCTGTTCCTTCTCTGGAGCCCTCCACATTTACATCTCAGAGATGTGGAAGCAAATTCATTCTTCATAGCACTTCGCAGCATGGATTTTGAAGCCATTATAAGAGGTTAGAAATTTATGTTTGCACTTTATACAACCCCAGTATTTAAGCACATAATTCACTCAGGCTTCAAGATTTGCACTTACTTTAAGCAGGAGTTGGTGTCACAACTGCCACATGCAGGAGAAGGCTGTGTAAGCAGATCTACAGGGACAGGGAGGAGTGGCAGCCATGAGTCTATGATGGAACTCCCCCCATGAACTCACCTCCCTACAGCAACTTGCTCACTCCTAGTAAAATGCTACAGTAGTTAACGTTCCTCTCTGCCTTATTGCCCTGTTCACATAGAGTTGTGTCTCCCCTCATCAGACCTTCAGAATTCATGTTTTCACAAAGCATCCCTCTCGGAGTCCAGTATGGAAAGCAAACTAGGCAGTGAGACCCTACAGATGGAGCTCCAACACCAAGTGACCTTCCCAAAGCTAATGTGCACAGGTGCTTGGCACAGCACACTGATTTATCTGCGAATGTATTTCAACATTCCAATCTGTGGGCTCACAAATGGCATCTGGTTAGACTGTCACATTTGAAATGCTGTATTTATTCATTTGTCTCAGCAGCAAATTTATTTCAGCTTTGCTACTGATACTTACAAATCTGTTCAGACATACTATGCTACAATAGTGTATACAACTGCAACATGCAGCCAGATCCAACAAATGAGCATAAAGCATGCAGCAAAACATTAACATTGAACTCCAAATGGATGATCTCAGCCATTACAGTACTGACACTGTTACCACTGCCAGTCATTCTCTTTCAGGCATCTGAAATGAGTTTGCAATTTAACTGTCCCCTCTGGTTCAGTCTCTTAAAATAAATTCCTGTTCTGAGACAGCTGAAGGGCTCCCAACAGCTCAAGCAGAAATGAATGTCGCTCATTCAAGGACAAGACAGTTTCTGCCATAGGAAGAAAAGGTGAAGAAAAGAGTTGGCGCAGTGGCAAGGCCTGGAGAAGTCAGTCATGCAGTTTCCAAGAGTGCTGGAAAGTCATACTTACCTTCATATGCTGCCACCACTCCCTATTCCCCAGTCTTTCTCTTTTCTGTGCTACACATATCAAGCTAGATCACAGGGAGGAAGGCAGCCCTCCATAGCTACTTTGCCAGCTCATGCCAAATGTACGACCTGGGCAGTTATAAGTTAAAATCAATTTGTATAAATGGCAGTTTGTCTTACCTTCACCCTCAAAAACAAAGATAAATTATTGCATATCTCTTGATTACTACACAAAGTAAGAAAAAAATGTAATTAAATCTACTTATAATCTGAAACTACTATACTTTGCTTGCTAAATACTAAACATATAGAAGAGGAAGAAACGTTGTCACAGACACCTTTATGAATGGTTAAAACTATGTACACTTATTATTCAGTCTTCATGCCCCATTATAATAAGATCTTATATTTCTTTGTTAACGATGACAAAAGGAACAGATGATTAGGGTTTAAAAAAATTATGCCATTGTCTTTTTGTCAGAAGCAGATCCATCAGAATGCCAAGAATTACAACAGTTTTGCTAAATATCTTCTCCAATAACTATTAAAGAATTAAAAAATTATTATATAAAAGATTACTGTAGCATCCTCCCAGTGCAGTATTCAATAAATTGCAGAACAAGGTGATTCTGTTCTGGATAACATGATAAAATTTCCAAGCTAGGAGTTCCTATCTCATGTTAGGGGGTGCTGTGTGTGCTATAGCCTTCATTAGCAAGGATTCATTAATTTGCAACATTTCCAAACAAGATGACTTATCAAGAGACCAGCTTGCCTAAGGATGGAACTCATGGCAGAGCTCAAATGTAAGAAGGCACCACATATCAGGTGGAAACAGTGACAGGTTACAAAGGAGAAGTTTAAAAACATTGCATGGACTAATGCCAATTGCATGGACTAAGCCAAAGCTTAGCTGACACAAAGATGGGGATCAAGTCAGGATTCACCTGAGAGAAATCAACACATAAAGATCCGCAGGACAGGATGAGTTGCACTGGGGGATGTTGGCACAAACCAGCCAACATCCTTCCATCAGTGCTGGATTTGGGTTGACATCACATTTAAATCCAAATATAATTTAAATTATTGATTTTTAATCATGATTCAAAGCTGGATTAAAGGCAGTACTTTAACAGTGATGCTTCACAGAGATTTTTCATACCTTAAGGATGAGTAGATGCTTCCAGGCACTTGAAGGCGCTACCCTGACTTTTAGATGGCCAACATGTGGTGAGATGGATTTCACCTTTATGAACTAGTTTGGAGAGATGTTCTCATTAGGGTTTTCAATAACAACAAGAATTCATAGAAGAAGTCAAAATTATTACTCCCTTCCACTCTGATCACCTCTACCCATTGTAAAAACTGGCCAAAAGTAGAGGCACTCCTTTATTTGTAGACACCTCTGCACCAAGCAATGCCTGCAAAGGCACAGCCAGTGCCTTATCTGTCTGATAAAGGTCTCTCTTCTCTATACATCTGATAAAGGTCTCTTTTCTCGTTGCTAATTCATACAGCCAAATCTCCAATAGAAAGGAGTGCTCAAAGAACTGCCACAGTTTCCTGATAGCAGTAAGTCAAATGGAGTTTCCTCTTCCTAGGCTCAGCCCTTCCAATACAGAGGCTGTGCATATCTAAACAGGTCCCTCATGTACAGAGAGGTAAGCTTCTTTTCTGTTTTACAGTGAATTTCCAGTTGCCTTAAGCAACTTCTATTTAGTAACAGTTGGAAATCTCTTTTTATATGTATATAAATATACATATATACAATGGTTTTTTAAGACCTGAATAGAAAACTGGAATAACAAAATACTAACCTAGAATTATTTCACATGCATTTAGGAACATAATTATTCTTTTCTCCATGGAAACATGAACACTGCTCTCCAGAGGCTTCGCAAACCTTGAGCATATGCCCCTAAAAATGGGCCAGGATCAGAGTGACCTATCAACCATTCATACCTTCCTGAGACTTGCTGTTTCCTTTGGATTTTTTTATGCTTCCTCCCTTTCCTCTCCTCTCCCATCTTCAGCATCTTCCAGTTATTACCAGAACAGAATAGAATAAACCAGAGTTCATTTGTGTGATTTGTTCTGTATTAATAATCAGCAACTAATTCTGGATCTTTTGATTTCTCCATTTCATAATATTACAAATGGAAAATGTAACATTAAAATAGAAGAATAAAAAAAGAGAGAATATATCATACCAAATAAAAGAGAAATACATATTTAAATCTTCAAATATATTATCAACAGTCTGATGTGATAGTTATCATCTTTGTCACAAAATCATGTCCTTCTTTACTTCAAAAGCCAGGCACAGAGACTCCTCTATTTTTTCACAGTATCGTTACTGATGGTGAAGAAAATGCCTAATAAACTGACAATGACTTATTTAATCCCCTTCCCGGTGGAGGGAATCCTCATCCCACTTTGAGGCTTATGATGGTAATGGATGCCCTGGGCCTAGAGCTGGATCACAGCCCGTAAGTCAACACCTAAGGTGCAGTATAAGAGAACTCTAATTGGTAAATCAGCCTCAATGGGAGCTCAACTCAAATGCCTGTACGCTGATACACACAGCATGGAGAACAAGCAAGAAGAATAACAGGTGTGCATGTGCCTACAGGGCTATGATGTCATTGGCATCACTGAGATGTGGTGGGATGGCTCTCATGACTGGAATATAGGAATGGACAGGTATAAGCTCTTTAGGGAAGACAGTCAGGGGAGAAGTTGTTGCCTTCTACATCAACAACCAGCTGGAGTCCATGGAGCTCCATTTGGGGACGGAGGAGGAGCTGACAGAGAGCTTATGAGTTAGGGTTAAAAGGAAGGCAGGGGAAGGAGCAATTGTAGTGGAGGTCTGCTACAAGCCACCTGACCAGGAAGACCGAGTAGATGAGGCTCTCTATAAACAGATATGAGCAGCTTCACATTCACAAAACATGGTTCTCATGGGCGACTTCAACCACTCTGGTATATGTTGGAAGAACAACACAGCAGGGCACCAGAAACTATGGAGGTTCCTGGAATGTGTTGATGATAGCTTCCCCTTCCAAGTGGTACAAGAACCCACGAGAAAAGGTGCTATGATGGACTTGTCCTCACCAATGAAGAGGAGCTGGTGAGTAATGTGAATCTCAAGGGCAGCCTTGGCTGCACTGACCACAGAATGGTAGTGTTGGAGATCCTTAGGGCATTGAAGAGGGTGCACACCAACCTTGCTACTCTGGACTTCAGGAGAACAGATTTTGACCTTTTCAGGGAACTGCTTGGCAGCGACATGGGATAAAGCCCTGGAGGGAAGAGGGGCCCAAGAAAGCTGGTCAGTATTCTAGGACCATCTCCTCCAAGCCCAGAAGCAGTGGGAAGAAAAAAGAAAGGCAGGCAAGAATGCCATGGGGCCTCTGTGGACCAACATTATTTACATGGAAACAAATAAACAGCAAGGCCACAGAAACATAATCTCAAAAAATGTTCTATTCACCTACGTTTTTTTTCAGCTGTATATTTCATAGAAGTGAATTGAATGCACTAACACCACATTTTATTCCGGAATTCTTCCTGTTTATGATAGCTTCCTCCACTTTTAATGAAAACAGGACCTTTCAAGGAAAAAATATGCATTAGCTCAATTTTGGAGCTTGAAAATCAGAACGATAGGGTGAAATATAAAGCCACTGAGACTTGTGAAAGGCTTCCCATTTTACTTTAATGCCTAACATCTAAAACTTGGTATTTTTAATTGAATGAATAATTTTCACCTACAAAATTATCTTTCAAATCCTTTTTTCTAGACATTACAAATACCATTAATGAAATCACCCAAAGAAGTTTGCAAAAAAAACCATAATTTTACTGCTGATTCATATGATTATATTCAAGTTCTTTTATTCAGAATTGCTGATTTACTGATGCTTTACCAGACAAATTCTTCAGTTTGCTGCGTTTTTAAAATCAAGCTTCATTTCAACATTCTTAAAGGAAAGAAAGCATTTTGAAACCTGTGACTGTTGTCACAATATGAATAATCTACCTATAAAAATTTCATTATGACTTCTGAGGAATCAGCTTTCTGAAATGAAGATGTTTTCTGCTTTTCTCAAGTTCAGAAAACACACATTTTAAATAGGTGTCTTATTTACGAATGAGACTGTTTACTTTCCTGCCTACGGTGGTCATCATATAAGAGTGGGCAATCTTTATGTCAAGAAATTTTCTGTTAAAAGCACCTAGCAGCAGTATTCGCCTGCTTATTTACTTTACCTTGTTTGTTACCCACCACCTTTTTATTTGTTTCCCCTACTCTAGTCTGTTTAAAAGTTAAAACCAGAGAACAGGGAAGTCAAATCCCTCTGACTTTACTTCTCTCACATTCCAATTAACAACCACAACATTATGATATATAATGGTACCTCGAAAACAGCCTGCACCACTGCTTTAAATGTTATACAACGGGAGCTAAAGAAAAAAATGTCCCAGAAATGAAGATGTGAACAGCATAAGCAAATGAGTAACCTCATTCTTCAGACATGAAGAATATGGTACTGGTCCCTCACGCAGAATCACACACAGAATCACAGAATGGCTCAGGCTGGAAGGGACCTCAAGGATCATGAATCTTCAACCCTCCCCACGCCTCCAGCCCCCCCACCCCATCCACAGGCAGGGCCACCAACCTTCACATTCAATACTAGACCAGGCTGCCCAGGGCCTCATCCAACCTGGCCTCGAACACCTACAGGCACAGAGCATCCACAACCTCTCTGGGCTCTCTGAGCACCTCACCACTCTCACAGTAAAGAACTTCCCCCTGACATCCAACCTAAATCTTCCCCCCACAGAACCCTGAGCAAAAAAAAAAAAAAAAAAAAACCCATAATGTTTTTTTATAGATACACTTTGCCACCTCCAACCTGACCTACTTATACTCATGAGAAGAACAAGTCCCAAGGGGATTATTCTGAACCAATGACAGCAACTTTGCTCCATGACCTGCTCTCCCTTTAAAGGCTAAGCTTCCAACAACCATTCATTTGGAGTAAGCGGCCTCAGAAGCCTCAGTGTGGGCAGGAAGACCCAAATTTTAGAAATTTTATATAGAATTCTTCTTGGTCCTAAGCTAAGCAATGGTATTTGAGGAAACTGTTCCTTTATCACTTATTCATTTAATAAAGAATGTAGGTGAAACATGCTAAAAATAGTACTCTGTTTGATAGAAAAGACTGTTTGAAGGGTTGTTTTTTTTCAGTTTTAAAATTTAAACCATCATTAGTTTCCTTCTGCCACAAGTTGTCCAGTGACCACTTAAATATCCTACCTGAAGAAGGTACTCATAGGAGCCAGTGATTTAACAGGTCTGCATAGGGTATGGTCAGGCTGCTCAGAAACAACTCAGAAGAGCTGGCTCTTTCCTCCGAGGAGGAAAGAAAAAGCAGCAAAGAACCAGAAAACATCTTGACAGGAGAATGAATATGCATTCTCTCAGCCTCTCAGGAGACAAGTAATGAAACTGGTCTAAAGAACTAGTCAATGAAAGTGATTTTCAACGCTGTAAAAGCACTAGACCCCTATGATCCCTTGAATAGCTTCTAAACCCCCTATGGCTGTAATACTTGGGATTGTACCTCCTGGAATTTTCTATCTTCATATACAGCAGGAAGGCACCATATCCTTACAAATAAAGCTTTAAATCTATGCATAGGAAATCTGTTTTCAGCTCATTTCACTTGCACAGATCTATTTAGTAGCCTTGGGCTTATCCCTTCCCATCCCATCACTGGCTTCTTTATCTGCAAGAGCTCCTTTGTAAGGCACTTTGACACTGACAGATAAAAAACAATATGAAAGTAATAAACTTTAATATCACTGAAGTAACTGTTACAGCTTTAATACTTCTGCTGGAACTCTGACATCAAAGAGCATTACTCATAATTGTCCACGTGCTTACATGGTATATAAGGAACCAAGCTCCTGTTATGTGATCAGATACCCTCTTTGGCTATCCTCAAATGTTTTATATTTTAGAAATGGTTTTCTTCTTATTCCAAACTCCACCATAGCACCTTCATAATGCTTTTACACGGAGGTAAAACAATTCTGTGTACATACATTTTGTAGAGCAGTATGGACTCCCACAGGATAAAATGCAGTATTAGATATCAAGTACAAGATATTACTGTATTGTAATCCCATCTCTTAATTTCCAGGTAGCATTACAATCACTGCTGTCATCTTTGAAAGTATCAACAACTCAAAGTAGAAATAGTACTTACTGGTAGGGTTTCAAATAATGGCAAAAAACCTGGCAAGTCAAGTGAGCATGTTTCCAGTTAGAGCTCATCTAAGATGAGAGTTAAGCATGGTATGATGTCTATCCTATAACTCTTTAGATAATCATTATTTAACTTCCCACAAGGGAAAATCAACAACACTTATTTTTTCTTTACCAGTTACTGCTGAGTCAATCTCCATTTTGTTCTCAAGAAGTAAACATCTAAAAGATGCAAAATTTCAGATAAAATCATGAAATAAACTCTAAATCAGGTAGCATATAGTTACTTAGCTGCATAATGAAGAAATGGAAAATTAAAGACAGAAAGACTTTTTCCTCATATCAAGCACTGTTACCCAAAGGTTTGATATCAACATAAAATGCCATGTCAAAGTAGACACAGAATGCAGGCATTGGCTACAATTCAACTACTACAGTGTGTAACACAGAACAGGCTCCCCCAAAGTTCTCTACAGCCAGAGAAAAAGCTTTATAACAAAACCACATCCCAAACCAATTCAGGCAGTTTTTGATGGTAATACCATAGGACAACATTGCTTTATTTTGAGATCCTGGCCAGATGGGAAAAAAGCCCAGAAGAGGAATTTTTTCCTCTAGACATACTCATAAGTGCTGTAACAAACCCAAGAACCTAAAATCTCATTTCTTATGAGTGGATTCGGGGTTCTGAATTGTCATCTCTATGTTTTTTGCCCTTTGCAGACTCTGAAGCTATTCTGATGCTGCTTAATGTTTTCTCATATTGCCAAGCCCAGCACAATATCCACATGTCACACAAGCCAATCTTGCCAGCTCCCATTTCTCAGCTGAGCGCCAAACATCAGGTCAGGCTGCAGAGAAGTACCATCTCTTTTTAAACACATCAAAGAAAATATGTAGACGGGGCATATGATCAAAGTGATTCCCCAGGTGAGCTCCCTGATGGCCTAGGCTGTGTGTCAGAGGCTGACATAGCACTGGCATGTGCAACGGAAATGAAGTTACGCCACATACCTACTCATACAACACTGCATGTAAGCACCTACATTTGCTTCAGCTAGAACTTACAAGTTGCATGCAGAATTGAGTGCCAGTCCTACTGAGAAGACACACTGCTTCTTCTGGGGCTGACTGTAGTTTCCAATATGAATGTGAGTCATTTCAAATTAAAGACAAGTAACATTTGTTGGTTTTGATTATCAAAGCCCTAACCATTCTCACGCTTAATCATTCACTGTATATAACAAACTGAATTTTGTAATCCTATCTAGTGTATTTTTCATCATCTTTTTTGTATATTGTTATTAATGAGACTTTCTTCTGCTTGATTAACATAAGGACTACGTCCTTTCCTCAGTCACAGCACGGCACTTGGTGCACAGCTTCAACCAGTTATTTCAATGACAAAGTCTCATCCATCCCTTCCATTTTCTGCAAGAATTTATCACGTAGATCCACATGAGCCAATGATAGAGCCATTCATGAGCATCTTCCTTTTCAGGGTGAGCTGCAATATTTTGGTAAGGCAGGGAATAGAAAATGACATGAAAAGAAAATAAAACATTCATGTGAAAACTTTACCATTGCAAGGATGGAATCCATTCAAATATGCTACACATTTTTCCATAATTTTATTAACAGTAGTTTCATGCTGGTTGCTCTGACGTCTTAAAGCAATAAACCTCTATGATGACAACAGATCTTCAAAGCCCTAACTCTCCTGCAGGCTAGTGAAGACATTATAATTAAGTCACAGAGGACTTAATTCTCAGGCCGGTATGTGTACCTCAAGACTCGAAGTTAATTTTGTTTGCCATTATACACGGTGGGGGTAGAGAAAATGAAACAAAACTTACAAAACTGCTGATTTTGACCTATGACAATTGAGAATAAACAACAAACTGCCACTTCCAAGCCATTTTATCTCCACTTCTTTATAAAAGAGTAGAGACATTCCCAAGCATGTTGCAAGGATCAGCTTGTCGAGTCACTGATCATGAATAACACTGAGGCATCATTAATATTTTACCTTCTATGCTTATTTGAAGCACTAGGATAGAAAATGCCTGGAGTGACTAATTCCAGCTATGAAATAAGTTTTAAGAAAGAATTCAAAGCAATGGTTCACTTTTACTGAAAAGAAAAAGAAGCACTAAGATGCCAGTATACAAACTAGAAGTTGCATTTGAAGCTCCTGAGTATTTCCTTTATTGCTAATTGTTTTCAATATACAATGATAAAGCTCTCGAATATTTTCAAGGAATGCTTTCACTGCCTTCATATTTTACAGTAAGTCTTCAAAGGTTTACTTTCTATGTGCCTATAATATTGATTTTGAAAGAAAAAAAAATCAGAGAAAAACTCTGTATATTTGGCTCTCTTC
Source organism: Gallus gallus (assembly GCF_016699485.2). Lineage (NCBI taxonomy): Eukaryota > Metazoa > Chordata > Aves > Galliformes > Phasianidae > Gallus > Gallus gallus. The sequence goes on along the minus strand of NC_052532.1, from coordinate 185,996,146 downwards.
ACAGCACCCTATACATGCATTTTTCCTCATTTAGGAAGTAATTCTGAAAATAAAGAGTTTTTATCAGAAGTCTGTATTCAGGACTAGTAGCAATTGTCTTGCTAAAACAACCCAACCTTTGCAACAGACATCATGCTGGAGCTCACTTCAAGAGACTGACAGTTGATCTCTGATTTGTTTTCACTCAGTATACATTAAGTGTGATATACTGATATTCAAATTTTAAGTGCTTTCTCACGCTAACCCAGCAATACAGATGGGTAAGAACCTTTTTCACTTATTTTTACATGAGCTTGTACAAGATTGCAGACAGTCTGAGATGCTGACCAGGAATGCAGTGTGCCCTATACTCAGTACTACTGTTAGAGGAAAGCAGTCACTCTGAGTCTCTGCCACTCCTCCACTTGGGTAAGACCTTACCTAAATATCTGTTGTCATTTCAGTGGTATCCAGACTGCCCCATGCATGCAGTGCATAGATGTGTGTGTCAATGATCCAGTGAGCTCTATGTACAGACAGAGCTCATAGCAAAGAAATCACTAGAGCACACTGCCTCTACTAGAGCTGCAGCTGTGTACCTTGTTGGCCTAATTTTTCATAGGCAAAATACTAAAAAAGAAAAAAAAAAACAAACACAAAAATGTACCCATGTATGTTTAACTGAGTCATCTCCTTCTTGCCCTGTAGTCAGTTTTTTCCATGTGCCACACATCACTGCTTCAAACTTTTCACTCGTCTATTTGCTCTACTATTCAGATCATTTTCTTCTAGAAATTCATTTCGAGGACAGCATATCCAAAGAGAAACAAAATCCCGTAGGTAACAACTGGGCTGTTGTTCCCTTTTTCTCTTTTGACCTTGTTTGAATTTGAAAGCAACACAACAAAGTAGAAGTGGCTTCAGTACATACATTGCAGAGACTGGTAGCATCAGTACCTCTTAAAAAGTTTTGCCCCGTGTTTTATATAGACTCTTGAGGAGAAACACAAACACTTCCAGTGTCTTTGACAATACTTTTCAGTTTCCTTTCCTCATAGAATTACAATGTTCCCCAGTCGTCATCTTTCCCTTGCTTAGCAGCATGTTTGCGAGCTCTCTAAACTTAGAGCATGTGTCTGAAAACAACTTGGAAGTGACTTTCAAAAGTATATTAAATAACATCATAAGGGCTCCCTATGAGTTAAGTACTTGCTAGACTTCACTGACAATTAGTCACAGGAATTCATTTGAGCAAATACTGCTGAATGGGTTTTTGCTGGAAAATAATTTGCACCCACTTTTTTCCAAAGTTGAACTGTGCATTAACTAAAGCGTTCATCTTTCCTGATCTGCATCCCCAGGAGGAGAGGACACAGCCCTGCATCCTCCATCTTACCCATCAGCTTGCGTGCCTCTACCAGTTCCTTCTGGGTTGGAGTCATGGGCAGGATCAATTGACCAAATAACTCACATCCCTTCAGGCCAACTGGATGCCATCCAGGATACGAACATAACTTCATAAGAAAGGGAAGATCATTTGTGATGAACCTCAGTGGAACGAGGGAGCAATAACAAAGTTGAGCTTTCCATTCCTTAAAGTCATGGGATAATGCAAGAACTACAGCTTGACTCAGCAGCACAACGAGAACAGGTACAGACATAAGAGATCAATCAGCCCTAAGCAGGACTCTCATGCCTGGACTTTATGAAGCAATTTCTTCAGACTTCATTTTCTGCTATACCAAGAAATAATAATAATAATAAAAATTTAAACAATACAACAACAAAAAAAGGAGGCTCATTTCACCGAGTGCTCTAAAACAGAGGTTATCTCTGTTGATTTGTTGTAAACTGGCTTCCAAAAAGAGACTGGTACATTCTGTGAAAATTTATTTTCTCTTAAAAGTAAATGAGTTTTCAAGAATTTTTGAAATGTAAGCTATAATCTGCCACCAAAAGGATAATGAAGCTGCAAAATACTGGGAAAGAGTATCAGAGAGAAAACAAAACAAACCAAAATTAAAGGAGGTTATCTACTGTAAAAAAGAAAAAAAAAAGGTATCATTTTAGCTGACTGCTGCTCAAATACTAGGAAGTAAGGCATTAATATGTAAGACTTATTACCACAATGAATCCTTTATCCTCAGATTACAGTTCTTTCATTGTTTTTTTCTTTCCATTATTATGATTTGACCCTTATTAATGATTTAATTTGCTCCAAATATCAGCCCTTTTTCAAAACCTCTGCACTTAGCTCATGGCACAACATGCTTTTGCCCCAGAACTGCTTTAACCCTTCCTACCATATTTGTTTCCTTTAATTAGTGACCACTTACTGCTGGACAATTGCCAACTTTTAATTCTAGTAGAGAAAAAAGCAAAACAAAACAAACAACAACAACAACAAAAAAAACCCCATAGGTCCTACATGCTTTTACCAACTTTAATTTTAGAAAACCTATCACTTTCTCTGCTCTTTCCCTACAGAGACAGGCTGAGGGAGCTGGGCCTCAATGCAGCCTTCCGGTACCTAAAGGGAGCCTATAAACAAGAGGGGATTGAACTCTCCGAAAGGGTAGATAATAGCAGGACAAGGGCAAATGGTTTTAAGTTGAAGGAGGGAAGATTTAGGTTGGATGTCAGGGGGAAGTTCTTTACTATGAGTGGTGAGGTGCTGGAACGGGCTGCTCAGAGAGGTTGAGGATGCCTCATCCCTGGAGGTGTTCAAGACTAGGTTGGATGGGGCCCTGGGCAGCCTGGTCTAGTATTAGATATGGAGGTTGGCGGCCCCGCCTGTGGCAGGGGGTGTGGAACTTGATGATCCTTGTGGTCCCTTCCAACCCAAGCCATTCTATGATTCTTAGAAAAGTCTACACATTCAATGCTAAGATCCAGAATTTCTTTAACTAGAAGAGACACATCGTAGGAGAACAAGGACCTGGGTAGTACCTGCTGATGACACAAAAATTTGACCTACTTGGTCAGGCTTTAATTAAAGAACAAACGAGGCACACAATTAGTCAAAATCTATGTCATGGAAAGAATTTAGAAGTTCTTAATAAACAGAGCTGAGGTCCCAAGCAGAATCTCAACAGAAGTCTATGTCATGTACCTATCCAAAGTGACTGAGGATCTTATTCCAAGTTGTCAGACTGCAAACAAACTTACAGCTTTTCAGCAGGAAACACAGATAAAACAGTTATTCCTACAGAGTCACTGATGCCTTCAATCTTTAAGTAGGACATAAAAGTTGCACCAGGCAACTAACAGCAGCCTGATTTCTGAAGGCCGACATATCCACTTCAGCTACAGGTGAGCAACAACATCTTTGTTGCCTGCTGTAAGAAACTAAAAAAACTGCTCTACTGCAAGGTACAAACTGGTACTGCAGATGACATTTTTCTGTATACTTCTGCAATGTAAAAAATACAAAGCAATATAAAAGTAAGGGGTGAAGCAAAACTCCACATTTGAGCAAACAGAACTGAAATAGCTTAATAGCTTGCACTATTTCATCTACCACCCCAGGTAAGGCTCTCTTTGTTTCTCATTATGATGTTAAAGAGCATAAATAAATGTAAGCTTTTCTTGAAATCTTGTTATTGAATTAAGCAAATAAAGTGACTTTTAAGTAAAATAAATCATCATTTCATTTCTAGCTCTTTCTCTACTAGAAAGAGTTAATAATTTATATTTTAAAAAACACATTTGAGTACGCACCTTAAACTTTCAGGAGAAAATGTGATAAACAGCCATAGTTGAATTTCCTCCCCAGGTAATATGTAATCAAAAAAAGATGCAAAGAGAAAACATCTGAGCAGGAGCTGCAGAAGCAGCAAGACGATGCAGCCAGAGAGATGGTTAAACACTGAATCATACAGCCCTACCACTGTTTAAATGACTTTCTGCAGAAATTTTCCTTTAGGTTGGTAAAGAAACATATTTCACTTTTCCATCTGAACGGACAACTTTTAATACTTATACACTTCTCACTCACTTCAGTGCATTAAGACAAACACAAAGCTGTGTCACTATGAGTAGCTGAAAACAGCAATGCACTGACTGATTCCAGTTCTTGGCCTTAACTCTGCTTTTCCAGAAGCCCTGAATTAGTTGCAGTTACAGAAATGGAGATGAGAAGAGGTGAAACACAAAAGAGAAAGCAGTGATTCTCAGGGAAGGCAAATGTCAGAGTAATAATAAACGCGATAATGAGACAATGATGATTAATATTTGGACATCTAAAATATAAACTATGGCAGGAGTTTGCTATGCTAAGTGCCACATAAAAACACAACCAATTTTATTTCCCACAGATTACTTCCTTCCAGCAAATCTCTTTTGCCTTCAGGTGGAAGAGAATCTCTTTTGACTTCAGCACCATTTTCTTGTAAAGAGACATCAGCAGAGAGACACAGGCAGACTGCAAGAAGATAATTATATTTTTAATGTTATCATTGAATAAACTTTATACAGATTTTTTATAATCACACATATGCAGCTAAAATGAGAATGCAGTAGTTGCACAAACATAGTTGCTTGCTTCAATGCTAAGCAGTCTCACATTCTGTTAGACCTGCACGGTAGCATCAGAAATAAAAAGGCAGTCTAGTCCTACATTATCATTCAGCTGCCCATAAAATCGTACATTAAAAATGAAGCCTTTCAGATATAATGCTGAAAAGGATCCAAAACAATTTTGTTTCTCCATCCAACCATGCAAAAATCAATCTCAAGAAAATCTTTTCCTGTATAATACTACAATTTAAAATGGTATAAAACAAAAACTAGCACAGTCTGAAATTTAGTGGTGCTCTAGAGCCATACTTGGAGAAAATATCTCTGTTAGTTAAATATACAGGAGCAGCCTGAAATGCTTGACAAGCTGTAATCAGCACGTTAGTGCTGCTTAGTTATGTCTTAACTACAAGGAATGCAACGTGCAGTGTAGCAGTTGCAGTTTGGTAACACTCAACAACAATACCAATAAGCTCAATTTTTACATTGGAAATGCTGGTAAAGTAAAAATAGTACAGCAGAACTTGGAAGTTCCAACTGCTACTCAAGCTTCTACCAAAGTACATCATTAACACAGGAGAAAAAAAAAGAACAACCACTGTTAACGTAAAGCACGGGAAGACTGTAGCACTACAGAAGACTGTCGTTTTCATTTGCCTTTAAAACTGAATTAAATACTGAGTTATCAGTTTGAGAGTTACCTTAGAGATGAGATTTAGGTGTTGTCTTCTCTGTAGACTGCCTGAAATTTCAACTGAAGTAACTGCCCAGCCTGCACCCTAAAAGAAGTCTTACCAAAGAGCATTTGCTAATACACCAACCCCATGCAGTCGCACACACTCAATGGAGATTTGCCTCTCCACGTTAAGGAATGAGGTGAAATCTGCTTGTTTTCTTGACAGACACATATTCAGAAGTACCAAAAGCTTTGTTATTACTGCTATTAAATACCTATGCTTTTATCAAATGAATAAATAAAAATAATACAAACTAATTTAAAGGTCGGAGCCTTTCGTGATGATGTATATATATTGTGCAGACATCCTGCAATCAAACATTTTACAGTACTTGATATTAACTATTTTTTATTTAAGAAATCTCACATTACCTCACTACATTCTTACACATGATGGACTGTTTATGGTTCAGTTCTAACAAAAGAAGTAAGGGGTGGGATATACAGCTATACAGACTGGAATACAGTAGCAATATAGTACAACTACAGTACTCCCAGCACTTTGCACTGACAGCTGTTGGAATGGGTATTTTAAGTAAAAAAAAGTCCAAGTATTAACATTTTTGGAAGAAATGTATTTACAATTCAGTACAGACTTACACTGAACTGCACAAACAGTAACCAAATTGAATGGAACACTTCAGCACGTGTATTCAAACGCAGGTGCTCAAAAACAGTCAATATTAAATCTTCTTCTACTGCACTATAGCTGCTAAGTCAGCAGGGTGTTTTCCTCACCACAGGATCACCTGCAGTTGCATTAGACAAACCAGTGAATTAACCTCACTCACAACCTGAACAAAAACACCACCTTCTTCATCTGAACATCAGAGTGTTGCCATACAGTCAAAACTAAGTACCACTAAGGCAGCTCCACCAAACCATAAACTGCTTTCTAGAGATGAGCTGAAATTGACAATGTCTTCTGTGTATTAACACAAAGATACCCGAAGACAAATCTCTGAAGGACATTTAGCCCCAGTAATAGACACAGAGCTGTTTGTCTTGAAGAGTAAAAACATCCTTGGGGATTTGGAATACACAAGGATAGCAGCAGAATTAGAACAGGGAAGAAAGGTCTCATTAGGATCTAAACTGTCTCAAATGTAAGCACTTTTTATATTTGAAATTTTTAGATTTGGATTACTTATGAAGACCAAATTTTAAGTTATGTTTTCCTAGCACTAGAGAGCTGGATTTTTTGCTGCAGCCAAGAAGTGAATAGGACATTAAGGTATTTAAGATCCCATTCAGCATTAATGAAATTGATATTCAAACACTGAAATACATTTCTTGTATTCATGTTACAAAAAGATACTGAAAAACTAGAAAAAGAAAATTGGAAGAAGTTTGCTGCCAAGCAGATCAGAAGGCAGATGATAGGAACAATTTGAGAAGTGACCTGATTAACCTATACTAGGAGAAAATATATGGAGTAACATAATTTGATTTTGTGGAGGATGACAATTCAAAACTCAATGCCTAAAAGTCAAACATAGATGGGAACTGAAATATAAAGCTTGATATACTTACTTATTTTGGTTCGTAAGCTTCTGCTGAAAATAAAAGCATACTGCATCTTACCCAGACAAACTTTTGTTACTTGGATTTGGATTAAAATATCAATCCCATTCAATGTGAAACATTGAAACATTTCAATAAATGAGCAAAACTCTATTTGAAGATAAAAAATCTTACCTATTTTAGCTGTACCAATGACAGATGAAGCGTCCCTAAAGTGTCAGAGCTCATAGAATCACAGAATGGTTTGGATTGGAAGGGACCTTTCAGATCATGTAGTTCCAACCCCCTGCTATAGGACACCTCCCTCTAGACCAGGTTGCTCACAGCCCCATCCTGCCTGGCCTTGAATGCTTTCAGGGAGAGGACATCCACAACCTCACTGGGCAACCTGTTCCAGTGTCTCACCACACTCACAGTAAAGAATTTCTTCCTTATATGTAGTCTAAATCTACCCTCTTCCAGTTTAAAGCCATTTCCCCTCATGCTGTCCCTACCTGTCCTTATAAAAAGTCCCTCCCCAGCTTTCCTGTAGGCCTCCTTCAGGTACTATATAGCCACAGAAAGTTCCCCTCAGAGCCTTCTCCAGGCTGAAGAGCCCCAATTCCATCAGCCTGTCCTCATAGGAAAGGTACTCCAGCCCTCTGACCATCTTCACTGCCCTCCTCTGGACATGCTCTAAAAAACCCGTGTCCTTCTTGTGCTGAGGGCTCCAGGACTGGATGCAAAGCAAAGCATCATACTAGAGCAAAGACCGTATTTGGCACCCTTATTGTACAAATGTATCCTCTATCATGACTGAGGCCGTAGTTTTGAATTTCACACCACTTCCGTGGTCTCCTCCAGTTATCTGTAAATGTAATTATAAATATTACAAGCATAATATGGAGGCACTAATGCTATTGATTTCACTGTCGCAGAGGTCTGTTTATGAGGGTGGGAGCTCTTACAGGGGATTTTTAATATGAACACTTTTCACAGTCTTTGGCAACCAGAAGATTATGTAGGGATAGGTAATGGGTACGACATCATGTATTTGTATGAAGAACATGCAATACGATCTTTAGATCACAGGAAGAATCAAGGCTTTACAGGTAACCTTGATTTCATGATTTCTTGACTTTAGAGCTTCATAACAAAAGCAGAGAATTGGTCTGGATGGCATGAGCTGAAACCAGATTTGAGTAGAATCATGCAAAACTTCATTTTGCATCCTTAGTATATTCAACTTCTTTTGTTTAATAACTGCAACTTCTCCGGACAGAAATCTATCAGCTCTTCAGCATTCACACTTTTGTGATCATACAAAAACCTTTGGGACTATACATGTTTTTTATCCCTCATATACATTGACAGGCTTCCTCCTGCTTACACTGGCTTTAAACAACTTCCTAGCCAACATCAGAAAGTGTAATAGTACTCACTTCATGGAAACAGTTTAAAAGCAAAATTTCCAAGGTAGTCAATTCAGAAGAAGCACAGGGAGTAACAATCAATGAGAAATTCAAATTTACTCGCTGCCCTTAAAAAAAAAGCCACAAACTTGAGCTTTACTTGCTACAAGTCATTACTCCTTCAAATGTTTCAATCAATACTTGAGATTCTCTTCTCTGAAGTGGATTAGTGGAGCAATCTGTTTGCCAACTTCCACAGCAATTACCTTGTAAACTGTCAGTGCAACGTAAATGCTGTTACAGCTATGTATTGCACAAACCATCAAGGCTGGGCATGTCACTGAAATGCCTGATTTCTGCAGCTGAGGCCAGTGTAAAATTCAAGGTTTCTGTTTGCAGCATAGCTGTAAGCATCCCTTCAGTGATGTTAAGTCTGCAACTGCCCCACAAAATCCTGATGGTTCATCGTGCAAAATTAAGAACTGAAGCCTAAAAGGCACAGCCAACTGTGCTTAGAGACAAAATTACGGACAGAAAAATGCTGTGATGCCACAGTCCTGTTCTTGAGGCCTTAATTCTCTGCTTTCATCCAGGAAGACAGTCAGAACTATTGCTAACTACAGGCAGGAATTTCAAGGAGCTGCCACTTCAGTCAGCCACTTTCCTCCATCCCTTTTTCCCCCTCAATCCGGCCGTCACACACTGGGCAGTCAATGCACTGCATGGGGTTGTAATGCCCATCAAGACAACACCACAGTTGTACTCCACTTTTAGGGACTGCAAATAAATACTTTCTGACCTTTGATTGAGTACATTTAAGAACTGCCGTTGCAACTAAGATTTCCATGTGGAAAAAGGATCAGTACCGGTCATACACAAAAAAGCCTTCAAAGTGCCACGAGATATTTGCAACAGGTTTTGCCTTCCCTAAGTGACTCGAGAAGTGAGCAGCAAGGGAAACCAGTGTCTTGCTGCTGATCTGAGTGCAAGAGAAATGAAATTTCCGCTACATTTTCCAATGTATATGGCAGTCTCCTGAAGGACTCCATTTAAATTGATGTTGTGACCATTAATATGCAAATAACACACATCTGTTTCCTGAGGATGACAATATTTTTTTCTCAGTAGGAATACACTGGATATGAAGCACACTGCATATATTTCTATTCATCATTTCCTTCTTTCACAAAAGGAATCCAAGAATCATCTCTGCTTTCAGAAGCATTTCTATTGCCAAGGACAAGCCTTGCTATGCGTCACCTGCTTCCCTTTTTTTTTTATTTGCTCCATTTCTGTACCAACTCACAGAACTTTCAAGAATCAGTTTTCATTGCTCTGGAGGAGTAGAAGAAGGTACAAAAATTATTTAGCTTTATTTTATTTGTGAGGGTTTTTTGTTGTTTTTTTCTTCACTGAAGAGCTGGCCATGATTTCTTTGATGTCATAAGCCTCTTTTCCCTTCACAGGATAAAGTAGATATGCTTAAGAATCATGAATGATTACTAATAATAATAATAACAACAACAAAAAAAAACCCTCAGAAGATTTTCAGGTTCACATATTGACTTAAGAAACCTGAATTCCTGAGACGCAGTGATGATGCCATGACTTTAATACTCATAACAGGCTTATTGCTACAAATTCATTTCAAGCCTAAGTGCAGTGAAGGACCTCGAAGTACTCACTAATCGGAAATGCCTCTTCCAAACTGTGTATGCTGTAAGTGATGCCAATGAAGACTTTCATGGCACTAATAAGGAAAAATCATAATACAATGAAATATCACAACACCATTCAGACAGAAAGTTTCTGATGGAATGAAATGAGTGTAATTCCTTCAACAGTTTCACAGAATTGCTGGCCAACTCCCTGAACTCTGTTCCCCTTCATAATCCATCCTGCTCCTGAGCTCCCAGTGCAGCCCTCTCTGGGCACACTCCCACACATCTCACCTCTCTGCTTCCCCTTCTTTTGTTCTCATCAAGAGCAATCAGGATATAAATCATCACCATGCTTATGTTTTAGAACCAAGTTTTGTTTTTCTGGGTGTTCAAGCAACACCTTGCACGTTACTTTAATTCCTTCGCTGAATCAAATTATTTCCTCTGAAGAGTTCTTTAGACAAATTCACAGTATATAATCACAGGTATTTTCATTATTCCATTATTACATTTAATCCCAGTGTTCATTTCAGATCTATCTGCATGAATATAGATGCAAAACAGATGGTTTTGTACAGCATGACAGTTCAGGGGCAATTTTGTGGTAACGGAGTAATCAACATCATTATATATTTCAGCAGATGTTATTTTCTGAGAGTATTTTTTTAACTTGCAACATCAATAATATTTTATGAATGCTTTAACTGCCACGCAGGTTGTGTTTACCTAACTGATGCCTGTAAGGTGCTCTAGGGACATGACGCACATATGTGATGCATGAAGATCCATTTTCTATGTTGGAAATGTGTTTGGAAAGTAATTTCATGGCATAACTGCAGAAATAATTACAGAGAACTTGGTGATCTGTGACTGTGGCACTCCAACACATACAGCTTTAACCAGAGGAGCCAGGCTCTTGGTTAAAAAATAAAAGAGAGAAAATAGCAGCACTCAATCTGCAGGAAATGAACAGTGGACCACAGTAAGATCTGTACAAACTAAAAAACATAGTGTGAAGGGAATGAAGTTTTGCATGCCGGGGAGGACATTCTTGCATACAGTTTAACTGGGCTGAGTTTGAAAGGTTGAATCATCCTCAATAAGCACCTATAAATACTACTTATCTCACCATCAGATATTTCAAAAGCATGAAACGTGCTTTTGAAAAATTATCTGGAAACGTTTTAGATGTACTTTAAGAATTACGTATCTTTTTGTTTATAGTCATATATTTCACTTTAGTCATCATCACTTCTTTCTCAAACTTTTTTTCTGCCATCATGACTTCCCTAAGTAAACATGAGATCACAGCCTTTGAGGCAGAAGTGAGCCCCTCTGGATTTGAAGTTACATTTCCCACCTCTGAGGGAAGCCAATGGCATTGACACTCTCAATTTCAGCACAAGAGGTACGTGTCTACTGTTGAGCTGAATGAGTCTTGTCTTGGGATTCTGAACTACAGAAAGAAAGGGGAAAAAAAAAAGCTAAGATGTCATGCAGTCCTTACAACAAAACAGAAAAATTTAACAAGTTTTTAAGTATGCAATTTTGTCTCTTCCTTGAATAAGTATCTCATCAGGAAGCTGTAATTCTTTTTCAGCAATAAAACGATTTCCAATTCACTTCTGCAATGCCGTTCTCCGTAATGACATAAAGAGGAACTGATTTAGCTCTGCCTGTCTAGGTCTCAAAGCAACAGAAAATGGTAGTCAGACCAAAAGAAAAAAATGCAATGCTAAGGGGAAAGACTCATCCTCCTCAACAGGATGGGAGAAACAGAAAGAGCAGCCCAAGCTTGACATGGACGATGGAGCTGCCAGTACTTAATGGCACAGGAAGGCAGGCACAGTGTATATCCACTCCTCACAGGTGGGAACTACGAGCATCTGTAAAAACCTGAGAGACAATTCCAATAGCTGCAGCCACTCCACACGAGCTGAGTCCCTTCAGTGCTTCTGCTTTTCAGTAAACATCATTTTTACAAGCATTTCCAAATGACTGCAAATAACTGCAAAGCTGAAGGATTACATTCATCTTCATGGTTAAGGATGGATACTCCAATTTTGCTAAATAACATAATAATGAAGGAGTGAAAAAAAAAAAAAAAAGAAAGAAATCACCAAATGACTACCACTTGGCTTTAGTTGCACTTGCTGGGTGGACATCAGATATCCACAGTAAATGCTTACATATAGGCTGCAATAATTGAAAGACTTCTTTCTTTAAAACATTGTCCATTATAAGAATTGTCCATTATAAGAATTTAGAAAATAAGCACTTAGAATAAAGGTATACAAAGACAGATACATTTACCATGTCAGATACTTACAGGAGCTAAATTGTATGCATTTAATCAACCTACTTTTTATCTCTTTCTTACAGATGACAGATACCAAAACTTCCTAAATTTATATTACGAGTTCAAAACTATAACAGAAAAGAAGATTTAGGAACTGCTACATCATGTCCCACAGTTTTCTCAATAATCAACTTGTCGTTTTCTAAGGGCTTATAGGTTGATCTATTTCACACCTAAGGATTTCCAGATGCTTCATGTGGTAAAGGGGTAAAATGGTTTTTAATATGTACATTCATCATAGCATGTTCATTGCCAGCTTACCTGGACTGATGCAAAAGATACAATTTTACAACATAATGGAAAAATCTCCGTAATGCTAAAATGTTACAAATTCGATCAAACAGAAGGTATACTTAAAAATCAATTTCAAGCACTGTTTACTATTGATATACTCGGAATCTAAAGAAAATTTGCTCTTAAAACACCCAAGTGCATTTTAAAATCCTGTTTTCAGATCCAGAGGATGTATGCCTGCATGGTTCATGAGCATACTGGTATGCATTTGAAAAAGGCCACAAAGACTGGAGCACTTTTCCTGGGAGGACAGTTTAAAACAGCTGGCACTGCTCAACCTGTAGAAGCTCAGGGGAATCTCATCAGTGTCCATTAATACCAGAAGGGAGGGTGCAGTGAGTATGGAGCCAGGCTCTTGCCCAGCGCTAAGACAAAAAGCACAGATTGAAATAAGAGTTCCATTTAAACATAAGAAAAGTCGTTTTCACCATGTAGGTGGTCTGGCACTGGCACAGGTTACCCAAAGAAGCTTGGCAGTCTCCATTACTGGAGATCTTCAAAACCCACCTAGGCACACAGGTGCTATGCTCTGAGCAGGAGACTGGAGTAGATAATCTGCACTAACGCCATCCCAGTTGTTCTGTGATTCTAGATTTGCTTTCGTATTTGGGGATATCATTTGGTCATTTACCTGTATAATGAAATTGCTTAGAAATAGTTATTTGTATCAGTTCTTCTAGTTCACGGAGATGGACAGATTAGTATAGCACAAGCAACTTAAATGGTAATACTGAACATAAAGACAGAATAATAGTTAATTTCATAAAGCCCAGATTGAAGTGCACTAAAAGTACCTACATTGACTTAGTAATACAAGCATTTACCTTTTTCAGTGTGACAGCACAGCTAATGGAAGTTCATCAAACTGTTTTCTCAAACCTGATTTTTGTGTGCTTATAAAATAAACTGAGGGAAAGGATTTTACCATATTGGAACCTCTGGAATCAGGAGGTTTACACAATATGAGTAGACTCTAAAAAATTGTATGGTTGTAAAATACATACAGTTCTGAAAGGCAGGCACTGTGAATACCACCCTTATTAACAACAAAAATCCAAATGTTGTTATTATCAGATAAACACTACATGGGATACCATGTGTATAATTATCTCAATCTGTAGATTCTTCATAAATGCCCTGAAAGTGTGCCTCAAATATTCAACTAGCAACAGGTGGAAAGGGGTATTCTCTGCACTGTAAAAATAGATCAGCAAAACCAGTGTATTTGTAATGAGCCATTTGTGTGCTAAACAGTACTAATTCCCTAGCACTCCAAAGTACCTACTAATTAGGATATGTCTTGAGAACACTTAGACAGATAAGTAGGTGGCAAGAACATAAGATAGTAACAAATGAACACCTAATTTTCCCAACATGTATATGCACCATCAGCTCAGTGGCCACCCCTTACAAAGCAGATACAGCATAATGAAGACAGCGTAACTACTGTGTTTTTACACCTCTACTCAACAAAAACACACACACTGCTACTTTATGGAGAAAAGATGCTACTGATGTAAAACAGAGAGAACAGAAATAACTTGGGCTAGCATGTGGTTTTTAACAGCACTCACTATTAAAAAACAAACTTGCAAGAAATTAAGTCAATAACATTCCCTTTTGTACTATCAAGAAATCCCATTTTCTGCATTGTTCTCATTATTGCCAGGCAACACTGCTTAAGTAATGCCTGGATTTATGAACCAAGCAATAATTAATAACGTCATAGTTAGGATCTGTGCACATACACTGATCTTAAGAAAAACATTAAACTAAGTGGACCAAATTTTGCAGCACATTCACAAATTGTAAGTGGCTCCTTCAAGAATCTTAATTCTCTGCTGATTTCTAAGGACCACTGTGTGTGGAATCAGAATCCTTTTGGTCATTAGATTTGTGCTGTATGTACATTTTCATTTTCTTGCCCTTTGAACTAATGAGAATCTTTAGGTTTTTTAGTTAATTCAAGGTAAATGTCATGTCTACAGTGCATTAGCGGAAAGAGTTAAGACACTACACACTTTGCTTAGACAAAATTTTACTACTAACGGTGCCTTTCATTTCTTAACACTAAAATCATCCTAAGATAAAAATGTGCAAGTATTCAAAATCAGTATCACCAACATTACATACTTCAATTATTAATCAGCAAGTTAAAAATACGGATGGGAGCTCTGGCATTGACAGAGCCTACTTAACATAATGTCCTCAAACTAATATCTGGCTTCAACAGATGAATGTTGCAATGTTTAGTTCCTCCACGAACATATCATATTCCAAAACCAAACTCTAATATTTGAACATGTAAGAACATTTTAGAGTAAGGAAAAGACTAAGTGAACACTTCTCATCCAAACAAAGGGAAGATTGGCTAGTAGGAGTGGCCAGCAGGGAGAGGGAGGTGATTGTCCCCCTCTACTCAGCTCTTGTGAGGCCCCACCTGGAGTACTGCATCCAGGCCTGGGGCCCCCAGTACAGGAAGGACGTGGAGCTCTTTGAGCAGGTCCAGAGGAGGGCCACTAAGACGATCAGAGGGCTGGAGCACCTCTCCTATGAGGAAAGGTTGAGGGAATTTGGAATTGTTTAGCTTGGAGAAGGCTCCAGGGAGACCTCATTGTGGCCTCCCAATACTTGAAGGGAGCATATAAACAGGCGTGGGAATGGCTGTTTACCAGGGTGGATAGTGACAGGACAAGGGGGGATGGTTTTAAACTGAGACAGGGGAGGTTTAGATTAGATATTAGGAGGAAGTTTTTCCCCCAGAGGGTGGTGACACACTGGAACATGTTGCCCAAGGAGGCTGTGGATGCCCCATCCCTGGAGGCGTTCAAGGCCAGGCTGGATGTGGCTCTGGGCAGCCTGGTCTGGTGGTTGGTGACCCTGCACAAAGCAGGGGGGTTGAAACTCAATGATCATTGTGGGCCTTTTCAGCCCAGGCCATTCTATGAATATTCTGCTGCTGCAAAAAGACAACATAGGATTGTATTGTGAAGAAGCCTAAGTGTGATCTTTAAAATTACTGATATATTTAAAGCAATTTTATTCAACAGCTTTGCATGTGGTTACTTAACCATCATAATGAACTTTAAAAATGTTATTTCATTAAAACTAAATAGCCCATTAAAGATGATTTTGCTAATACTAATAAAAGACCACAGACTTTGTACAGCCCAAACAGTGCAGGCTTCCTGCACTTTTCTGGACCTGCATTAGCTTGAGCTCATTCTAGTTTGTTTTAACAGTGAGAGCAATTATCTGCTCATCAGACAGTCAAACAGACTTTGCCTAACTTGTCCTAGCTTAGCTCTGTGAACATAATTTATGTTAACAATTTAACAAACTCATGTACCTGCTGAATGACCTTACACTTTGTAAAGCAATTTCAGTAATTAATGAGGAAGCTTGTCATAGTACTATGGAATCATTAAGTTTGGAAATGACCTCTAAAATCATCTAGTGGGCAGTTGGATTAACCTACCCTACCATGCTCAGTAACCATGTCACCCAGTGCTACATCTGCCCATTTCCTGACAGCCTCCAGGGATGGTGACTCCACCACTCCCTGGGCACCCTATGCCAATGCCTCACCACTCTTTCTGAGAAGAAATTTTTCTCAACATCCAGTCTGAACATTCCCTGGCACAACTTCAGGCCATTCCCTCTCATCCTATCATTATTGTTATCTGGGAGAAGAGGCTGACCCCTTTTTCCTGTAATAGATCTTTTGGACTACAAGTGAAGTAATAACAACTGCACTGTATTTCAATTAATTTGTAAAATATTTACTATACTAAAAATAAACCCTTACATCTGTGTATGATGTGTCCTGTCTTAGGCCATAGCAAAATTCTGAGTGTAAAAAAAAGAGTAAAATTCAGGAATAGGTTCCAATTGGTACTTGAGCCAACCTTTGATATGTTTACCTGTTCTCCTATTTTATCTCAATAAAGAAGATACTGCTGATCACAGAACTGTGATATATACTTGGACTGTGGTGGCATTAGAAAACAAATACTGACAGCTTCAGAAGAGTGACCTTAGATCATTTCATTCAGACCAACATCATTCTGCTGTTTGCACTACACTACGTCCATGCCTGTATGGCCATTAGATTCTTTTCTTTGACACATATGTACTTTGACTTCTCACTTCATTACAACCAATGTCTTCTTTCAAATAAGGATTCATCTTTTCCCATTCTTCTCCCAGAAACTGCTACAGCTCTCAGACTTATTCAGGCATCTGATGCCTCAGAATCTATAATCAGCAATCATGAAGGCTCAATCCCAAAACCCTTCATTCAGTTCGATGGCTCGGGATCAGGTCAGTAGCAAGTAAGTTATTTTTGCTTAACAACCACTTAATATATACAGTATATTTATTTTAAATTTCCTATTATCTATTAGTATCCATTAGCATAACGCAATAGGGAAACACTACAATTACATTTTAATTTTCAGCTTTCTCACTGGAGTGAGATGGAAACTGAAAAATAGTTGTGATTTAATTTGTAAGACATAATTACTGATCTGACTATACAATATTTCAGGATGAGTGCAAGGTAATTACACAGAACTTAATTCAGAAGTCACAGTGACTGCCACGGTCAGAACAGTGCAGGCCAGCCCCATATTGACTGCTTTTTGTGTCTTCACTTCTGTAGATATTTTTAAATGTTTGTTGCTTGTATTGATTCTGCTTGTTTTTCAAGAAACTTAATTTTTACATTCATTAGGAAACCTACATAAGATAACCACTTACACAAATCTCCAATCTTCCATTTTTCCAAACACACAAAGGAAATGAAAGAATATTTAAAATTATATGGTTGTCCTACTATGCATGGTAGGACTTTGAAGACAATGAATTGGGTGACCAGAAGAAAGGCAGAGAAAATAAATACTGGTAATGAAAGAGAGAACTATGAAATGGCATACAGGAATGATCTCTTCCAAACCATCTCAAGACAAGTTCACAATTTCACCTGAATACATCACCTTTGCAAATGCTCTGCCACTGGCTACTGGTGTGCAGCTGAATCGCACTCTGAACTGTGAGCACTAAATAAGCAGAACATAAACTTCTCAGCCCATTTTCCAGGAAGTGTTTTTTACATTTACAATAGCTAGGAATTTCTCATTAGGCTGACTCTGTTTGCTAATGCTAAACAGACAAATGCCAGTCCCAGATGAACTGTTGGATAGTTGTTTAATCATGTGTTTTCTTGCCTTTTTGTTTGCTTCATACTGAGTCCAAAGGTCTTTATTGAGAAGCATACACGTGTTCCTCCCTATGAATAAAATATATAGTCACACATAAAATGCCATTTTTAATGGTACACATTGCTGCACTTCATTTACACATTCCATCCAAACACACTCATAAAAATAATTAAATAGCCAATTACTAACATGCAATATTAAGCTACACTAGTGCTAGTATTTCACTCTGAAATTTTTTCCCATCTTTCTTTAGCTTGAAATACCTACCATTTGCAGAACATATTGTCCAATGTATAACACCTTGTACTATCATTATTATTATTTTTAAAGTACAATGTATTTTTTGAAAGAAAAAAACAGATTATGTAACCTGTGCTTGGCTGAAGAAATGAAAGGCTCTGGGTATTCCTCCAGTGATGATGAATCTGAAATTACATGTTTTCTTTCACGACTCCAATTGTTTGTCAGATGCCATTTCTCCTTATTATCTTTTTTTTCTTTTTCTTTTTTACACTCTCAAAATACACCATCTAAATTGTTTAGTAGGAGAGAAAAATAATGACACCACTATTCTTACTGCTAAGAAATACCTATTCTTTACTGCTGGGAGAAAGTCAAACAAGATGAACCGGGGTGCATAAAACATATCCTCAATTAGGCAAAGCTGTGAGAGCTTTCCTTCCCAGAACTCTTCCAGTGGCAGGAGTCTTGTCTGTTACTTCTAAGAAAACTAAAAGCTGCCTCCAAAAAAACAAAATAAGCCCATCAAGTATCTTCAGTAATTTTTTCTAAAACATGTTCTCCAGCTACGTACATCATCCCCATGTCTTAACCTCAGCCATAAAACAACTGAAGAAAATCTCAAGACATTATTTTGGAACAGTTTCAGCCTTTCAGATGTAGCTGCCTCCATTCTGGTACATCAGGAAGCAACTATAAGACATTAGACAGCAAACATAAATGAACAGTAACAACACTATTCATTTGGGATCTAACAGCCACGTATGGAAGGATTTGCCCCACACACTCCATATCCTTACCTAACAAACTGTACATGGCTTTTTTCAAGAGCGACACATCCTGTAACAACGAAACATTCAAGTGTAATGTATTTGAGACAGAAAAAGGAAATCCTTCAAAAAAAAGTTTTTTTTTTAAACTATCTGTCTATAGGACACAATTACATAAAAGTATTTTTTTCATTCTCCAGTCCATTCTCTTAACAAAAACTTGGTTTGAATCACTAAACCAACGGTAGACTCCACACCATGCAATCAAATTTCCAGAGTAAATTAACTCATACATATGAATGTCCTGAGAAGCTCAGAAAATCAGTAATAAAGTGTTCTTGCTTTCTTTTGCTATCATGTACTTTGTTCGTATTTAATCACGGCAATTATTTCTATTGTACCTAACCCTGTAATTTTATATTATATAGGATGACAGTTATTTGAGCTAAAACAATTGCTCACAATGATTTCTGTGTTTATTCTTATTGTGATTACTGTCATTTCAGCTCTCTCACTGCAAGAGCAAAGCACTCAAAGTTACTCAGACACAGAGCATTTAATAGCTAAGCCGTACTTTTTCTTGGGATTCAACCGTCAAAAATGAGAATAATGTTATCTTATCCCTCTCATACTCGTCAATAAAAATTATAATAGGGCCATGAAAAAGCTACTATATTCCTTATATCTCTTTGAGGTATCAGAAATATTTATTTATTGCCAAGGAATGGCTTTTAAAGTTACCATTAATAAGAAACTTAACATCACAGAGCTCAAACTGGGCTGAAATCAGAACAGTTCCTCTTTATCTACTGCCTCCCACTCTATTACATCCTTCTCAAAAAAGACGCATTTATGCCCTATGACTGACTTAAAGATATCTTCACTTAACACAACACAGGATCTCTTTGTCACTAAAAACATTAGGCTATGTGTAATCCTAATAGGGCTCATAAGAATGAGAAGAATTGATGATTTTAAGGTCCATTCCAACGTGAGCAATTCTGTGATTCTGTGTGATCCTCCCCTTGTGAGATTTAGCTAGGTCTTAATTCATTAGAGATTAAGTGTTGCACCCATGTTTTAGATGATACAGATGCTGGCCCTGAGAACTTACATGCCAACAAAACAACAAAAGAACTTCATGAGAAACTGGGGAGATCCCACAAGTTCAGAGCAGTTTCAGATGCAGCCAATGCCAATGAGGTCTGCTTTGAATCTACGTGGACAGCTGCATTACACAATACAAAACTAACTATACTGAAAAATCATAGTTCACATGTTTAAACTGAGCACTTCCAACCACAGAATCTAGCTGACCTTACTATATTGGCCCTTAACTCTCAGCATTCATTTTACCTATACAAAAGTGTGAATATACATCAGAGCTCACAATATATTTGAAAACTAACATAAAGACCTTGGAATATATTCAGTTTCCATACTACATTTAAATCTTAAATAGTTAAGAATTTGCAAACTCCATAGCCTCTCTGGGCAACCTGTTTCAGGGCTCCTTCACCCTTATTGTAAAGTTCTTCTGCATGTTTGTATGGAACTTCCTATGTTCAAGTTTTAGGCCATTACTCCTTGTCCTATCACTGCACACCACTGAGAAGAGCCTGGCCTCAACCATTTGCCTCCCACCTCCCTTCAGATATTTATAGACATTAATTAGATCTCCTCTTCAGTCTTCTTTTCCCCAGGCTGAAGAGACCCAAGTTACTCAGCCTTTCCTCATACAGGAGATGCTCCAGGCTCTTTATCATCTTTGTGGCCCTCCACTGGACTCCTTCTAGGAAATCCCTGTCTTTTTTGAACTGGGGAGCACAGAACTGGACACAGTAGCCTAAAAGTAGCCTCACCAGGGCAGAGTAGAGGGGGAGGATCACCTCCCTCAACCTGCTGGCTATGTTCTTTTCAGTGCACCCCAGGATGCCAGTGGCATTCTTGGCCAGAAGGGCACACTGCTGGCTCATGGCCAACCTGTTGTCCACCAAATACTATGTGGAAAACCCTGATGTCAAAATTCCAAGAGCAACAAGCTGGGAGGAGTGGTTGACAACATATCAGAAGACTGTGCAGCCATTCAGTGAGACCTGAACAGACTAGTGTCTTGGGTGGAGAGGAGCTTGATGAGCTTCAGCAAGAGCAAGTGTAGAGGCCTGCACCTGCAGAGGAAAAACTGTATGCATCAGTATAGGTTAGGGTCTGATTTGCTGGAAATGAGCTCATGGGAATGACCTGAGTGTCCTCAGCAACAACAGGCTGACCTGCTGGCTCATGCCGGCAATGTGTCCTTGTGGCCAAGAAGGCCAATGGGATCTTGGGTTGCATTTAAAAGAGCATGGCCAGCAGGTCAAGGGAGGTTATCATCTTCCTCTGCTATGCCCTGGTGAGGCCACTTGGAGTGCTGTGCCCAGTTCTAAGTTTTGCATTTCAAAAAAGACATGGA
The DNA here is from genome assembly GCF_016699485.2 of Gallus gallus. NCBI lineage: Eukaryota > Metazoa > Chordata > Aves > Galliformes > Phasianidae > Gallus > Gallus gallus. Next base: position 185,975,000 of record NC_052532.1, on the reverse strand, counting down.
TCTCCTAGAGAGAGTCCAGCAGAGGGCCACAAAGGTGACTAGGGGCCTGGAGCATCTTGTGTACAAGAAAAGGAAAGTGTTTTGGAGTCTCCTTCACTGGAGATATTCAAGATATCCAGCTGGACACTCTCCTGCGTGACCTATAGCAGGAAACATGCTTTAGCAGGGAGTTGGACTTCACGATCTCCAGAGGTCCCCTCCAACCCCAATGATTCTGTGATTGCATGAGTATGAATGGAAGTCAAAGGTATCTGTGATAAACAAAGGTATGTATGTAGAGTTTGTCTGGACAGGCAATAGAAATAAAATGTTTATCCAAATCTGCTCATCAGAAAAACCATGGAACTCTGGCACAGTGGCTTTTTATTAACTCACTTAACGGAAGCTAAAGGGAACAGCAATAGCTGCAAGACATGCAAGCAAGCAGTGTGTTCTTTTATCCATACTCTAAGGCATGGATTATTAAATGAGTCATAAACAAAAGGAACAAAATAACAAATATTTTTAAAACCCAGTAGTAGTGTTCTTTTCTAGTATCTCATACATCTGAGCCTGTAAAGGCAGGCTTGAATGCAAGAATTTCATTCTAAAATGTATTAGCAGATATCGGGGCTGAGAAGACATCTCTAATTTACAACATTTTCCTGGGGGCAGCGTAAAACCAGTCTGGAACATCTGACAGGACAAAACAGACTTGAAATGAATCTTAAACACAGCAATACAGCAGAGAGACAATCAGACTAAATTAGAGTTATCGTTAAGTCCAACTGATAGGATGAAACTTCTGGAAAACTGTAAAACTTCTGAACTCAGTAGTAAATCTTTTCGATCCTTTAAGTAACCATACCAGATACTGTTAAGTAAACATCAACAATAGATGGTCAGTAAGGATTACTTATGCCACTGATTAATTAAAAAACATCTGTAACTGGCATTTGAGAATATATGTGCAATACTACAGGTATAAGAAAATGGTTTATTCTCAGCAAAGAACGTGGTGAGTTACACAGACAATTCTCACCAATGTTTAAGGGAGATGTGTCAACTCAGTATTCCTGACAAACATACTGCTATGAGTTAACTGTACAATCTCATTGCTGGGCTTACTACTAATAAACTACCTAAGTGGGTCTGGGACCAATGATTTTGCTGTACTGTCCTGGGAGCCACAGCAGCTACTCAGATGAACATGAGGCTAATACTTCAACCAGAAGTGATAATGTGGTCATAAACATTAAAGAACTTTATTAAATTGGGGAAATTATTGCACTGTATTGAAAACTGCTTCTGGTTTGCAGATGTGAAAGAGACTGTGTGAGTACTGGGAAAGATTCTCTTACAGTCTGCATAAAAAAAGATCCTCTTAAACAAGGATAGAAAATTGCCTCCTACACTCAGTCTCTTTACGTTACCAAAGAGGTGGCCAACAACAACAACTACCAACTGAAAGAAGTTTGTGGCAAGGTGAGGGTCAGCCTCTTCGCCCAGGTAACTGCAATAGGATGAGAGGAAATGGCCTCAAGTTGTGCCAAGAGGAGTTCAGATGCAGTATTAGGAAGAAATTTTTATCAGAAAGGGTGGTCAGGCCGTATAACAGGCTGCCCAGGGAGTCACAGGGTGAAGTCACCATCCCAGGATGTGTCCCTAAGCCTAGTAGACAAAAGGTAAATGGGCACAGTGACTAGAAGTTGAAGCTAGACGAGTGTAACACAAAACAAAGTTTTTTAAAAAACAACAAAACAGTGATGGTAAAATAAGCCACTAGAGTTATTTTGATGAGGGTCAATATGACCAACAATTCAAGCACTTTTCCTAGCTTCAGAAGAGACACAACCAGTTGTAAAGGATGTTGGCTTCTTCTATCAATAATACCAAAAAGAGCTATAAAGAGACAACCTGAAAGACTTATTGACTCATTGAAACATGAACAAGCCCCAAAACATGACGGGCCATGGTCCCTTTTTCTCTACTGAACAACTGCTAGCATTGCCAAACAATCCCCAGTTACTACTGCTACCACGTCAGGCTGCTCTGACTCAGAAGGCAGGCTGTTTATCAGTGCTTCACAGTTAACTCAGCACAAAGCTGAGTACAAATTAGATCAAAGATATCCGGCTCAACAGAGCTACTAAGTTGAATTATTTTAGTTTTCATTCCTGACACTTAACCTCTCCTTAACCTCAGTTAACTCCATTGCAATTTCCATCTAGCCCAGCAAATATTATTTCAGAATTATTAAAAAAAAAAAAAAAGAAACACATCATACAGACAGCATTTTCATTTAAGCAGTAATGTCCAAAATGATTACACAGTTTTCCTAATAGTGACAAATTAGAATACACAGTCATACAATCAAAACTCATTCAGGTCTCTGAGCAGCGGATCAAGTCTACCAGGCATTTCTACACAACATCCAACTTCAAGGTGACAATTAAGAAGCAAGATCAAAATTTTAAACCAAATCTCAAATAGAGTTAGCATGCATCACTTTACACTTAACTGAACAGTGCACTCTCTTTGCCAGGCCTATATATCTAAGCACCAACTGTTAAAGTGTTACCATATTCTCAGTGGCGCACTTGCAGTATTTTGCCTCCACATTCTAATAAGAAATATGTTCTGTAACTATCGAATAGGGATAATTAAAGAAAACAAACCACGTAATTGTAGCTCTCTTAGCCAAACCACTTAGACTTCAGATCTGTAATATATTCTGTCGAGTTGATTACATGATACATAATAATGGCTCATTCTGCGCTTTTAAGCTAATAATCCTCTAGCTCCTTGTCTGATACTACAGATGAATTATGTCATACAATTAAAATACATACAAGCATAAGATACAGGCAAAGGCATACGAATAAAGATGAAAAAAAAAAAAAACACAAAAAAACCCAGGAAACTTACAAACAACAGGGTTCCAGGTACTAGACAAAGTGTGGATTAACACCAGAAGAGTCAAAAAGCACTAGCTTATAGAAGACAGAAGTGAGCTATGCGGAACAACAAAAATGAAGCATCTGGACTCAGTCCTGTGAAGATAAAGGGATCTAGCGAAGGCTACAAAGAAAGAAACATGACAAGAAGACAGGATTTCTGCTAACCTACAGCATAAGCAGCAGCACTGGGAGCTAGGGATGAGAGAAGGAGAGCTGTCAGTGTGAGGTCATGATACAAAAAAATGGATTTATTCCTATCAGTGAGAACACCCAGACATTTTGTGATACATCTATAGTAAACAAGGGGCTGACAGTTTCCAACGGGAGGACAAGGCTTACCACAATGCATATTACATAGTTTATATGTGCTAGTTATGCAACTGCAGAGCATAGCTTTCATTCTGCGTATGGTTATATTATATATTTTAATATGTATATATGTACACATACACTATTTTATATGTGTGCATACATATGTATGTACACACATATATATCCTGGGTTGTAGAATTTGAAGAGTAACCAAAAAGCTAATGAATAGCTCTGTAGATTTAGCCAATGTTCCTGACCTATCGCATCCATAGAATCGTAGAATCACTCAGGTTGGAAAAGACCTTAAAGATCATTGAGTCCAACCATCCACTCTCAGAAGTCTTAAAATGACAAAAAGATGAATGGAGATCCTATTCCTTGGTGATGAACTATCAACTTCAGTAAGTGACATGATACTTCTCTGGCAATGTGGTACAAACTCTACCTGTGGAGATACCACGAATCAGAACACAGTATGATCAATCAGATAAATACAACTTATCCTATTCTCCTTCCCTCAGCAAGCATGAACAATGCTTTGAAGAAAAATTTACCATGGTAAATTTATGGTGAAATACACCTGCTGAATATTTGCTGTATGAATGTTAGACACATGCAGTTAGACAGACTCCAAATCTATTGTATATAAGTAGATCCAACCAACTTTTCAGGATGTTACATAGTCTATAGAGCACAAGCGCACACTGCTCGAATATCAGTGAATTCTTTTCCATATCCTTCATTAACCATTTGAATTAAAATTCTGTATTGGAGCTGCTGAAGTAATTTAAAAATATGTGCTGTTTAATGAACATAAACCACTTCATATATTGTTGAAGATACTACAGCCTAAATGACAGTAAGTCACATTATATAACCTTTTCCTGAGATATTTCTGTTCAAAAATAAGTTTCTCATTGACTTACTTGATACTGGAATTTATCCATTGTAGGGAAATACTTGCATAGGAGAAATCATTAGAAGTTTTGGTTGCTGGGAGTCTAATAATGTGAGTTAATATGCTAACAGTACCTTCCAGTATACTTCCAAAGAACAATGCATTGTCATTCATAGAATCACAGAATATCCCAAGTTGGAAGAGACCCCTTAAGATCATTGAGTCCAACTCCCAACTCTGCAGAGTTGCAAATCCAAATCCAATGTCTGAAAGAATCCAGCAGCTTGGGGCTGTGCCCACTGCACTGGGGAGCTTGATCCATTCCTCACTATCCCCTGGTGAAGAACCTCATGTATTTCTATCTTTTCCCTCCAAATTACCTTCCTAAATTTCTCTTCCTACTTCCCCTTCCAACAGATATTATAATAGTCCAGAGTTAAGCATTCAAGCTAAATAGTTAATGTTGAACATAATGCACAGTATCTTATCCCACTGTTTTTAATGCAGTGGAAACACCTGGCTCTTCAGTCTGTCCCTAAGAAGCATTTTAAGAAAAAACTGTATTAATGCAATCATTATTCAAACCAGCAGCCTCCCTTCACAAGTGGCTGACAAGTCTGAAGGTAGCCAAACTGTGAGCACAGTGTCAGACTAAAGTGATTCTCAAGGGCTCCTTCCAACCTTAATTTCATCTGCTATTCTATGATTTCAAAAGCAACTTATCAGGGAGCTACAATGAAGGAACAATTGCATGCACTTAATTCCTTAGGAAACCTGACTTCATACCAACTAGTCTTCAGCAGTGAAAATTACGTTTCAAACTTATCAGTCCATGTCTGCAACTAAATCTTCTAATTTCACACATTTTCCTTGAAAACACCTAATTCTTTTTTATGGAATAGTTTTACGGAGTAAAGGCACAAGATAAAATATAAATAGCTCATTAGAGGTGAGATAAGGGCTTCTGTAGGAAGTAAGAGCTTAGCAGTTTACCTGTCCTGGATTCTTCTTTGCAACACAAAACAACAGTAACATTCAGTGCACCCTTCTACTTCTCCTTCATTTTTATAAGCTGCTAATACAGAGGAACGTAGTATCTGATACTAAGTTGAATGCAACTGGCAGAAAGTTTTTTTATTATCATTTCTGCAAACCATTCACATTCACAAGATTACAATTTTACTTACCACACGTGTCACGTTACTGTGACTGTCTTACCTGGTTTTCAAGTTCCACAAAATCAAGAAATCAAACAAAACAAAAAATCCACCAAGCATCCAACATTCCATTAAGAAGAGTTTCCTCTCCTATCCTTGGAAAAGTTGAATTTCCTTCTCTACAGCCTGTCAAACTGATACAGGAAGAGCATCGTTTCTAGGAAGCCATTACCCACTCACACAGAAGGAACTCAATGGCACAAACAAAACTCTCAAAACATGTCTTTAAATTAAATGTACCCCATTTTCTTTCTTAGTGGATAATATCAACAGATATTCCACATGGTCATGGCAATCATAGTACAATTTCTCTTATGTTCAGAGTATAGCATTGTAATCAGAGAAGAGAATATTCATACAAGTGCATTAACTGCACTGCAGTGGTATAATAATGCACATGTGCACCACGCAACTGAAAAAGACCACAGACCACTGAAATAGTTCCAGAAAAATGACAGGTACAGCTGTCTAATCCAGCTCTCGTTTTAAACAGGTATTGGATGACATGCAATAAATTATATTTACTTTATATGGAATTTTCACTTGTTCACTTGTAATGAATTATTTATCTTTAAAAACATATATATACTGATTCAGAAGAGGTTCTTCAAAGTCAGCTTCTTCATATAAGCACGTGCTCCTTGTCCGTGGAAGCCTTTAATTTATGAATTACCTGCCTGACCAGAGTCTGCTGGATTTAGAACATACTGGCAGAATGCAAGAATGCATAATACATTTGTGTATTCCACTTAACTTTGCTCAGACTAATTACATAATTGTTTCCATTAGTAATACACTTCAAATGAAATAAGAATGAATACAAAAATACCAACAAGCAATTAAAAGTTAAATTATTGTGTAACACACATGGTGTTCCAGATAATGAGGGGCCCTACTTGACAGTCATTCTGGTAGTTGTGGTAGTCCTGGATAATTGAGTGTGAGCATCAAGAGTCTCATCATGTCCAAGAACTATAACCAAAATGGCAATTTGTGCAATTTGTTTACTTGCTTCATATCACACATTTACAAAACATGCATTATAAGGTACTTGAGAGAAAACAAAGCAGAGAAAATCAATCTCTGTCCTGAAAGCTAACTAAGTTAATTTGAGTCAAACTACACAAATGCCAGTTTGCCATCTTGCATTTCAGTCTTTGTAAGAAATGCTCTGTATAAGCAATAACACATCCACACTACTTGTCCTATATTAAGTAATTTTGTTTCTGTAACTTAAGATTCATTATATCTATCAAACTGGAGTACAGAAATTTGGCAGATCATCACAGTGAAAATAAGAGAATATTTGCTAAGAGAATTCTAAAATTCACTTACTCCAGAGAAATACAATGAAACCATACATACTGCCCTACTTTTGCATCACAAACTGCCTCTTCCCCCTCCCCTTTCTTTCCATGAGACACAGTAAAACAACTCATCCCCTTATGGTTAGGGATGCCAACATTTCCAATTACTGAACATACCAGATAGCAACTTCAGCAGGACACACACCTCATGTGATTGAGCTGGAGGACAAAGATGATAAAAGTTAAAAAAAGAAAAAAACTAAAGATTATTGTTAGTCTTACTGTGAGACCTCATTGCTGCTCTAATACGGAAAATTCCTCCACACCTGTCTTTAATATTAAACAGAGCTTTCCAGCACGAACATATTTCTGACAAGCTTTTCATTTAAGTGCTCTTCTGAAGTCTCTCTGAAACGCTGCTCCAAAAACCTGCCGAGATGGTACACAGCTTAAGGCACCTCAAACTGAATGCAGAATCAAAGCACTCGGTATTACCAAACAGCACAAAGGTCAGATAAGGCAAACTAATTAACTAATTAATACTAATTAACAGCTCCATTCCAAAATTTACAGAAGAACATCGTTCAGCACCCTCTAGTGCTGTAGGCACCCGGTCAGCAGGTGGTCTATGCTCAGCCATTTTGTCAGAACTGCCCCCGGATAGCAGGAGTATCAGTCAGTATGTTCAGCTGAAATGCTGTGGAACATATATAGCTCCAAAAGGAGCCTGTTGCAATTTTCAAATGGATAATTAAGAAGGGATGGCCTGGATATTGTAGGGTTATTTGGTTAGGTAGACTTTGTGCTACCAGAGAAACACATTGCTAATGAGCAACCAGTTTGCAGGGCAGTAACGTGATTCAGTGTAATTTTTACTGAAGAAATACAGCCTTGATAACCTTACCAGAAAAGCCCACAAGAAATGAAAAATGTATTTAATTCTGAAGAAAAACAACTTATATTTCGCAGCCTTGCAGAACAGCGTCGATCAGTAATTACTGCAAGTCAGAACACAACACACCCCAACATTTGCTGAGTCAAACAATATGCAGTGTATTTAAATACAGTGTGGGGTCTTGTGCTGATGAGTGACTTCAACCTGCTCTTTTCTGAAGAAATGCCAGAGCCAGAATGAGGAAGAGATGGAACTGCGTGCCAGAGTAGGATGGAGAGAAAAGTATATCTGTGTTTCTAAGTAGCAAGTTGTTAATTTGAATCATGTATGATAAAATTACACTCTAAAGATAATCCTGTCCTTCCCTCTGTCTCCTGAACTGCAGAACACAGTTCATCTGGTTCCGCAACAGCATAAAGGTCTGGAGGCCACAGCAGACATCAGGTCTGGAATATTCCAGGTTAGGAAGAAAACAAAACCAAAAAAAAACACAGAAGAAAGAAAAAACATTGAGGATGCTTTTAGGCCAAATCAGTTCATTGAGACATTATGCACTGTGATCCCATGAGCAGTTGTGCCAGCATGGCAACAGCACTGCAGATGGATATACTGAGTATAGGTATTAGCCAAGGAGAAATCCATACACTGCCCTTGCAGTTAAGGTAATTACTTTCCAATCAGAAGTCTTGTGTATCGTCCTACCAATTTAGAAGTTCAATCCTGTGAGCAAATAAGTCCACAGCCCTTCAAATTCACAATGCACCATTTACATACTGCTTTAAAGCCAATAAGCAATTAAGAAAATTAATGCTAAAGCACTGATTCAAAAGTATTTGTTACAATTGTTCTGTGTTAAGTGTCTCCCAAGGTCTGCAGCTTTATACTCCAACATTAGGGATCATTCAGATTTTTCTGTTGCACACCAAGAGGAAACAACAACAAACAGATGAATCCTTGAACGTTATATAGAAAACAGAAGGATTAAAAAGTGAATGGGATATCGCTTGGGATACAGCTCAGCCTCGCTGTAACTATATATGGATGTGGCTCATTATCAGTACATTATCATCTACACTGTAGGACCTCAGCAAGTAAAAACTGCAGATTCAGTAATACTTCACTCATACCAGCAGATGAAGCATAACATGGCATCCTATTACTTCTGGTATTCCAATTAACACAATACATCTTTACAACTCTGTGCTGTTACATACTGAAAGTGAAAGATTTGCAAAACCAATGGGGAGATTTTAACATTATCAATTCCCTCTGAAGTGGGTGCTTGGGAAGAAGAGTGCTTTTCAGCTTATCTTCTTTGACTTCATCCCAAGGAATTTTTGGATCTTAAGGAAATTTCAAGTCTGTGAACTGCTGGATGTAAAATGCACAGGGAGCACGTGTAGGAATTGCCACTGCACTCAGTGAGCATGACAGATCATCACTGGTTCATGTGTGACATTGAAGAATGCACCCCATAAATTAGATTCCCTTATGAGTCATACCATGCATATATATAATGGTCCAAAGTAACAGAAAGATAAGAAGTAATGAATTTATTACACTTTTGATCAGCAGTTCCGCTAAAGAACTAAAGCAAATATCTATTTCTTATTGGGATAAAGGTTTTTCATGTTACTGCTTCATTATATTTATAAACATGCAGACAAAAAATACAAAAATGGAACAAAAAAAAAGTAGGCTTGATTAGTTATAAAATTATTGCTAGGTATGGAAGACAGGATTGAACTGCTTACAACTGAGCATAACATTCAGCCTTGCTTCTCTGTCTTCCCGAGAAAGATTCAACATAACAAATGTTAAGACATATTTCTCACCCACATTCCTTCTCTAGATCAAAGAAAGAAAGAAGCATTTCTTTGGCCCAATCCAGCTCTTCCAGGAGCAAGTATAAAATAGATGAACCGTGCCCTCCCTTGCACACAAGGAGTCTCACTAGGATGACTATTCCAGGTGCAAAGGCTCAGAGAACATATGTGAGGCGCTGGCAAAGGCTGCCCATAGAAGCTATGGTCCCTTCCATTCCTGGAGGTGCCCAAGGCCAGGTTGGACGGGGCCCTGGGCAGCCCGGTCAGGTGGGGGGAACCAGCCCATGGCAGGGGGTTGGAACTGAATGATCTGTGACATCCCTGCCAGCCTAAACCACCCTACAATTCTGTGTTAAAATAGATCTATTTACATCTCAGCCATCAGTCACCTAAAACTTTCAGAGCACAGACTGCCACTTACTTTTACCTTGCAACAGCATTATGGATCTTCAACCTGTACTTAACACTGCTGCTGTAGCATAGGTAACTAAAAGTATTTGAACTTAGTAAACATATACAGAGCTTAACACTCTCCATTTTACCTATGGTGCACCTACTGTAAGTATTTTTTTGGCACAATGAGTTAAACAGTGTAACAGATCTGGTAAATACCACGTTCTCCTCTGTCTAATTGTTCAGCAGCAAGTAGAGTTAAAATTGGGAAATATTTAGACAAGCACAACTGATAAACTGAACTGAATAATGAATTTATTCTCTTGGTAAAATGACACAGCAAGCTCAGGCTAATTTTTTTTTAATGGAAAGCAGCTCACTAATAGCTCAGTTCACGCTCAGCTGGATCAGCCATTCAAATTTGTTTCATTTCAATCCAGCAATCAAAACAGCTGACGATTCTACTAATAACTCAACATCCATATTCAAATGTGTTATTTCTTCATTTTAGCAGGAGCACCACAGCTCTGAGAATACAGCCCTGAAAAATACATCTTTATTTCTTGTGCAGATGACAGACACTATTACTTCTCAGCTCCAAGATGCTCCATTCGATTTGCTGATGCTCTTCAGCAGCTCTTCTCAATTTACAAAACAATTATTTCATTACTATCTTGTAACTAATAAATCAAAAGTAACTTATTCTTTAAAAGCTAAGTACTACTTAGACTGCTCTTTATTTTATTCCTTTCTCAATAATTCATTTCTTTGTAATCCTTCCAACACCTCCAGCAAGCAGTTTCATCTTTAGTACCCTTCTGGCAGGAAGCAAAAGATTAAGACTTGGCTAGACAGTAGATAATAAATTTACATTCATTAAAAATCTCACATTCTTGCTCTATCCTAAAATTTATTTATCACAATTTCCACTGAGACATAACAACAGAAGTGAGTATGTTTGATGCTATTTAGCATCAATATTAAGTCGTGCTTGGCAGTTGAAGTGGATGATCTCCAGATCTTCTCTCAATCACAGAGTGCTCAGCATATTCTGAAGTTACTCACAGAAGAGAAAGGACTAGTTAGGCTCAACAAAACCTCTCCATACTTTCCCCTTACAGAATTAACATGATCTTAGTGTCAGGTAAGCACAGAAGAGTGAAATACTTTCATGACATAACTGCATTTTATTCTAAGCCATTCACTAAACAGGTTTCATTTGGGTAGAACATTTTTGTCCTGTTCTCTTTGTCAAAAAGTAGAAACTTCTTCAGTTCTGAAGACATTAAAAGAATTATAAAGCTACTAAAAATTCAGCCAGGATACTCCAGACTTTTCAGAAATAAACTAAAAGGTTTCACACTCATACGGTCAGTCCCCATGTGCAGTAACAGCAGCCCCATCACATAAAAACTCAGCTGAACCACAGTAAGGTTTGGCCACAAAGTCCAACTATAATCCAAGCAGATACAGCACGTACAGATCCAAACTATTTCTGTGATGCATTTGAAGAGGTGAAATCATCAGGAGAGCTTTCATATTATAAAAATTCCACCCCAACAAATATTTCAAAGTACTGAAGAGAGAACTTCCAATACCAGGAGCACAAACTAAAATCTGTGAGAAAAATAAATGAAAAGCATTTATACTTCAAATAAAATTACAAATGCAGCAGCAACAGCATCTACTGAAACTACAAGGATGTCGTTGTATAACCTGAGTATGATCAGACAGATTTTTTGTCTTTCTTATGTCATACAAGAGGTCTTCCTGAACCATCTGGGATGAACTGAGCTGACTCACCAAAGGATAGCAGCTGGCAAAGCTCCACTCAGGGCTGCAGTGCAGGCAGCTGCTGGAGATCCTCAGGCACTGCCTGGAGGTTTCCTACACTCATAACCTTCCAGCATAGCCTGAGGGCAATCCACACATCACTGTGGCCCATACCTCTCTGTGCTTTCCAGATCCTGAGTTGGCTCTCATCCCATTACCTCTGTATCTATTTGTTCCCAGTTTCTCACTTCACCCCACCACAGTGATGCTCAGCCCACCTTTCAATTGTACTTCTGCCTTTCTATCCACAGCACCAACTCTCACCTGCCTCCAGCAGCTAATACAAAAGACCAAACTAAGTTTGCAGCTCCGCTCTGGACTTTCACCTGAAGTCTAGCTCATCCCTCCAGTCCCAGCCAGTGCACATGGTGCTCATCCAAGTTTGTAAAACAAGGGCTTAGTATTTCCATTTATGAAGTACAACAAGATCCTCCAACTTGCAATAATTTTCATGGTATGTGAAGAGATTCACATCTCTTGCAAATGAAATTGAGAGAAGCATTCAATATCAAATGAAGTGGAAATCTACCTCTCCCCTCATTTTTCTTTAATTTCAAAACTATATAACTTGCATTTCTACCCACACAATCATTTGCACTCACTGTGTTCTCCTTCAAAAAACACAAATAAGGGATTGTAACTAAAGGAAACTCATGTTTTTGGCAGCCCAGCACTCTCTCAGCAAAAATACCCCTTAGTGTTTGCTCTTACCTTGAATGATACTGTCAAAGTATTGAAAACACTGTTTGAAACAGATCTCATATTTCAGATAGCTACAGCAATCATAGTTTATGAATCTATTTGTAATTAACTTCCCTTCTGATATGGTAAAAATAATAACCTTTTAAACAGCTTTAATTACCAATTTTGTCTAGAAAGGGAGACAAGGGGATCTCATTGCTCCTTAGGAACTGCTCAGTTCCTAAGACTGAGTTACACCAGAGTGACCTACAGCCAAAGTGCAGTCAGGTGCATTCCTCCCCTTGGGCCAGGCTCAAAGGTTTGGCTCAGATGAGTGACATTAGAGTACTTTCCATAGCATGCTTTGGATAAGGTGTCTCTTGTGAAACACTAGCAGAAGAAGCAGAACATACAATTTAGAAAGACAAAGCAAGTTTGGGACCATCTACCTGTAGTACAAGGTGTCAAAAAGTGAACAACTAAACAATGAAAAACAATAGCCAGGGTACATGGTTTTTTGCATGCACATTCCTTCTCCAGGCAACTGTTGTCCTTCCTTCTAACAAACCTTTCCAGACCAAAGAGAACAACTTCAGAGTATTTCCTAGCACAGTTTATGATATAGTGCAGTAATAAAACCATGACCTCATACATTTTTGAGAAATGAAAAAAAAAAAAAATTAGGAATAATGAAAGTGATTTTTCAAATAGCCTCTTAATGTCTTATTAGTAACATAGCTAATATCTTTCTAAATAGAAAACCTTTTTTAAAGCAGGCAGAGTCCTTTCCATCAGCGTATGACCTCTGAATGGTCCAGACATTACAACATATTTTGTCACCGATAAAAAAATATTTCTCTTTTAAAACTCAATTTTCAAAGTTTTCAGATTTTTTTTTTAATATACAGAAGCACTTTCTGATCCATTTTAGAAACCGTGTTCTGCATTGAGTGATTTGAAGCATCGTTTAAGTCAGTTCTGGTTTTTAACCAAAATTCAATGAAAATGCAATTCAGTGAAAAAATGGCAAACACAGATGAGTGGAAAAAATGGGAGATAACACACAATATTATTGGAGGAAAAAGTACAACAGGCACCAGACTGCACAGAATCTGTATAAACCACTTGGCCAAAAATGAAATGATAATTAGGATAAACACAACTGACCCTACAGTAGCTTTGCAGAAGTTAAACATTTAAGACGTTTCTATGCCTTGCAGTAAATGATGTAATACCTGTCTGCAGCAGGTCCACGTACAGAATGGCATCACAGATAAGGTGCACTGACACAAATTAGGTCCAATTTCGCATAATTTTTTAAAAAATAGAGATGTAGCACTCACTTTATATTAAATCATTTTAAATATTTATTATGTCTTCAAAAAAGAAAGACTATTACATGTTGTCTGGTAACGAAACAAATATCTGAAGAAACACAATGGACAATTGTCTGGAAATAAAGAGAAGAGCAGAAGGGTAGATACCAACATGTTTCTGGGAGAAAGGGACACACTACAATCCATGTTCTATTGGATTCCTTCTGTCCCAATTCACCCACTTGTAGTTAATTATACCTAATAGGCAACTGGTCCATTTTCAAAGCAAACGCAAACTACCCATCCCACTCCGATTTGCTTCCACTTCTTTTCACCTTTCACAGATTCCTCTTCCAGCATTTCAAGCTATTTTATTTCCTTTTCCTACTTCAGTTCCTTGAAGATTACATAGGCTACACTATGCCGCAGGAAGATCTGCACTCCCTTATGCAAGAAATAACTTCAAATGTTTTTTCTTTTTACTTTTTTTTTTTTTTAATATAGTAGATATGTTTTCAGAGCAGCAAGCCATGAGGTCAATGGTATTTCCCTTTGCTTACTTCAGTAATGAAATTGTACCAACCTACAGTTCCTTTAACTGGCCTGTTTCTAAGACAATCTCACTGGATGTTCAAGCTCCTTAGACAACAGGTAATTATTTGCTGCTGCCCAGCCCATTAACCACTGCTTAGTATTCACCACAGAATCAAAGACTAAATTTGTCTTTTCCATCAATACTTTCCTCCACTAATAAGCAACGTTTAGCATGTTTTGCTTAACTGGAGCTCTTTTTAAAGTAAATAGCTGGTTTTAGGAAAAACTGTGGAGTCAAGAATTTTCACTGAAAACAACTTTTGATAATGCTTCTGGGAAAAGACGTGAACGTTACTGAGCACTTCTGATGAGAGCTGTAAAGAGAGACCTCACTTCCTCCTCAGTGTATCACCTTCAGGAATACCGATGTGGCTGAGACCATGCCCACCTCTCAGTGAGCACTACTGACTGCTACTGCTGTCCCAGCACTCCGTATAGCTGTGAGAAACACAGAGATGCAACAGGAGGGATGGGAAGAACAGGGGGCAAAAATAACAATCCACAGAAGAGAGAGTAACAGATACTGCCAGAGATGGCAGTACTCTGAAGTAGTTTTGCATCTCACATCAGTGGCCCTCCGTGTAAACACTCTGAGCAGACATCTATAATCTATGTCTGCCCTAATTTTCAGGCCAACAAAACAAAGGGAAGGATTTCTCTGTCAGCAGCATATACTGAGATAGCACAGGAGAACGCTGACGTGAAGTGGCAATATGTATTTATTTCTTAATAACATTGCTTTAAGAAAATTACTTTCATGTTACCTGCTTTAGACTATCATTGACAAAAGACGCTTGGCTGTCAAATTGTCTACTAAGAAAAGCATGCTGAAAATGTAAATGCAACATTAGATTCACATGTTCATGAAAATCAAAACATACTGAATCACTGAAACAAATTCAGATTTGCTGAAATATGCAACACAACATACACATGTAAGCAGGCCTCAGCAACATGCAATAGCAAGTTTGGTTTGGATGCTCTGTGCATACTTACAGGTTGAGCAGACCAGCAGTGCTCTCACCACGAGCTCACACGGTAACTTCCACTTCTGCTCCACTCTGGAGGTGGCGGCTGGAATGAGGATCTCTGCAGGGACGTAGAACTGGATCGAATAGGTCACAAAAATCCCAAAGGAGTACAGAATTTTTACAGACTGATACAACCTGTTCAAGACATTTACATACGTTCGTGTAAGATACAAATTCTTCATTAAAAAATTAGCTTGCCTTTTTTTTTCCTCTCAAAGGGTTTTCTATCATCTGACATTTGAGAACTAATTAATAGCTAAGCAAGTAGACTCCTTGCATTTTTAATTAGATCCAGATTCTTTATCTCGCACATAATTTCATCCATGAACATTCCACATATTAACAAGCTGTAAGCTCCACCAAAATATAAGCTGTGTAGTACAATATTTTTCTCTTCATTGTAAATTTTACCAAAAATCCCCGTACCCGTTAACTAAAAACACAGGTAAAGTGATCAGCATTGTCATCCCTAAGAGTAATTTTGATTAATGAGGGTGGCTTTTTCTAAAATCACATGTGAAAAAAATACATAACAACAGCAATCTTTTCCAAACAGAAGGAAGCAGTGCATTCCTTAAAAATCTTTTCACGGTGGGGACAGGACATGACATTTTATTTAGCAAAATTGGAAGGAGTGCTTTCTTAGCCTGGAAAACATCCATAAAGCCAATCTGCTAGCAGCCTCCCCTTCAAACACACAGACTACAGAACACCATTAAATTACTGTGCCACTTCACAAAAGAGAAAAATTCTGAGGAATTTTGGTGAAGGGATGGGTCAGATATTTGGAGGCTGTAGAACTGCATGTAGTGACCACAATACTGAAAGTCAGTAATACAGGAAAAGACATTGTTTTGTACCAAAATATCATCTGACACAGGACTTCAGAGATTTTACAACAACAAAAAAATGAGTATCAAGTTCTACAACTCCAAATTGTCCAATCTTATGCCAGTAATGGACTGGCAGAGTATGTTACAATATCTTACTATGAAAATTATTCTAATCAAAGAAAATGTTTTACTTGTTTTTTTTTTTTTCTTTAAATCAAAACCTCCAGAAATACCTTAAAATATAAGCTTGCATTTGAGCCTGTCTCTAAACCTAACAACTAGTCAGGGATCTTCTTAGTTTTATTTTAATAAAATGAATATGACATGGCCTAGCAACCAGTCGCAGACATAGCGAGGTCACTGCGTTTCCCTGAGATGGTCTAAACTTCAGTACAAGGTTCAGTTTCAAAAGAGGAAACCCGCAATGTGATTCCACCCAAATCTGTACTGAATTTGTTATTAATACTCCTTTATTAATGAAACTTGAGGTAAAGAATACATACCATACATCTTTTGATATTACCAAACACAGCTGCGTGCAAGCACGAGAGAAGTCACACTTCCAATTCAGAATAACTTTCACAAATTGGAGGAAGTGTTGGAAAAACAAGAGGGTAAGATTCCATAATGAGATATATGAGACACTACACTTAAACTGAAATAAAACCTTCAGAAAAGGTGGATAAATTAAAGAACATATCTGTGATATTTACCTTTTGCACAGTATCCTGTAATATTTGTAAGGAAGCATACTCAAAACACACGTCAAATGTTCAGCACTAGGAAAGCACTGATTTGGTAGAACTGCACTTAAAAAAATATATAACTATTTGAGAGAAAACTATAATGAGACTAATTAGAAGTTTAGAAAGTATGACCTATTGGGAAAGCTTGTAGGTGAGGACTGTTTCGTCTAGAATAGGTAACACTGAGGGAAGGTACAACAAACTCCTTCAGAAAACTGAGACTGCTGTACGAGGCTGAAACACTTTGCCACGTTCAAACAAAAGCGATAATACAAGTAGGCTTAAATAGCAGCAAGTGAGGTTTATTTCAGTGTTAGGAAAGGCCTTCAAACAGAAGAAAAAATGAAATGCTGTCCCAGATAACTGCCTGGGGGATTACAGTCTCCATCATTCAGTATTTTGAAGGATGTGCTATACACCAGTCATGGTTTTGTTACGCTGGAGTGATTCTGAGCAGAAGAATGTAGTGGATGAGCTTTAATAGCCCTATCAATCCAGCCTGCAATGATTCTCCTCTCACATCTACAAGACAGTTCATCAAGTTTTCTTTTGAGTTTTGATGATAACAAAGGACTGCTAAAAACAACAAAAAGAAGTCAGTAATTTTTATTATCTGAACAAATATACAGAAGTAATTACGAGTATCTATCTGTGGAAAGAAGAAAAATTCACTTCACTGTGGCTAACGGAAACTAAATTATTGGTATCAAATATTTGACCATCATCATACACAGCTACACCAAGTCCTAAAGGTGTATTTTAAAGGGATAGAAAAAACTATTACACCATTAAAGTCCCCGTGTAATTTAGAAGCCACTGCTTTGGTAATACCCTTTTTTTGGCTGCTCAGAAGCTTTAAGAAATTCAGACAAAAGAGATGGGCACACTTCTGTCAGCTGCATCACTGCTCAGATCCCATACACTGGGATGGACACGGGGTAGTTTGCAGGACAAAACAAAGCAAAAAACTTTCCAGCTACCCTCAGTTAACCTTTAACGCTCAGCCTTCAGATCACCCCTAAACTCTACAAAAAAATAATAAATAAAATAATAGATAATAATAGATAAATAAATTATAGATGAATAAATAAAAACAAAGAGAGCTTCAACAAGAGGATTCAAACGTTGAGATACACAGGAGCTTAAAGAATGTGTCTCCACTACACTAATTTTCTCACTCTACAGGGATTCATATTGTTCAATGTAGGAAATAATTTTCTGCATTACTAAATTGAATTCACTGGCAATTTGCTGCTACAGTGCAATCAGATAAAGACAGTCCATAGGTTACCTTTTAAAAAAAACTCTACAAGATTGATAGATTCTGGAAGAAGTCAAAAGTGCACCTCTCATCAGTCTGCGTTTGGGATTTTGTCTCACTTCTTACTGGAAAAAAATTGGGAACCAATTATGCAGCTCCTCTACATAACTCCATGGACATGAAAAGTTATTATTAATTTATTCCAAACCAGATAAATAACTGTATGTAAATGAAGAAAAAAAAATGTGATGTACTAAAATAGAATCCTTTGAGTTCATAAAGAAGTGGATGTTAAAGATGACCAAAAAATAAAAAATATTTTAAACCCCACATTTTACTTAGTATGCTGAAGAACATTTTGCCTTCCAAAACACACTCTAAATTGGAAGTGTAAAAAGTCTCTTATCTTGAGGCTTTGACCTGGCCAGAGTAGGAGCAGTCCTTTATTTGAACTGAGCTTAAAGACTTAACTGATATAGGGTCCATATACACCTTCTGGAGAGCTTTTTTGCACACACATCAAATAAAACTCAGAAAGCAGAAGAATGTCAGTTATTTTTATCAGGGAAGACAGGGATTGCCCAGCTGAAATTAAACACAAACCAAATCTCATTGCTCAGCTACAATCCAAGCTCTTTTGCACAACCACTTACTTATAAAAAACTTCTCTGCTTCTTGCATTCAATCCAGCCACTTATTGGCTTTTATGTGAGGACCAAATAACAAAATACCAACATATGGTTCACTGCAAATTTGTTTTGATAGCACAGTTAATTGCACACATTTGCTCAGCAATAACGTTTCAAGTAGACCCTAAGTACTGCAAAGCTATAGATAACATCGTGCATCATAACCCATGGGTGTACCCTGAGCTGCTTCTCCTAGTTCTGCCTGGTGCTCTGGGATACCATCCAGGGTAGAAGGAAAACAGACTATTTGTTATCTCTACATCTGAGCCCTGAGCAGCTGCTCCGAGGCTATTAGCTTATAATGTCAATTCCCCACCTTATAGAGCACCAGTTTCCATCTCTTTTATTATCTCTTTCTTTGTATTAGGTCTGTAAAGGCATGAGGATAAATATCATCACATCTGCACTGTAGCCAAGGGCTATTTGAAAATTCGTATTTGAATAGCCCTGTTAGACAGCAGCTAATAAAGTTCATCCTATTTGCCTGAGCTTCACAAAAAGCAACAGAAAAAGACAGCGAGCAACTTTGCCTTATTCTGCATCCCTCTTCCTTCTCTTCTTTTAACAGAACTCATCTTAGAGAACAAATAAATCTCAACTTCAACAAAGGAACTCAGAGCTGCCATTTAAAATAAACGTTTCACCAATGTGATCAATGATTAATACCACGTGCTATCGCGAACAGAAGTAATTTCCCTTTCAGATGCATCATACAGACAGAAAGGGATTCAGTGTTTGAAGACTTCTGGTTATTAATGCATGTGAATTCCTAACGAAAGGCCACAATTAAATATATATTATGAGCAATATGCCTCAAGAAACAGAACCTCGTCAAATGAAGTTTATGCAGTAACACCCTACAAACAATGAAAAAATAACAGATAAATGAGAATTCTAGCAACCAAAAAAACCCTTCATCCTTCACGACACATTTTACGATCCTTTCATGTATTTATCATTGGAATCACACAATTAAACAGAACTTCTGGAAAACATTAAAACTGCACACTGACTTTAAGAGTTATCAGATGCATGCAGTCATAGGCGGATACAGAGCTATAAATCCTAACTGGGTGATAGTCTTTAGTACTTTGTCAGCACGTTACATGTGGAGATTAAGGGCTTTGGAGTCACATTCACACTTACCATTGATCCTGTGGTAGGTTTAATGTTATGCTGCCTTTGATATCATCCCCAAAGCGCAGATACCCAAGAGTGGCTAGTGAGATATACAAGGTCATAACGATCCCCATGCCAATGTTCAGTGCCAGTGGGAAGCGTGTGGTGTCCTTCATTCTGTTTTCCAATGGGAGTACCTGGAAACACAGGGAGAAAAATCACGTTTTATATCCTCACAATAGAACCATTTTCTCCCCCCTTTCAAAGTTGATTTATGAAACATAAAGAGCTGTTTTTAATAAACAAGATTGCTCTACAATAACATTTTACAATCTTGAAGCTTTATTATATACACAGTGGAAATACTCAGCCGATTACTGAAGAGCACCAGTCTTGGCTGGAAAACAGCATAACTTTGAATATATAAAGCAGTATTTATAGGTTAGTAAAAATGAAAAGAGAAACTGATGATGCCCAGATGAAAATGTGTATACAGTACAAGTATCATGATTTTTATACGTTTTTTAACAGATTATGCTCAGAATCCAAGAGTAATCTTCCTTTTACCGTTATGACTGCAGTGGTAGTCTCCATCACAGACAAACTGATCGTGCAAGTGATTTACACACAAGCTGATGCTCAGCAGTCAGCCTTGGCTCTCCCTCGAATCCATGAACTACCAGAAGATGGGCCGATGCTATTTCTCATTTTGCTGACATTGATATGGCCAGACATAATGAAAGCTGCTTTTCCTAAATGTAGCATAGGTGCTTTGTGTCTCCACTGTAGCCAAGCAAGCTTGCTAAGCTCATCAGTTCAAAGCGAAGAAACAGGCACTGCAACCATTACTGCATCCCTTTTACATGTATTATGTTAGGATATAGAAAAACATAGGCAGTAATTTTTCAGCCACCAACACAGAATTTCAAAGCAGGGCAGGAAATCCAAATAACACACATGCAGTAAGCGCCAAATAGTTCTGCTGCTCTCACCTGGAGTTTCATCAGTGTAACAGAGCCTTGGTTGCTATAATGAAGGTGCAAACTGAAGGTATGCAGACATTCCTACACATGCTTGCTTTTCTCATATCTTTCTCAAGTCTACACTCATCTCACGCCACTAATGTGGGATACGGTTCAACATTAAGACAGCTGATTTTCTATGCCTACATGAGTAAAATGTCTAAGCTTCTGTAATAAAGATGGGTAATGAAGATCTAGTCAGTATAGCCAGTGGAATTAAAAACGCAGCTCAGCTTATCTTCAAGTAGGCAGGTAGCTTATATTCTGCAAATGATATGACACTGTGAATTAAACTAGCTTTTCACTTCTGATTTCCACTAATGTGAGATTTAATGCAGACATTCAGTGCAACAGGGCCATCCTATAAGAGCTACTCTCCTTTTCATGATTTTAAATGTTATGAAATTTTACTCTTCAATTGAACAAATACACAGTACAAAAAAAAGCAGGTTTCCTTCAGTAAGTAAACAGAAATTATATATGAATTGCTGCCATATTATTTTCTCCACAGTAATCATTCCTCGATGCTCACTTTCTGACCTACCACTGAATACCACAACTATTTATTCATCCCATGTCGTATTTCTCACACATTGGAAATCCCAATGAGGTCATTTTAGTTGGGAACAATCTTTAGTTGGGAACAGATCTCTAAAAAGATGCAAATTTGGAGGCAAATTTTTCCAAATTCATCCCCAATTAATTAAATGCATTAACTGAGAATCTTCTGTGTCTCAGAGCTTCCACTGCTAAATTTTTCCCCCCACTAAACAACATGAGCTTGCACTGTAACTGAATCTTGTTGAGGAGATGGCAAAATTTAAACCAAGAAGTACTTCAAAACTTAATTATTAAATGACAGTGGTGTGCAGCAGGAAAAGACAAAAGGAGACATGAAGACACAAATATTAAATTTACTGTCACAGAGGCAAAGACATTCATTCCTCTAAAAGGATTAAGCTCCTGGGACAGTGCAGTGCCCATCAAGTTGTATTTTTGTATTTCACATGAAGAACTGCCAGGTAGGACAGAAAACACTTCAGACTTTTTTGTCCTGACTTGGGATTGCATTGTTTTATCTAACTGCTTATTAAGAACTTTGAAGAATGCAAGTAATTACAGGTTATTTTTCCTGTCACCTGGGTTTTCCCATTCTTTAATCCTACAAAATATTCTGATACAAAGAACCAATAGGTAGCACTTAGGCCTGCTGATTTGTTGCATATCTGTTAATTCTCTCGTAGTTATAAATGCAACAGATTTTCTGCCTAAATTCTAAGATGTTCTACAGCTTCCAGGAGTCCTAGTAAGCTTAATTGTTGCACTAAGTTCTTACTCCAACCTATATTAACCCTACAGAACTGTAGTAGCAATCACTTGCCCAGCTATTGATACAAGGAGTCTTTTAATAAGTTCTCAGGCTGAGAGATTTGATTTCCAGAGTCTTCAAAATTCATTTCCTACATTCCTGGCAGAAGGTGAGCAGTGAACACAGACACACATGTTGGGCTAGAAAAATCTGGTGGCTTTCCACTCGGATTCCTCGCAAGAAAGAGATCCTGGACATGGTCTGTCCCTCAAAGGGCAGCAAAAGCCATCTGTAGGAGACTGCTAATGGGAAAAAAAAACCTCGTGGTGTCACTGTCAGAGGGAGCTCAAATCAAAGACTTATTACTGGTACCACTGGGCTATTCATTATGATGACATTCCTTCAAACAAAACAAAAAAGCCATGCTGATTTCTTGGCAGACTACTCATAAAAATTGCAAGAGAGAAAGAAACTTTTTCCTTTTTGGCCATATCTTCAATTAAATAGCAAAATGATGTATATTTATGACACACACTGGCTATGATCATACTGAAGAACAATAAAAAAAAAAGATGTTTATATGGCTGCACAGTGCAAGGTAACAAATTTTAATAAATAATTATTATCAGTAACGACATTTTACACATACACTGTGCTTTACATTAAATTCATCATCATAGGGTCATAGAACAACTTAGGTTGAAAGGGACCTTAACGTCCACCCAGTTCCAATCACATTCCATGGGCTGGTTGGCCCCCATCAGCTCAGGCTGCCCAGGGCCCATCCAACCTGGCCTTGAGCACCTCCAAGGATGGGGCAAACTGCAGAACGGTTTCTCCTCCCTTTCCAGAGAACAGAGCAGGAGGAAGATGCCCAAAGTGGTTCAGATGCAGACAAGGGCTGAAGGGAGGTGTGACATGAGCTAGGGCTTGTTCTCTCTGTGCCGCTCTGGGGCAACTGCTGCAGAGATTTTCATTCTGAATTCCCTTTCAGTTCTTGTATAGTCCCTGTGGCCTAACATTATAACTAGCCACAATAGTAATAGGAATCTTTTTGAAAATGCTTTTGAGTTTCTTTCTCTACTTACTTCTGAAATACTGAAGCTGAACATTTTTCCTGTCCTTTTTTCCTGGAACCAGAAATTAATTTCACTCTTCAATTCTTTAAATGATTTTCTTAAAAAGCTAACACCTGAACTAGATGATTGAAAGGCACTGAAGGAGCAAAAACACATCTCCAATTCCCTCTGTCCCATTCTTGCATCAGAACAGATTCTCTCAAGAGAAATGTTGCATTAATTCAGTATCTCATGCCAAGGCTTCAATGCTGCTGTCCACTCACTCAAACAATATTTCTGCTCTACTGGACAGTATCATTAATCTAGTCCTTCCCCACTCTTCAGATCTACCGACTATCACCACATATATAACCATCTCACAATGTAGTGATATGAAATAGTTTGCTGAGGGCAAACTGTGGGGAATAATTTTGTCTCCCACGCAAGGTTACCGGAGGCAGAACAGTGGAGGCAAGAGAACCATCTGGAGATAAAAGTTTCAGTGGTTCGGGACTTTGGGTTCGTCTTCCCCATGCTTATGATTTACACATTCTCTCGGCTTTCTTCTTTAGGTCCCAATTCATAGCAGCCCCCTGTCACATCCCTAAATACCTACGAAATTGGTTATTTTAATCAAAATCTGATAATTTACTTTATTTCTTATTTTCCATCACTTTTTTTCAGTTAATAAATTTTCTTTCTTCTTCTCTGTCATCTGTTCCAGAGAGATAATTCTATCACTTGTGAGACACATGCTTTGTTATAGATATCTTACTTAGAACTTAATGCTTGATTCCTTTAGAGACTATTAACTTTTGGTTTCTTAATTTCCAAGAAAATAACTTTACAAGCAATTCACCTCCCCTTAATCCACCAAAAGATTAATTTAAAACTATCCATACTTTACAGGCAAAGCAGCATAATCTAGTATTGGAAATAACCTGCCTAATCTACAATCACAAATCATGTGAAGTACTACCCTTTCATTTCAAGCTGCTCACAGTAGCTAGAATCATTCCCCAGAAATAACACTGTCTCCTCACTACTTGACTTGAATATTCTGGTTGCAATTAGACTTTACCTTTTAGAAGTAAGCTCCAGGGGACTGTCTAATTCTAATTAGAAATCTCAACTGTACATTTTTTATTATCTGACTAAAAGTAAGAGGAACACGAGAATTCAGCCTGAAGATAATCAGATTGATTTAATTGTCATTGCCACTGAAAACTAATCTTGTCATGGATAACTCTGTAACAGATGTGTATGCTTAAATATATAGGCTCATCTTCCCATCTTTCATGAACCGCCACAAAAATGACAACGCAATCCTCCCTCCCTTACTCATTTTAAATGAGTATTCCAGGTTAAAAGATAATAGCTCAGTGTCCAAGTGGAGACCGGTGGTGACTGGCATTCCTCAGGGATAGATGTCGGGACCGGTGTTTTAACACCTTTGTAGGTGACATGGACAGTGGGACCGAATGCACTCTCAGGAAGTTTGCAGATGACATCAAGCTGAGTGGTGCAGTTGATGCACTAGAGGGAAGAGATGCCAACCAGAGGGACCCAGACAGGCTTGAGAGCTGGGCCCATGCCAACCTCATGAAGTTCAACAAGGCCAAGTGCGTGGTCCTGCACCTGGGTCAGGGCAATCTCAAGCACAAATACAGGTTGAGTGGAGAATGGCTTTAGTGTAGACGTGAGGAGAAGGATTTGGGGGTGTCAGTTGATGAAAGATTCAACATGAGTTGGCAACATGCACTTGCAGCCCAGAAGGCCAACCAT
Organism: Gallus gallus; assembly: GCF_016699485.2. NCBI lineage: Eukaryota > Metazoa > Chordata > Aves > Galliformes > Phasianidae > Gallus > Gallus gallus. The sequence continues at coordinate 185,949,936 of NC_052532.1, read as the reverse complement.
ATCCTGGGTTGCATCAAGAGATGCGTGACCAGCAGGTTGAGGGAGGTAATTCTGCCCCTCTACTCTCGTGAGACCCCACCTGGAGTACTGCATCCAGTTCTGAAGCCCTCAAGACAAGAACACAGAGTTGTTGGAGCAGGTCAAGAGGAAGGCCACAAAGATGATCAGAGGGATAGAACACCTCCCCTACAAGGACAGGCTGAAAGAGCTGGGGGCTCTGAGGAGACCTTACAGCAGCCTTCCAGTATGTGAAGGGGGCCTACAAGAAAGCTAGGGAGAGATTTTTTAATAACAGCAGGTAGCAACAGGACAAGGAGAAATGGCTTTAAACTGGAAGAGAGTAGATTTAGACTAGATATTAGGAAGAAATTACTTACTGTGAGAGTGGTGAGACACTGGAACAGGTTGTCCAGTGAGGCTGTGAATGCCCCCTCCCTGGAAGCATTCAAGGCCAGGCTGGATGGGGCTGTGAGCAACCTGGTCTAGAGGGAGTTGTCCCTGCCTATAGCAGCAGGGTTGGAATTACATGATTTTAAGGGTCCCTTCCAACCCAAACCATTTTATGATTCTATGATACAGCCAAATGGTGATTTTAATTAGTTTAAAGTACAGAATCAGGTCAAGCATTTTGTAAAATTTTAAATAATGTATTTATCAATATTTTCATTTACAAAAAGAATATGTACCTATAATGATGTCCTCCTGTTCAATTTTCTTTACGACTTGTTTATAAAACAAAATATTGATGAAGCTGATATTAAAATATTCAAGGTATACAAATGCAAATTCTGCTACCTAACTTCTACCCAGTCCATTATGTTTCACTTGCCTGCTCTTGTTCTTATTCTATACCAATGTACAGAGTCACAGAGTGGAAAGGGACCTCTGGGTCTGCTCCGACCCCAGCGACGGCATCCAGGGCCATCCACGTCCAGACAGCTTTGGAAGATCTCCAAGGAGAAGACCCCACAGCCTCTTTGGGCAACCTGTGCCAATGCTCCATCACTTGCACAGCATGAAAGTGCTTCTCGTGCTTAGAGGGAACCTCCTGTGCTCCAGTTTGTTTCCACTGCTCATTGCCTCTTGTCCTGGCAATGGGCACCACTAGAAAGAGACTGGCTCTGTCTTCTTTCACGTTCTCTTTCATTAATTATAGACATTGCTAAGATCACAGAATATCCCAAGTTGGAAGGGACCCAACAAGGATCAACTCCAACTCCCAGCTCCACGCAGGACCTCCCAAAAATCAAACCCATTTTCTCAGAGCACTGTCCAAATGCTCCCTGAGCTCCATCAGCTCGGGGCCGTGCCCACTACCCTGGGCAGGCTGTTCCATGCCCACCGCCCTCTGGTGCAGACCCTTTCTTTCCCTCACCCCCATCTGCTCCTCCCCTGACACAGCTCCACACCGTTCCCTCAGGCCCTGTCATTGTCACAGAGAGGAGAGCTCAGTGCTGCCCCTCCGCTCCTTGAGGAGCTGCAGCTGCCATGAGGCCTCCCCTCAGCCTGCTCTGCTCTGGGCTGAGCACACCACGGACCTCAGCCACCCCTCATACACCTTGTCCTACATATCCTTCACCATTTTTGCAGCCTTCATTTGGATATTTTCTAGGTTTTATGTTTTATGTCCTTCTTCCATTGTGCCAACCAAAACAGCACACAGTACTTGAGATTACACTACAACAGTCTCATATTCAACTTTCCAACAATCAGAAACCTCAGATCCCTTCTGCAGGGCTGTTCTCCATCATTTCATCCTCCAATCTGAACATATATCCACATTTGCCTCATTCCAGGTGCAGATTCCAGTGCTTATTCCTATTAAACTTCCTAAGGTCACCTTCGAGCCTCCTCTTCTTCTCTAAGGTGAACAGACATATATCTCTCAGCTTCTCTTCACAGGAAAGATGCTCCAGTCCTTTCACCATCTTGGTGTCCTACTTTGGACCCTTTCCAGTATGTCCAAGTATGTCCCAGTCTTTCTTGTACTGGGAACTCAGAACTGTACACTGCACTCCAGGTACGGCCTCTCCAGTGCTGAGGAGAAGGGAAGAATCACCTTTCTTGACCTGCTGATGATACTTTCCTAATACAGCTTGGGCATTAGGCAAATTTAGCCTTCTCAGCAGCAAGGCACATTGCTGACTCATGTTCAGCTTGGTGTCCAGCAAGAATCCTAAGTCCCAGCTCCTTCTCTGCCAAGCTCCTTTCCAGATGGGTTGCCCCCAGCATATATTGATGTCTGGAGTGTCCCTCCCCAGTACTTGGCGCTTCACATACTGAACTTCACAAAATTCTTTCCAGCAATTCCCAGTTCACCTCTCCAGCCTGTCAAGGTTCCTCCAGATGACAAAATGTTTTATGGAAAATTTTCAACAACCTATATTATTCTAACACTTTTTGATACATTTTAAAGTGCCCAGGAAAACTTACTTTCTTGAGGCAAACACAAAACTTTACTGTCTCACTCTAAGTGCAGTAAACAAACTCATTTTCCCTAATGTATCCTTCATGGCAAATGGAAGTATGCCTAATATTGCCCAGGAAAAGGTGCAAGACAGAAGGTAATTCTGCATCATTTGTTATAGTAAATGGTTTATACAAAATAAATGCTTAAGACTTTATTCATCTCCCCTTTATGACATTTACCCAACCTTTAGCTCGCTCTGAGATTTAACAGAAGTTACATCATTCTGTGTATTACCATGTCTTAACAGAATAATTTTATTCAGGAATAAAATCCAGAATATTTCTCTACCATGTATACAAAAACTACAAAGTAGAACTAGGATGCACCCAATAATATTTTAAGGTATTTATTTGGCCTGTCAAAATCATTCAAGTGTTACAAGCTTTGTCGTCCTTTACACAAGGCTGCTATAAGATATATGCCAATACAAAAGTTATTTTCCTAATTAATCAGACACTTCCAGCCATACACTTCAGTTTTATTTTTCCCTACTGTGTTGCATTTAAAACTGTACTCAATAGACTATAAAATAGTATATTGTAACATCCTCTATAACTTATGCTAGTCCCAAAACTTCTACAGGATAAGTGATAAAAGAAAATATGATTTAGAAACACAAAAAATATTGCAGAAACGTATATTCCATTGCAATAGTACTGCAATGAAGTATTTAAATTCTCAGTCATCCAAATCTGTTTCTTTAGTATACAGCAGCCGATGTATGAACTTCACTTCAATGCAAATGCTTTGAAAAAAGAAAACAACTTCACAAAATGTTTTTTTGAGTCACCAAGTTTGGAAAACTGGAAAAGACCTTCAAGATCATCCAGTTAAATCATCCACCTATCCCCAATATTTCCCCACTAAAGCATGTCCTCCAGTACAACATGTAAACATTTCTTTAACACCCCTAGGGGCAGTGACTCCACACCTCCCTGTGCAGCCCATTCCTCTGTCTGACTCTTTTTTGGAGAAAAAATTTTTCGTAATACCCAACCTGAACCTTCCCTGGTGCAACTTGAGGCCACTCCCCTCAGGTCTTATCACGTGCTACGCAAGAGAAGGCGTCAACCTCCATCTCACCACAACCTCCTTTCAGGTAGTTGTATGGAGCAATAATGTCTCCTCTGAGCCCCCCCCTCCACACTGAACAATCCCAGCTCCCTCAGCCACTCCCCTTAAGACTTGTGTTCCAGATCCCCCACAGCTTCATTGCCCTTCTCTGGACACGCTCCAGGGCCTCAGTGTCTTTCTTGCAGTGAGGGGCCCAAAACTGAACACAGTACTTGAGGTGCAGACTCACCAGTGCTGAGCACAGGGGGACAATCACCTCCCTGCTCCTGCTGGCTATACTATTTCTTTTGACATGTATCTCCAATTTTCTTCTACCCACACATCACTTTAGTAACGCAGGACAAATTAGATGTACATTTCTGTAGATGGGAGAAAAGTAAATGTCACTCATCTTCAAGCACAAGAAGGACCTGGAGAACTAATGAGCCTCAACTCAATCCTCAATCAAACCCTCAATCAATGGGAAGGTGATGGAAGAGTTAATCCTGGAAACCATTTCTAGGCACATGAAGGAGCAGAAAATCAGGAATAGCCAGTGTGGATTCACCAAAGGGAAGTCATGTCTGATCAACATGATGAGCTTCTGTAATGCAATCACCAGCCTGATGAATGAGGAAAGAGCAGTGAACATTGTCTTTCTGGTATTCAGTAAGGCTTTTGACACTGTTACCCATTAGATCTTCATGGAAAAGCTGTCGAAGGATGGGCATAAAGTAAGGTGGATTAAAACGTAGCTGAAAGGCCACATCCAGAGGATAGCAGTCAGTAGTGAAAAGTCTAGTTGGAAACAAGTAACAAGCAGAGTTCCCCAGCAGTCCAGTCCTCCAGTCCTCTTTAACAACTTCATCCATGATCTACATCATAAGCCTCAAGTGCACCCACAGAAAATTTTTGGCCAACATAAAACTTGGGGTAGTGGCTTCCTAATAAAAGTCACACTTCCATCCACAAGGACCTTGACAGGCTGCAGAGGTGGGTTGACAGGAAACTCATTAAGTTTAACAAGGATAATTACAGAGTCCTGCACCTGGGCAGGAACAACCCCAGACACCAGGACATGGCAGGGAGCACCCATCCAGAAAGCAGCTCTGCCAAGAAAAGCCTGGTAGACACCAAGTTGAACAGGAATCAGCAAGGTGCCCTTGCTTCTCAGAATGCTAATGGTATTCTGGGCTGCATTAGCCAAAGTATAAATAGCAGGTCAAGGGACATGATTCTTCCCCTCTACTCAGCACTCGTGAGGTCGCACCTTGACTCCTACTTTTATTTCTGGGCTCCCAGTACCAAACCCAGACATACTGCAAAGAGTCCAGTGGAAGGCCACAAAGGTAATGAATGGACTGAGGCTCCTCACAGGACTTCTCCTAAGAGGACTGGCTCAAAGAGCTGGGTCTGTTCAGCGCAGAGAAGAGGATGCTCACAGAGATCTCATCAATGCCTACAAATACCTGAAGGGAGGGTACAATGAGAATGAAGTCAGACTCTTTTTAGTGGTGCCCAGTACCAGGACAAGGGGCAATGGGCACAAACTGCAGTATAGGAGGTTCCTTCAGAACACCAGGAAGCACTTCTGTGCTGTGCGGGTGATGGAGCACTGGCACAGGTTGCCCAGAGAGGTTGTGGAGCCTCCTTGGAGATCTTCCAAAGCAGCCCGGGCACTGTCCTGGGCATGCTGCTCTGGCTGACCCTGCTAGAGCAGAGGCTGGATGAGGCAGACCCTGAGGTCCCTTCCAACCTCAGACATTCTGTGATTCCGCGCTATTCCAAGGTCTTTCATGGGGCTGAGGGCACTCTACGACTGTACAAGTGAAAACAGGTTGCAATGTTTTCCTTCAAGGATTAATTAGCATCATCAGAAATAAACAAGATTAAGGATCCTACAAAGATTTACAACTCTAAATACAGAAATATATCTATCCAGAAGTATTAACCCTTTTTCTTAACCACTTTACTTAAAACACAGCATAAAAGATGCATTCACACAAGGTAAGAGCTTGATCTTAACATTTTGCATAAACACTAGCTTTGGTTTCTTAAGTCAACACAACCAGCAAGTTCAGAAACAAATTTTCTTAACAAAGAGATAAAATTAACCTCATTATTTCAGAGGACAAATATTTATCTGGGACGATATTATCTCCAGCAACAAGAGAATAAAAGGAATATAAACCTAATAAATTCACTTGTGAAATCCACAGTAATTCAACAGATGCTTACTGATGCAGAAAGAACGCATGGAGAACAGCAATACACACTCCAGGACCAAGACAGTTAAAAGCTAACAGGATCCCACTGGATAAACCCAAGCGATTCAACAGTTTTTGTGACTCATATCTGACATTTCAACATCAACATCATCAAAAGAAAAAAAAACTATCCTATTCTGGAAAATCAATCCATCTGACACAGAAGAAGAGAAGACACCGACCATTCTGCTTTTTTCAGAACAGAAAGCTTCATACACTTTCATTTGAAATGACTGCATAGCACCTTGACTTCTAAACTACTCATTTACTCTTTCTGTGAAGCACTCAAACAGTTCAAGTACAAGTGTGAGAATATACAACACACCACTTTCTAGTGTAATCTTCTACAAATGCTTTCATCATTATGCCACTTCCCTACATCTCCTATTTTCTTCTCCTGCTCTTGACAAATCTCTCCTCCAGGTGTACAACTTTTAAGCCACAACGTATATTAGAGAACCACTACTGAAATTTGTCAGAGTGCTCCACAGTGGTTGATAAGGGCTCTTTCAGCAGGATATTTATTCATAAATGTTTATAACTGGTATTTTGAGCCATATAGTAACATCATATATTTAAAAAAAGACAACTCTCTGGGCAGCCTGTTCCAGTGCTCTGCCACCCTCAAAGCAAAGAAGCTTTTCCTCATGTTGTCAATTACACAAGAGCTACAAAACTCTAAAACTTAAGATGCAAACATTTATTCTAATTAGCTACTCAGTTCAGGAAAAGTTACTAACACTTCTGCAGCTTCACAGCTCTATTCAAAGTATTAGGCATATAATGAAGGCTCATAGTTAAATATCACTTAGGCAATTCAATCCATTGCAGATCAGTACTCACACAGAACATACTAGAAAGGAGGACAATAACTAAGACAATTGCAAATGAGTGCAAAAGAGCAGCAACTCATTACTGGATAATGGACAGAAAGGATGAAAAACTTGACTAAAACAGAAAGAAATAAAAAAAACACAAAATGCTTCTACCCGAAATTAGTTACTGCACTGCCCAATTATGTGTGTAATGAATATAAGAAGTCTTTTTCCATCTTTACTACACACATTTAAAACACGGAAGTCTTCCATCTGAGATGTTCACATTCAAACAGAGGAATAAGCATTTGTGTCCCACTGAAGTCATCCATACCACACCCCAAAAACTGCTCACCACAAGATAGCAAAGCAGAACGCAATGGATTGGCACTCCACTCCTGTTTCACAGAATCACAGAACTGCAGGTGTTGAAACAGACCTCTGGAGAGTCCAATCCCCTGCTAATGCATGTTCTCTACAGCAGGTTGCATAAGGAAGCATCCAAGAGGGTTTTGAATATACCTCCATACAGGGAGACTCCACCACCAATCTGGGCAGCCTGTGCTTCCAGTGCTCTTTCACTCTCAAAGTAAATAGTAAATAGTCTGCTCCTGTGCCTTTAAGACTTCCTTCCTGAGGAGCATCCAGCCTTCCTGGACTCGCCTGCCCTCCAGGACTGACTCCCCAGAGACCCTTCCTGCCAGTGTCCTGAACAGTTCAACGACTGCCCTGCCAAAAACCAGGGTAGCAGTTTTGCTGACCCCACTCCTGACAACCAAGAATTGAGAACTCAACCATTTCACAGTCATTCTGCCCAAGACAGCTCCATTGCAGCACTCAAGGATGGATCCCACCACGTTTCAGTAATGGCAACTGAAAGTCACACTTTGCCTGCCACACTGTGGCTTCCAGCTCCTTCTGTTTTTGCCCATGCTGTGTGCAATTGTGTAGATGCCCTTCTGCTTAGACACTGGCCTCATCCCCAACACAATCAGATGTGTTTTCCTGGTCCTCTCAGTATCCCTCCCTGCCACTGAAGGGACAGAGGAGAACACCACCTGCACTTGGAGGGTAATCTCCCTGTCCTTATCTCCAGCCATGAGTTTTTTGTCCATCACATTTTGTCCTTCTGCTCCCTTGAGAAGTGAGACAGTTGTATGGCAGGGCTGAGCAGCTCATCACTGTGAAATCTCCACAACAGCCAATAACAAGAAGCCCAGCTTTTTACCAACACTTAGATGAATCTGAATGAGACTTGGTTTGTTTATTTCTAAAAAAAATAGACATTTGGCTACAATCTTTTGCCTCCTTCCTCACTTCTTTTTAAACATGCTCACAAGAGAGTCAAATCAAGAGGCTTTGTTCAGCAGTTATGGCATGCCTCTCACTGACAAGACATTTAAAGTTCACAATTACCATGTATATTTACAAGAAGGTCATATACACAGTCAACAAATACTGTTGATGCCTACATTTTGGTGACCAAATTTAAAAGCAACCTCTGATGATACTGCCTTCATCTCAGCTGTCTCAAAAGAACAGCAATGAAACTGATGCACCCCAACCTAGAGATGACCCAAGTTTACCCAGACTGTGTCATGTTACCTGTTAAATGTCTGCCAAACCCAGTCTGACAACAGAACAGAGAGCCACTGGGATTCATTAACTATTTAAAACAATATTACTACCCTGGCAGAAGAATTTAAGAATGAGAGGCTTTTATCTCAATGCCATAGGCCTAACAAGCTCATCTGCATCACTTTCAAAATCCAAATACTGACACTTTAAAAATTATAATCCACTTAGTTGTCTCCTTTTAAAGCTCCTGGAATTGGTTAGCTGCTGCCGAAGGGGACTGCAGAGCCTGTCATTGGGTATACAAATACCACCCTACCTCCCTGCTGCAAAGCTGTGATATCCAGTTTAAAAGCAGTTTTAATAGATGTCTTCAAGAAATAGGCTAAAATATCAGTCATTTTCTAAACTTGGAAGTACTGTTTAGTAACACTTTCTCTCTGCTATGCAGACAGTGCAGTGCAGAACTCCAAAAAACCAGTACTAACTGAGCATATTTATACATAATACATAATATATATATATTTATTGTTTAAACTTCATGAATTACTTTATCCTCCTTCTCTCCCCTGAAGTTTATATTAAAATAGCACTTCCATATTTGAATTTGGTTTTTACACCTCAAACAAGAATGAATATTGGAATTTGACTGCTAAGTATTCATTAATTATAACTACGGTTGCATAGGTTCAACATCATGCAGTTCTCACCTGCACACAGTAATGCTACAGACATATCCAAGCCCAAAGGCCTCAGTTTTATGCCCTTCTAAAAAACAGTTTTAACTGCATTTTAGGTCTACTCAGAAGCACAGTCTGAAACTACCTTTTTTCCGTGACTGAATTAATTCACATTTTTTATATAAACAGATCTGCTCATCCATGGAATATGAAAGATGCTCTCAAACACTATTCTTATAAAATAACATAACACGTTCTGTGAACATTTGTTCCATCTATCACTTGCAGCTACAGCATTCAAAAAGTAGTGTTGATACTTTCTTCTCTTCTGTGGCCTGAATATCAACCTCATGACTTCACAGGTAGCTTCATCCAGAGCAGGGAACCCACAACCAGAGGGGAGCTAAAGCACAGAGGGAAAGCAGCAGCAGTACATTCTGCCATCCCCAGCAGCACTCTGTCCATAAAGAGGTCCACAAAGGGTTGAATTACGTTGATGCTAGACTGAACATGAGCCAGCAGTGTGCCCAGGTGGCCAAGAAGGCCAAATGTCATCCTGGCTTGTATCAGAAATAGTGTGGCCAGCAGGAACAGGGAAGTAATTATCCCCCTGTACTCAGCACTGGTGAGGCCGCACCTCAAGTACTGTGTCCAGTTTTGGGCCCCTCACTGTAAGAAAGACATCGAGGCCCTGGAGCATGTCCAGAGGAGGGCAACAAAGCTGGTGAGGGGTCTGGAGCACAGGCCTTATGAGGAGAGGCTGAAGGAGCTGGGATTGTTCAGTCTGGAGAAGAGGAGGCTCAGGGGAAACCTTATTGCTCTCTATAACTACCTGAAGGGAGGTTGTAGTGAGCTGGGGGTCAGCCTCTTCTCTCGTGTGACTAGTGATAGGACTAGAGGGAATGGCTTCACACTGCACCAGGGAAGGTTCAGGCTGGACGTTAGGAAATACTACTTCTCTGAAGGGGTGGTCAGGCACTGGAATGGGCTGCCCAGAGAGGTGGTGGAGTCACCGAGCCTGGAGGTGTTCAAGGAAGGTTTGGACGTTGTGTTGAGGGACATGGTTTAGTGAGAACCATTGGTGATGGGTGAATGGTTGGACTGGATGATCCTGTGGGTCTTTACCAACCTTAGCGATTCTATAATTCTGTGAATTTCTCCATCTGTTGAACAACACATTATGGCCTCCTGGATTGAAACTTCAAGGATTAAAACAAAACCATACATCCAAAACAATCTATCGTATCCACTTACAGCTACCACTGCTTCACAAATGGTACTTATATCACTATTCGGTACAATTTTCACGACGTCATCCTCATCTTAGAATTAAGACTTAGAATTTAGACGTTCCAAAATCCCAGATGGATTCCCATAATAATTAACAATAGCCACCAGATCTGCTATACTAAGCACTCAATTCCCGTTCCTAGCTCAGCATTAAGAAATCATTGTCTACTCTGCTGACAGCTCTTCCTGTTAGCAGATAGATCATCAACACCCAGCTGCCAAGACAAGTGCAAGCTGCAGCAGGTATGTTATACCAACCAGCAGTGATCCCACTTCTATAGAAACCTCATACTGAACAAAAAATGAATAGCAAGCACATCAAAGTGCAGCATTCTTTCAGCATCACAGCTGAGTAGGCATTACTGTTATCCTCTAACAGGACTAACTTTATTTCTGCTGGAGGAGTTGTATTACAAGTGAACTTCCCTGAAATTTAGTAAAATGACAAAATGGTTCAAATCAGCCATCAAACAAGAGTTTAGGTTGATCCTGCAAACAGACGTGGACAGCTCAAATCATCATATTAATACATAAAATATTTTTAAAGGCTCAGCTTTCTAAGATGACTTTGAGAAACTACTCATACTGGCATTCTGTGAAAAAATATTTTTTAAAAAAACAGAACACAATCTGTAGAATTATACAATCATTCAGGTTGGAAAAGGCCATCAAGATTGAAGTCCAGCCACCCACCTAAGACTACAGGTCCGCTGCTAAACCATGTCCCTAAGCTTCCATTCCATCAATATCTCAAGGGATGGCAATTCCACCACCTCCCCATGCAGCCTGTTCCAAAGCCCAACCATCCCTTCCATGAATAAATCCTTCCTCATATCCAATTTAAACCTCCCCTGGTGCAACTTATGGACACTGACTGGCCCTCCGTCTCTTATCACCTGAGAAAAGAGATCAATGTCTGCCTCACTGCAACCTCCTTTCAGGCACTTTTAGACAGCAATGAGGCTACCCCTCATACAACTTAAGAGTATTAAATTTAACACAGCCCAATCTGTTAGATTAACTGAAGATGGATTTGGTTTTTTTTTGGTCAAGAGTTGCCATGGGCATCAAACAGCCTAGGTCCATTTGCTATGGCAGAACATCCAGATGACATGAAAAAAGATGTTGAGATTCAAGCAATCACATTGTAGCTAAACCTCTATATCAGTCAGTTCAGTCTAAGAAACAGTGAAAAACAGTCTGAGAAATGGAGATTCATCATAACTAGACCCATACATCCTCTCTGTGAAAACACTTCCATAACATATTCAGATTTAGGACTTTCACTATTCAGCTCTTCTGCTTTAGTTCAGAGCTGACTATTCCAGAAATTAAAAGATACTTGCAATCTCCAACACATTATGTCAATGAGAAACAATAATCATTTCAAATAAAATGCATGTTGTCTTGGGGGTATTGCATTTTGGTTTGGCCTTTTATTTTGGTTGGTTGGTTTGTGTGTCCTTGTTTTTGTTGCTTCTTTAGCTTTAGTTTCAAGCACATGCTAGCACTTGGTGAAGTACATAGCTATAGCAGTAACAAATACAGTGGACAGTAATTTCTGAACAGTTTACAAACATTATGACCTACCATTGCTAGGTGCCTCTTTAAAAAAAAAAATAGTACATGGAACAAAAATGCTAACTAACTTGTAGACCTTGCTAGTGCAAGATGCAATCAGAAAGCCCTTAGATGCAGCAGGATATGAATGCAAGAGCTTAAAAAAACCTCACTCTTCAAAAACGTATCTTAGGAGTGATAAATAACTAACATATTTCAGGAAACAGTGAGATTCACTGTCATGAGTCCATGAGTCAAAACGATATTTGGAAATTTCCAGACTTCTTCTTATCATCACCATTGCTATGAAGCCATCCCTATAGACAACTTTGAGGCCAGACAAATAATGCTTTTACAGTAAATCACTTCTGTCCTCCGTGATCTCAAAAGAAAAAGGCAGATGCTGAAATAGGTTGGGGTTTTTTTGTACACTCAACACTTCAAACTGAGCTATTGGATTATAATTATAGTCTCATCATATTATTAGCTGAATATTAAATGAATATTAATTTTAAATATTATTATTACATTGCTGTCTTAATCTATTTATGTATTACATACATTCTTGTAAATGGGAAGGTGCTAAGTGTTCAATTAGCAATCAGCAACCACTAAAATACCCCTCTTCAGGAATGTTCTGTCCTCAACTTTTGGCTTAGACAAATTACAACGCAGTTCATATACCTGGAAGACTAGTGATTTGACAGGAAAAAAATAAATACCAGAAGTCTTCAAACCGTTTATATTCCAACATCTGACAGATCTAGATATTTTGAAGAGTCAGTAATAACAACTTACCACACCAATTCCTTCAAAAGCAAATACTGCTGTTCCAAAAAATAGGGGATATTTCTTCCAGCCGACCATGGGAGGCAGTTTTCGAGGATCTGCTATATCCTAAAGAAAACAAAGCAAAACAGTGCTACATAAACAACATCAGTTGTTCCTACAATTCTGATTGCTGCATTAGGCTCTAGGAAAGAAAAATCAGCAGATGTTGACAAAAGAATACACTCCCCCAATCTCTTCTGTGGAATTTCTGCCTCCTATCCCAGGTTGTGGATGCCCGATCCCTGGAGGCATTCAAGGCCAGGCTGGATGAGGCTCTGGGCAGCCTGGTCTAGTGGTTGGTGACCCTGCTCATAGTAAGGGAGTTGAAACTACATGATCATTATGGTCCTTTTCAACCCAGGCCATTCTATGATTCTATGATTCTATTCTAGTTATCTTTTCTGAAAAGATACCTCTAGCTATCTTTTCTGCCTTCCTCCTAATTCTCTGCTTCCTGCCCTATTATGACTCATGTGAAAGTTTTCTCTACCAGTAGCAGCATATCACACAACATATATCTAGGTGCTGTGCATGCAGTGGTGTTTACCGTTTATACATTAAAAATCATAAGAATGAAAAAATGTAGAGGTTTCTGTATGTGTTCTCAGCCATGAGTTCAATTTGTTCTATTTTCAAGTGCCCCCAAATGTTAAAAACAGCAGCAATCCAGAAAAGTCAAAAAACATCTTCTTAGGAGACAGAAGAATGCAGTACCTGTTCTTACATAAGTAATTGCAATGGAGAAATACTAGAAACAAAATCTGTTCTTCTGTTGCAGTGAATTGAAATGGACTGGCCACAGATTGAAACCTCTGAAGATTTGTGTGCAATCTACTCTTTTCCACTCAAGGACTTAAGAACCTTTATAATCTGTATTTTCAATATGTTAAGTGCAGCAATATTGTCCATTATTTCAAAAATACGTTAGAAGTATATTTAAAGCGTATCTCAAGCGTTAAGGTGCCCCCTTACCTCAAATTACAATTCTGACTTTCAGAAATTGTCAGAAATTATTGGTCAGAGACTACCTATCCCAAGCAACATGTAAGAATCACATGCATAATAAAAAACTTTTCTATACTCACTCTAACAATATACTGGTAAATGATCACCAAGCTGACAGCCATGGACAGATTGGCTAGCAGTGAAAGGAAGGACAGGCTCTTCAGGTCACGAATAAAGACCAGGAGGATCATAAATGGCAGGAAACAAAGCATGTATATTCGTAAATCAGTACTCCTTTTCTCAGAAGAATTGCTAGTAACAGTGACATTTATAGAAGCAGTTTTGTCTTCCAAAAATCCTTCATGGACCTGTAAGGAAAAAAAAAAGTTTTCAATAGCTTTAGCACTGAGTGGTCACATTAGTGATCATGTTCCTGCTTTTTTACAGTGCTGAATGTCAAGCATTTTGGTTTCTCCATACTTACAATGCAAAGAGAAAGACAGGGTAAGTGTTTCATCCTCAAGGCATTTCATCCTTAAGATAAATGATGAAACCGGGCCATAAAGGACCTCATCATAATCCCACTTGTGACTAAAGAAGAAATCCACATGAGCAGAGAATCATAGAATCACCAAGGTTGGAAGAGACCTCAAAGACCATCCAGTCCAACCATACACCTACCTCCAATATTTCCCACTAAACCATGTCCCCCAGTACAACATTTAAATGCTTCTTGAACATCTCCATGGACGGTGACTCCACCACCTCCCTGGGTAGCCCACCCCAGCACCTAACCACTCTACTGGAGAAGAAACTTTCCCTAACGTTCAACCTGAATCTCCCCTGGAGCAACTTGAGGCCATTCCATGTAGTCCTATTGCTAGTATTACTATTACATACAAGTTTGTATCTAGTCGTAGCAGTTCTCAGCAAACAGCATAGTTTCTGATACCTAATAACATCTATTTTATTTTACGTGTCACAGTAACTCAATCAGAAATTCATGATGGTGTGATGTATGAAACAGATTCCTTTACAGGAGTGCTTCACTTAATTTTATTTACATACCCCACTTTCCATTACATTTTTCATTTATATAGCCCAAGCACAGAATCCACTGCCTTCAGCTGTATCCGTGAAGATTACACACTTGTGCAAACTTGGCCAACAGACTCCTGATACTAGGCATGCACAGGTAGCAAGTGCAGAAAATTCAGTTTAATTAACAAACATGCTTCATGAAAGAACGATGTCAGCAGAATTCAACTTCCTTTGTCACTTCAACCAAAGACCACTCTTCCTGCTTACACCCCAAATCCTAGCCTTTCTGTCACACAGTCTACAGATTATGCAAAATCCAGTGGGATCAAAACAGCAGTCCTCGAGCTAATCAGTTTCCTGTAATTCCTTCCTTATTCAGTACAGAGCAACATGCAGTACAATACACGTGGCCATATCTAGCACTGAAACAGTGCGTGACCACACACACAATGCAAACAGGACTATACTGTAGTCTGGAATGAAAAGGCCAAAGTAACACTTCACAGTTCATCCTATTGACAGGTCATCTTCAAACTGCCAAAGACCTAATAAAATGTTCTCACACAAAAAGAATATGTTTGCATATTTTAGCTTTATTGCCAAACAATGAGCAAACGACACTTTTCCAGCAAACTCAGCAAATATCCATGAGACAATTGGATAAGAGCCAAGACTCTTAAGATCTTCTGTTACTCAAGCAGGAAAAGCAAAGTAACTATGGTGTGAAAGGAGACTGTGATCTTCTGGGTAGATTCTTTTGTCTACCTCACTGTGTTCCTTCTCCAGTCTTGTTGCAATCATACCCCCACTCTTTGTTTGAGTTTTGCCATTCTTCTCAGATTCTAGATGTCTTCACATTTAAGACCTTACTTGCAACCTGACAGACATATCTGCAAATCACAAACCTGAGTTTCTTTGATGCCCGGGGAAGAAACTCCTTCAGAAACACTTTCTTTGAAATTTGATACAATTAGAAACAGACTTGAAGCACAAATCATCCAGAAAAATCTGAGGTAATGCAGTCAACATTGTTCTAATCCCACAGGGGAATCAGAAAAGATTTAGAGCCAGAAGCTACACTACATCTCCAGTAGTGAGAAGGGTGTATAAACATTTCAGAATTGAAAAGATTAAATAAATATTAAGACTCACATACAGTACTGTCTAAGTAAATCTGATGAACACCCCATTCACTCACCAGAACTATTCCAAAATGCTTTGTCACCTCTTAGCTCTCTGAAGTGGTAGATTAAGCAAGGGAAAAAGACTGCAAGGGAAAAAGTTTGGTATGGTACTAGTTTAACTAGGAATATCAAATAAGAGATGCCAGTGGAAGTTCTCCCTTGTTCCATGTGGCTGTCAAGTTTGCACACACCAACTTGCCAACAGCTGGACACAGATTGGAATACAAGAGGTTCCCTCTTGTAAAGGAAGAAGTATTGTCCCAGGAAGCAGTACTGTGCTGCACAGGTGATAGAGCACTGACACAGCTTGCTCAGAGAGGTTGTGGGGTCTCTTCCTTGGAGATTTTCCAAAGCTGCCTGGACGTGGACCTGAGTATCCCTGCCCTGCGTTTCCCTGCTGGGGTAGGGTTGGAGCAGGTGTTGACAGATCCCTGCTAACCCCATTTTGTGCACTGATGATAATCAGAATACATGGTATTCATAACAGCAAAGGTATTGGTCAAGGATTAGTATTATTAACACTATTACAATGATTTTCTTTTATCTTTGTTTTCCACTCCCTCGTTCCTCCTGTTCACCTGCATCATCTTTCCACTAACCAAAATAAACAGATATAAAGTTGCATTAATTTGTTCTTTGGTGCCCTCTAAGGGACAGATTTCTGCAAACAGAAAATTTGCCCAGAAGGAAACACCACCCTCCCTGCCAGAGGAAAGGGCACAGGGCAAAGTAAATCATACACACTTGCAAATCGCATTTCTGAACTGCTGATGACTTTAATTCATTCACAGGGTACACATCACGGGGTTCTGCAGCTATTGCTTTAATAGAGTTTGTTTCTCTTGTAAGTTCTGTTCCCAGCTTTCAGCTCTTCACGAAAGCAGCAAAAGATTTTATGTAAGTTTTGTTTCCAAAACTTGTAAGACAGGTGATCAGTCTTTCCTTTTGCTTAAGGTCAAAATAAATTGGCTGGAAGTCCATCACTACTCCAGTAAAAGTTCTCTAACTCAGGGCTCTGAGAGTCCCAGCACTCATCATTACTGTTGAAGGCAGAGGCAAAGAAGTCAGCAAGCGTCTCCGCTTTGTCTATGCCCCTATTTTGTAAGGTGACCATCCTCATCAAGTAATGGAACAATCTGCTGTTAACATACTTTAAAAAAAAAATAAACCTTTCTGCTGTCCCTTCAAGCATTGGCTAAGTTAAAATCTAACAGAGCTTTGGCTGCACAGACTCTCTCCTTACAATGGCAAATAGCATCTCTGTAGAGCTCCCATGTAGCCCAGCCTCACTTCTAACATCCATAAACTTTTCCAACTAAGCTCTAGAAGATCTTTGCTCAGCCACGCCAGTCTTCTGTTCTGTTTGACTTCTGACGTTTTGGAATTGCCTGCTCTTGCACTCAGAGATGGCTCCTAAAAAGCTACCAGCACTGATGGACCCCATTACCTCCAAAAGCAGGTGCCCAGGGACCTTGCTAATTAGTTCTTTGAGCAGCCCCAAGTCTGTTCTCCCTACATTTAGGGTCAAAGTTTTGGTGGCAGCTTTCCTCCTAATACCAAGAATTTAAAACTCAACTACTTCATGGTCAGCATGGCCAAGACAATCACCAGTCATCACTTCCCCCATAAAACCCTCCCTTTTTACAAACAACAAATGTAAGTACCTGTACCTTATTAGAACCCTTAAGAGTACCTGCACCATGAAGTTGTCTTCAGTGTACCTCAGGAATTTCCTAGGCCTGTTTGTTTGTATCGGATGCATGACCAGTATGTACTGTTAGATGTATGACCAATGTATGTGTTGTCAGTTAACATGTGGGAAGTTAAAAGTTACCCACAAGAGCAAGGGCAGCCCATCTCAAGATATCTTTGAATAAGAAATAGCCTAGCTCCTCCCTCACACACAGTGCAGCCCTCACTGCCCTTCCTGACTGCCCCTGCTGAAGGGCCTACAACTGTTCATCATGATACAACAGTCACAGGACTTCTCCCAAGTCTCACTTATGTCAATGATGCCATAGCTCTGGAACTGAGCAAAAGCTTCTAGATGGTCTTGCTTATTCCTCATGCTGTGTGAGTTAGAGCAGTAACACTTGAAGTGAGTTCCAGTGTGCGTGCTCCACGCATGCTTTTGTTTGGTTTTATCAGTGACAAATGACTGTGTGGCAGAAAAAGGGTAGTCTGGTTTTATTGCAAGGTTTGAGGGTTGCTTGGGAGGTATAAAGACAGTTCTGGCTGTGAATTATTAAAACTTACAAGTTTTAATTGACTTTTTCATAAATCTAGCATTACAAAATATTTGACTTTTAGACATCCTGAGACATCCAAAGCTTGCATAAACTAATCATAGCAGTTTTCTAATAATTAATATTCATTTTTAAAATACACAACACCTTGATATGTGTTTGTTTGCATCTATTTAATACTACATGAAAACATGAAATGCTTCTTAAGCAGTAATATTTAATATTTTCTTTAATAACATAGATGTAGTAAGCACAGTTGAAACATCTTTCCAGATGGAAAGTGAAAGAATACAGAAGGAAAATTCAAAGATTTCATAGGTAAGCAGAAACTATCAGTATAAAATGAACTAGAAGAAATGCCAGAATGTAACTCAGCAGTAAAGGATCAAGAAGTCACAGTGAATCACAAATCAATCACGAACAAATAACGACATGCTCCTGCGAGACAATCATTATACTCAAATGTCAAGTCTGGGATATGAACTGCAAGACCTGCAGAAAAACCAAGTCTACTGGTCACAAGCAAGACTTCAACTAGACTAGCATAAACAACTGCTGCGACAAAACTTGGCAAAAAGAACGTAACCAACTGCAGAATGTTCACAGAAAGTAAAAAAATATCACTTCATTCCAAATAAAGATGGAAGAAACCAGAAATTTTAGTTTAAAAAGGAGGTGAGGGGAGATGTGATATCAGTATTAAAAAAAGTAAAAGGCATCCATACTTAAAATACAATAAAATACTTGGAGGCAGAGCAGGAAATAACAGTCTTAAATTGCAAATAATCAGTTCTAGCCTAGACACAAATAAGTTGTCTAACAAAGCACTGGAATCAATTAACAGGGAGGCTATAGAAATTCCAAGACCAGGTATTTTTTAAGAGCAAGATCAGGACTGGTTTAGATTCAACAGATTCTGTGGGACAATAAGCAGCTAAATAACTGCAAGACAGTTCTGGAAAACAGAAGAGGTTAAACAAAAACAGATTCAAAGAAAGATTCCTGTGACACAAAAAGGTAAAATACACTTGGGAGATCAGGGGTTAAAAAAAAGGCAGCAGCGGGGCCTGGTAAAACAGGAAAGTTCCAAGAAAACTAGATGCTAAACCAGATGCAGTCTTATTTTTACCATTTTTTAAGATTCATTTTGAAATTTGACAAACGAATCAGAGGGCAATGAAGCTACAGCCACCTGCACGATATGCCAATTGAGATCGTTTCGCACGCTGCCCCTTTTTTCCAAGAGCAATTTGGGGGAAACCACGACAGAGAGTATTCTGTGCATCTCTCAACTCCACATTCTACAAGTTCTGTTGGACTGTAGAAGGAAATAAAAGTAGTGGAAAACATATTTAATGCCAAAGCTGTTTCCATACAGTAGCTTTACTCACTTGTTTAACGTTTTCTGCCAAGAATACAACATAAACACTACAAAATCCCAGCTGTGTTATCACTAGGAAAAAGTCCACAATATACCTGAGAAAGGAAAAATAAACAAACATACGTTATAGTTCACATATGCTAACCTATTTCTATCTAACACACAATTATATCTCCTGTAAATTACTCTCACCAACAATGGAATGTAGGTTCCTCTTCTGACAAAAATAAAGTGGTTTTGTGGCTTTTTTTGGTGGTGGCGGTGATTTTCTGAGCATTTTTTTAAAGGCACATCACATGCTTTCAAGTGTCATGAAAGGAAATTCAAGCATTTAACGGTGTTGCACAAATATAAACAATGGACATATACACTCAGTTTGCAAATCACTTCTGCTGCAGTAATTTAGCACTATAACACAGCTGTTTTCCACTGATACCAGAGATGAAATGTCTCATATGGTCTTAGTTATATAAGCTCCAGCAATTCAAGATGACAAACATTTCACAGCTAATTGGATCTATACAAATGTATCCAAACACACATTCAGACACTGTTACTCTTGGGGAAAAAAATTCTAAACTATGGTTCATATGTTTTTGAAAATGATTCACAGGACGGTGGCCTGAAGACACAACATAATGAAACTCTCTTAATAGTTCCACAGTAGAGAAATGCCCCAATGAACAGATTTGCTGAAGAATGGTGTCTTTGGAAACAGAATTGTCATTGGTGGCATGTAACTCTTTGGTGCGTTACAGTATTTTCAATCTATTTCACTACAGACCAATCTCCCTCCAATCTCAGCTCCAGCCCATTCCTATGAAGTCATCACAAAAGACCCTGAAACACAACTTCCCTCGGCCTTATTTGAAATCAAGTGACAGCCAAAACATATGACACAAGGTGTTAAATCCTTGAAAATCACAAGACAAAAATATTCCCCTCAAGAGAGGAAAAAAAAAACCCTTAAAATTAACATGGAACAACAACTCAGATTTTCTGTTTCACTGTGTAGTCATACCATAAGCTATACAGCAACAGACAGCAAAGATAACATGATGCTCTTTTTTTTCCCAAGAGGGATGAAGCATTTAAGGGAGACAACAAGCTATCAATACCTGCGGGCTGCTCCTATAAAAATGTAGTAACTATTTCTCCATGTTCTTTTCTTGACAGAAATTAAAGAATGCCTTGATCCCTTCTAGACTAAATACAAAAAGTCATTTATGTTTGCAGTATCAACTACCTCAGAAAGCGAAGTCTGATGCAATGAAACACATTTGTGTTAAAAGCTGGCAGAAACTTTCATTCCTACATTAGGCAATACAGAATGCACTTCAGTGTATAGCACATGCCTTCCTATACTATAGATCAGAATTCTTTCCTTCACAGCTCCTTACAAACGAAATGCCTTACAGACAGACTCACTCCCCAGTCATCCCCAGCTTACAAGTTGACTCCAGGAAATAATTTTATGTGACAGTATTTGTTATTTCAAGTACAGAGAGTGCATTCTTAAAATTAGCTACATCTCAGTAAAAAGCAAATCTCCTAACCATTCCACGTGTAGCCACTAATTGTAATCATTGATTTATTAAATTTAATTCCACTGTCAACTCACCTTCCCCAGGAGGACCTTTTCTGAAGGGCAGTCAGAGGCCCCACTTCCATGGCATAACAAACTGTATCACTATAACCCAGTGAGGACTTTTTCAACCTGAGATCAAGGAATGAAGAAAGAATGGAGTTACTAGAAACAATAAGAGCCTAGATCTCCACCCTGAAAATGCTGGTGGCCTCACAGGGTTATAAGGAATCATCTGTGACCCCACTCTGCAGTTACTGAATTTCAGAAGTACAGCTTGGGCTTCTTTCTCACAGAAAGGAATACCTAGCACTCTCTAAGCATGTAAACCAAAGCTGTTTCCCATTAATTCAATAGTACTAAATCAGTTTGGGCTTTCTTTCCTGAATGATAGCTCTTCCAGCTACATGGACGCTAACAACTTTGTGCGTTTTCAGTTCAGAAACGTCAGCATGAGAACTTCCACTGCTGCCCTTTAACACCTGACCAAGACAAATATGGTTAATGACAATGACTACTAATGGAAATACTGTCAGCCCAATTTGAAACCACTTATCCCAAAGCGCCCTACATCTCATCTGGAAGACTGTCTAGCATTTATCTCTTCACTCTTATCATTTTAACACGATTCTTCAAAATTGTGGTGCTAAGAAACCAATTGTCACAATCCAAAGAAACAGAGCTCACATATAAGCATGAAATAAATTAACAATTCTCCATTTATTCTGTATTTATAAACTGACAATTTATGAATTGAACATTTTTCGAAGCTGTGAAGATTCAGAAGCTAAGAAAACTATGAAGACATAAGGGGGCTAAAGGACTGAAGGTAAGCCACTAAAACTATAACGACAAAGACCTGATTACTTCCATATTAGGAGAGGGAACAGAATATTGGACAATATATATTAAATATATATTAAACCCACTTAATTTTGTGTAGGAACAGAGAAGAAGTTTTTTATCAACGTATTAATGCAGTGTTGTTTGCAGTACAGCTATCATTTGTAGTTGCACCATAAGCACATGTATTCCTTCTTTTAAATACAAGGTTTTGAGCTGAACAAATTGTTACAACACCATGTCATTCCACAGACCAAAAATCAGAATTAGAGAAGAAAACATAATATTCCAACTCAGCAACAGAGTTAGTAGTTCCACATTTACCTCTGACATAGACAGTGGCTGCAACGTACCAAGATGTGCATACAATGAATGGATATAATTCCTATGAGCACAAGGCTGACTGGTCCGACCTGGCATGGAGACAAAAAGGAGGAAAAAGGATATACATAACAGAAGGAATATAAACAGAACTTCTCATGAAAATACACTGGGGGAAAATCTTTACATGCAAGAATTTCACATTTCAGCACATAAACAGATTTTAAGGATTCAAATGTAATGCAACCCCCCCTCCCCAACCCACCTGGCGGATTCGCAGCTGACTTTCTATGGCACTCCTCCCTTTTAACTGATCATTTGATAGATGATTTCTTAGAGATGATCATGCAGTGAATAGCAAGGGGGCACGAACAACCTCCCCCCATTAACAGTTTCATTAAGATATTCATCAAAAGAATTATCACAAGAGAAGGCTGAACACTTTGCACATTTCTATACCACGCTTTGGACCATTGCATTGTCATCAATTACTACTACAATTACTACTTCTCTGAAAGGGTGGTCAGGCACTGGAATGGGCTGCCCAAAGAGGTGGTGGAGTCACCGAGCCTGGTGGTGTTCAAAGAGCGTTTGGATGTTGTGTTGAGGGACATGGTTTAGCGGGAACCATTGGTGAAGGGTGAATGGTTGGACTGGATGATCCTGTGGGTCTTTTCCAACCTTAGCGATTCTATGATCAGCATTGCCATTTTAAAGGCTTCTTCCCATTACATTAGAACAAATGATGATGTGTAGTGTAATAAAAAAATAAAAACAAAGGGGGAAAAAAAAGCATGTCACAATCCCTCCCCGATAACTTTTACAATTATGAATCACAGATAATTTCTGAATTAAATAATTTCTTTTAGAACATAAGTTTGACCACAAGTTTTCACAGAAGGTACTTGCTATTCACACGTAACTTTCATCCTTACATTAAGGCTCCTGTAATAAAGAACTGTATTATTCAGTTAAAAATTTCACATGAGGAAATTTACACTACCTTCGAAAATGATACTGTTTGTTATTTGGTATAGACTAATTGTGCTCAGAAACAGAAGACTGATTTAAGAAGGTAACAGTACATCCTCTGACACACAATCTGGCTACAGAGAAGCCTGGACAAAGATGAGATAAACCCAAAACCAAATCCCTTTCACAGGAATCTGAATGAATCGAAATTTTTCTGTTTTCAGACAATTTTTTGTTTTCTACAGAGAAAAAAAAAATGTTTTGGCTAAGCAAAAATGCAACGTATTCTAACAGAATGACCTAGATTTAAAAAAAAAAGTTTGTTTGAATTTGTGTCAACCTTCACGTCTTCACCACACTGAAAAGGAAAAACAGAAAACAACTCAAAGTAGGTAGGTACAAACGGCAACTATATAGTTTTTCAGTCTCTGCCATGTATTTATAGATCCTGATAGGTAATTTCTCTATCTATGAAAAATAATTAAATCTTACCACAATGCCAGCATTTTTTATTGCAAGTGGCAGACCAAGAAGTCCAGTTCCAATGTTTCCTTTGAGAAGGTGGGTAAGCGTTTGTATAAACCTAAGGATACAAACAGAGCAAACCACACATCACGTAATCACATTAAAGGTACACTCACGGTGGATGGGGGAAGCGCACCCTCCATCATTTATTAGCATATAAGAAAGGCTTCAGTTGGAAAGGACCTTAAAGATCATCTGGTCCCAATATCGGCCATGAACATGGTTGCCACCCACTAGATCAGGCTGTCCAGGGTCCCACATCCAACCTGGCCCTGAACACCTCCAGGGATGGGGCATTTACAGCTTCTCCAGGAAGTCAGTGCCAGGGCCTCAACGCTCTCTCGGTGAAAATTTCTACCTAACATCTAATCTAAATATATCCTCTTTTAGGGTAAAACTGTTCTTTCTTGTCCTATCAATATCAGACCATGTAAAAAGTCACCTCTTCCTTCTGTTATAAGCTCCCTTCAAGTACAGGAAGACTATGATGAGATCAATCCAGAGCCTTGTCTTCTCCAGAATGAACAAGCTCAGCTCCCTCAGCCTTTCTTCACAGGAGAGGTGCTCCAGCCCTCTGAACATCTTCGTGACCCTCCTCTGGGCCCACTCCAACAACTCTATGCCTTTCTTGTGCTGGATGCAGTATTCCACGTGGGGCTTCCTGAGCACAGAGTAGAGGGGGACAATCACCACCCTCACCCTGCTGGCCACCACACTGTTGATGCTGCTCAGGATACATTTGGCCTTCCAGCTTTTCAACCACCAGGTTCTTCTCCACATCTGCTCTCAATGAATTCTCCTAGTCTGCAGACATATCTGGGATTGCCCCAAATCAAATGTAACACCTTGCACTTGGTGTTGTTGAACCTCACTGGGTTCACACGTGCACACCGTTTGAGCCTGTCCAGATCCTTCTGGTGGCATCCCTTCCTTCTGTTTTGCCAGCTTGGTATCATCAACATACTTGTTGAGGGTTAACTTGATCCCACTGTCTAGGTCATTGATAAAGATGATCTGTGAATCATCTCTTTGCTCTAACTACTTTAAAGTGGTCCAGCACATTCAAAGGATGTTCTTATTAATCTTTAGAAATGAGTTCTTTCAAATGGGACATATAAATCTGACCTCCAGGTCCCTCTTCCAGCTTGCTAAAGGCTATTTTCTGTGTAACTGTATTGTCATTTCGCCTCAGAAAGATTCAAAGTTTCATCAAAGCTATTTTATATTAATAACATTCAAAACAATTATCTGTCAGAATTGTGTTTTGTGACTATGAAAACTTTACTCAATAAAAAAGAAATAACAAAAACAGAGCTTACAAGTTCTTCAAATATAACTTCAACAAATAATCTATTTCCAATGTATCTTAAGCTTTTATTATGAAATTAATTCAATCCAAATTCACTGTAAACAGTGTTTGGATTTGGAGAGGCCCAATCACTTAACAATGGTCACCTTGGAATATTTTAGTCAGTGTACTGTAAGCTTCCAGACAACAAAGAACCCATACACAATTCACTGATTTTTGTACAGTTATGAAAAGCCCTAAGTATACCTGCAAAACCACAGCGTGGCTGCAGGTAAACCACTTAAGAGTTTACTAAGATACTTATGAGAAGAAAATTGGAGGCAACAAATTTTAACAAGCTGATAGTTAAGAATAATACGTACGTAATGCCTTCTTCACTGTCAAGTTGGTAATGCTTCTCAACTGGCAGGAAATTATTTTCACGCTCCTCATCCGAAACATCTGAATTTTGTTCGTCAATTAAAGGCTTCATTACTTCCATGTCTAAACAACAGAGTTAAAACAAACTTAGTCTCAGAAAGAAATGTATAGCTCAGAAATAAAAGACAATTTTCATATAATTTGCCATTCCATGAGATTTCTTTATGTTACCGAGTATAAAGCTGGTTTGGACAAATAGTTCTTTACATCACACATCTACTGAAGAAATGTTGTCTCATTTTAAAGGGGTGCACATTCACATTATTCAAAAGTGGGCTGGTTTATGGCCAAACACTACAGCTTTAACAAAAGCAACTTTGTATCATCAAAACAATGACGGTTTATACAGTTTTAAAGGCTAATACAACATACAGGAAAAAAAGAAAAGTCACCCAGTGCTAGGAGAGGATGAGACTGATCTTTAGTGCTGTTAGCTGTTTTCAATGTTAAGCACTTGGTCTACTCTCTGGCTCTTCAGAGAGGAAAGTAAAGGTAACCTCCATCCAGTCATTCCGTCCTACCACTGATCACAGGATCACAGAATATCCCGAGTTGGAAGGGACCAAACAAGGATCAACTCCAATTCCCAGCTCCACACAGGACCTCCCAAAATCAAACCCAATGTCTGAAAGCACTGTCCAAATGCTCCCTGAGCTCCATCAGCCCAGGGCTGTGCCCACTGCCCTGGGCAGCTGTTCCATGCCCACCACCCTCTGGTGCAGATCCTTTCCCTCACCCCCAGCTACTCAAACCAGTGCTAGTGCTGGAGGTGAGGATGCACCAGCGCAGAGCAGTGCTGGGCCTGATGGTGCAGTTGGCCCTTTTGGCTGCACACTGTTGACTCATATCCAAGTCGCCATCAAACCCCCAGATCCCCTTCCCTGGGGCTGCTCTACACCATCTCATCCCCACGTCTGTACACTGACCCAGGGATGCCCCACCCTTGATGCAGAATTCAGCACTTGCTCCTGTTAAACTCATCATGGTTGACTGCCCAGCCCTCTAATTCATAGGATCTCTCAGCAGTGCCTCTCTACCCTCGAGGGAGTGAACAAATCCTCCCAGTGTTGTATCATCACAGACCTACTCATTATACCTTGGAGTCCTGTAGCCAAGACAACTGATTGGTACAACAGGTACACAAGAAGATATCCCCTATCACTGTCAGGAAAACCTAGAAAACTGAATTAAACTACGTGCCTGAACTGCAATTTCAAGATCTTTTTAAAGCAGCGTAAACTGACACTGCAGTCAACATATGCAATCTTGCTATCCAGCTAAATAACAGCACTAAGCAACCGCAAGCAGCCAGCAATGAAAATTGCCTCTCAGGCAACACTAGCGGCTTTTGCCAGTTCCGTGTTGATTAAACTATAACCATCTCTAAATGATTACAGTTAAGCAAAACAAATCCTGCCAACAGCAAAAAGACTATCTGCCTTCTGCAGCACCCATTCATAAAATCTGCTGAACAGATCTCAAACAGATGTGTAACACCAGTGCCACTGTAGAAGCATTTGAAAGAAGGGATGGACAACCGGCATTTGCAAAGTACATGGCAGAACACACACTTGCCAGGTACAAGCTTCATTTAGGGACTTATCATGGTCAACCTAATAAAATCACTACTTGATGTAAAAACAAGATACATGCACGAAGCCTGATTTAATCACCTGTCACTATATGGTGTGTACTATCTGTACTGATCAAAAGAAGGGTCAGCAAACAGGTCCCTTCCATCCATTGCCAGTGCATTGTGCTGAGCAGTACTGTAGGACACCATGACCCGTCTCCCTAAGCTGAGTTAATGCTGTGCTGATTCAGTGCTCACCAAAATCTGCGTACTCTGTTTTTACAACAGAAGTCTTTCCCCTCTAGCATCAGTTCCAAAAAAAGTGCCAATTCTGGAGGTTTTGCCCAGCAGGCATGCAATTAGGAATTGTCACGGTTTTGCAACTTTGCTATTGGTATTCCACATCATAACATCACGGACAAAAGAGAAGAACTACATATCCCAGAGGACCTCACGGTCAGAGAAGGAAGACACGTCACGGAAGATACGTCATCTGGTTGCGCACAGCCTTTTTTTTCCACTTTTGCTTGCTGCCAGGGAGAGGAGGGGGTGTGCTTCCAAGCTGTCTGCCTTCATCAAGTAGGGCTTTCGGTTTCGGAAACTCTCTCTCTCTCTCTCTCTCTATTGCTCTTTTGCTCTCTCTCATTTCATTTGATTTATTATCCTTACTTTCAATTAGATTGTATTATATCGTGTCATCTTGCATTCCAACATCGTAGTTGGTAAAATAAGTTCTCCTCCTTAGATCGTTGCCGCTGCTCCGTTTTTTTCTCAGGAAGCCAGGGGGGGCCGTGAGCCTACTGCTCCCCTGTCACAGGCACAGATCTGTCTAGATAACTCCATGATTAACTTTTGGTGGAGAATGCAAGCAGTCTGAAGCTTTTAACATTAGCAGGAAAAAAGGATTTCTTTAAGCCAGACTGCGAGACTACAAGGCATTGCTGGTGTTGGTGTGACCTTCATAGATTAGATTATAGCCTGGGCAGTCTGCCAAACTCCAGACACTGTACTCAGTGGTTTCCGTTTGTTTTCTTTTTTTTTTTCTCTTTTTCCCCCTCCCTTTAGCAGTTACCAGCTATAAGCTTGCTCTTTGTTGTCAGAGCACTGTATAAGGGATTAAAAGCTATCATGTTCCTTGCCAGTTACTGGTCTATAATTAACATCATGATTTCATGCTGTGCAATTGTGTTCCTATACAACCAAATAAGGGCACTGATGGAGGCACCTGCCTGGTGGCTTTATGCAATGTTGCATAATTTGAATTTTGAGACTTTCAAACCGGTTTCCAGGCTTCCCTCTCAGTTTGTCGCACATTTTTCGAATACCAAGTCAGTGCTCATACTTGTGTGCATGTTATCAATATCCTTGAATGTATTCCTCTTCATTCGTGCTAAGTGGAAGAAGTCTCCTCCAAGACCAGAGAATGATGACTGGCAGGGAATATGGAAAGGTTTAGGAAGAATCTTAGAAGCGTGGGGACCCGCCATGCCATGGGATTTCACTCTTGAACATCTGTGGGATCCCGAGAAACTGAGCCAGCATTTGAGTCAGGGGCAGTGCGGCTTAGATAGATCAAAGGAGGCACGGCTCATCTGGGGCTTGGCTTGTGCCTACCGTGCTCTGTATAGTACTGCTCTGGAGAGAGAGAGTTTCCGAGCGGAGGTGCAAACCAAAGGGGGAAATCTTCAAGTCAGACCTGATCAGTCACAGCAGACACCAGTAACAGTGTCAGTAGCCCCTGTAGAAGGCAAGAAATGGAAGCGGGTGTCCTCGCGTCTAGAGCCAAAAAAAGAAGAAGAAGAAGAAATGGAGGAGGAGGTAGAGGAAGCTCCAGGCGAGGAGACTTCCTCATTACCAAGAAAGGCAAAAGCAAAAACCAAGAGGCATGAAGAGGAGAGCGATGAAGAGGAGATCTCTATTACTGTTCGTCGACCTCTCAAGATGACTGAAATCCAAAGCTCAAGAAAGGAATTTACACGACGCCTGAATGAAACTCTTGTCACCTGGCTGCTTCGCTGTTGGGATGGTGGGGCCAGTAGCTTGTCTCTAGATGGTAACGAAGCCCGCCAACTAGGAGACATTGCCAGAGACAAATCTATTGACAGAGGAATTAGTAGATGCTTGGATGGAGCTGCAACCCTCTGGGACCGAATATTAATAGCTGTGAGGGAAAGGTATCCCTACAAAGATATTCTGCAGCCTGCAATGAAAACGTGGGACACAATTGAGAAAGGTATCCAGTACTTGAGGGAAATAGCCCTGGTGGAAATGTTATATGACTCTAATTTTGCTCCTAATGATCCACGCCAAAACCATGATCCAGAGAGAGTGAGGACAACACCTGATATATGGCAAAAACTTACAAGAGCGGCACCAGACAGATACGCCCCCACACTAGTAGCAACATTCCATAGATACGAGGACCAACAGAGAAGACCCCTAGTTTTCGAATTGATTCTTACACTCCAAAACTATGAGTAACATCTACCCCCAACCCACATTTCCATTTCAGCCATCTAAGAGTTAGCAAACAGACTGGGTGAAGTACAAGAGCAGGTGTCTCTATTGATTAATCGTGATGAACCCATAGTAGTATCAGAAACATTTGACGAAGATCAGGATAAGCAAAGGGGCCTAATGAAAGAACTTATCAAACTAATGAAAATCCAATTAATTAAAGAAGATGGATCCCCCTCCTCACCTGTATCATCAAAAATTTCAGCTATTGAAGGCAAATGCTTTCCTGCTCGAGTGAGAAATAACAGTAGGACTGCATCGCGTGCTGCCTTGTGGCGTTACCTCCGTGACCATGGAGAAGACATAAGGAAGTGGCATGACCAAGATACTCCTGTACTGCGAGCATGGGTGAGAGAATTACAGAACAGACCAACCACCAGTGTAGTTGCTCCAGTTACCACAGGTAATGAATAGAGGGGCCCTGCCCTCAGTCAGGGGAGGGAGAGGGATAACAGAGTTTTTTGGACTGTGTAGATCCAATGGCCTGGCACATCAGAACCACAGAAATATAAGGCATTGGTGGATACCGGTGCACAGTGCACTCTAATGCCCTCGAATCATGAAGGGACAGAATCAGTCCATATTTCTGGAGTGACTCGGGGTTCTCAAGAACTGACTGTGTTGGAGGCCAAAATAAGCCTCACTGGTAAAGACTGGCAAAAGCACCCTATTGTGACTGGCCCAGGGGCTCCACGCATACTGGGTATTAATTACCTCAGAAGGGGGCATTTCAAGGATCCTAAGGGGTATTGATGGGCCTTTGGAATAGCTGTTGTAGATACAGACAACATTAAGCAGCTATCTGTTTTGCCTGGCCTGTCAGAAGATCCGTCTGCTGTGGGATTGCTGCAAGTAAAAGAGCAGCAGGTACCAATTGCCACAAAAGCAGTGCATAGACAGCAGTACCGAACCAACAGGGATTCCCTGCTCCCCATTCATAAGTTGATTCGTCAACTAGAGAGTCAAGGAGTGATCAGCAGAACCCATTCACCTTTTAACAGCCCCATATGGCCAGTGTGTAAAGCCAGTGGAGAATGGAGGCTGACGGTAGACTACCGCGGCCTGAATGATGTCACACCCCCGCTGAGTGCTGCTGTGCCGGACATGCTAGAACTCCAATATGAGTTGGAGTCAAAAGCAGCCAAGTGGTATGCCACCATTGACATTGCTAATGCCTTCTTTTCCATTCCTCTGGCCACAGAATGCAGGCTGCAATTCGCCTTCACCTGGAGGGGCATTCAGTATACTTGGAACCGTTTGCCCCAGGGGTGGAAACACAGCCCAACCATTTGCCATGGGTTAATCCAAACTGTATTGGAACAGGGCAGTGTTCCTGAGCATCTGCAATACATTGATGATATTGTTGTGTGGGGCGATACAGCAGAAGATGTTTTTAAGAAAGGAGAGCAAATAATCCAAATTCTTCTGCAAGCTGGTTTTGCTATTGAGCGAAGCAAAGTGAAAGGACCTGCCCAGGAGATTCAGTTCCTAGGTATAAAGTGGCAAGATGGGCGCCGTCACATCCCAGCAGATGTGATTGACAAAATCACTGCCATGTCTCAGCACATTAATAAGAAAGAGACACAATCTTTTCTGGGTGTAGTGGGCTTTTGGAGAACGCATGTTCCAAACTATGGCCTTATTGTAAGCCCCCTGTATCAGGTGACACGGAAGAAGAATGATTTTACGTGGGGCCTGAACAGCAGCAGGCTTTTGAGCAGATCAAACAGGAGATAGCCCGTGCCGTGGCTTTGGGGCCAGTACGGATGGGACAGGATGTAAAGAACATCCTCTACACTGCTGCTGGAGAGAAAGGTCCCACCTGGAGTTTGTGGCAAAGAACCTCAGGGGAGACCCGAGGCCGACCCCTGGGATTCTGGAGTCAAGTATACAGGGGATCTGAAGAGTGCTACACTCCGACTGAGAAGGAAATCATAGCCACGTATGAGGGGGTTAGGGCTGCTTCCGAAGTAGTCAGTACTGAGACGCAGCTCCTCCTGGCACCTCGACTGCCAGTGCTGAACTGGATGTTTAAAGGAAAGATTCCCTCCACCCATCATGCTACTGATGCCACTTGGAGCAAGTGGATTGCGCTGATTACACAATGAGCTCGAATGGGGAACCTCAGTCATCCAGGAATCTTAGAGGTGATCATGGACTGGCCTGAAGGTAAAAAGTTTGGAGCATCACCAGAAGAAGAGGTATCACATGCTAAAGAGGCCCCACCATACAGTGAACTATCAGAAAATGAAAAGAAATATGCCCTGTTCACAGATGGATCGTGTCGTATTGTGGGGAAGTATCGCAGATGGAAAGCTGCTGTGTGGAGCCCCGTGCGACAAGTTGCAGAGGCCACTGAAGGAAAAGGAGAATCAAGCCAATTTGCAGAGGTAAAGGCTGTCCAACTAGCCTTAGATGTCGCTGAACAGGAGGGGTGGCCAGTGCTTTATACTGATTCATGGATGGTGGCGAATGCCTTATGGGGGTGGTTACAGCAGTGGGAGCAAAATAACTGGCAACAGAGGGGTAAACCTATTTGGTCTGCTGAACTGTGGAAAGACATTGCTGCCTGAATAAAGAACATGGTTGTAAAGGTGCATCACGTAGATGCCCATGTGCCCAAGAGTCAGGCTACGGAAGAACAGAAAAATAACCATCAGGTAGATTGGGCTCCCAGAATTGAGGTGGCTCAAATAGACTTGGACTGACAGAACAAGGGTGAATTATTTCTAGCTTGGTGGGCCCATGAGACCTCGGGCCATCAAGGAAGAGATGCAACATATAAGTGGGCTAGAGACCGAGGGGTGGACTTAACTATGGATGCTATTGCACAAGTTATTCATGACTGTGAAACACGTGACACAAATAAACAAGCCAAGAGGATGAAACCTCTCTGGTAGGAAGGGCGATGGCAAAAGTATAAATATGGGGAGGCGTGGCAGATTGACTATATCACCTTGCCACAATCCTGCAATGGTAAGCGTTATGTGCTCACCATGGTGGAAGTGACCACTGGGTGGCTTGAAACATATGCAGTACCCCATGCTACCACCAGAAACACCATATTAGGTCGGGAGAAACAAGTTCTCTGGCAACGTGGCACCCCAGAAAGAATTGAATCAGATAATGGGACTCATTTCAAAAATTCTTTTATAAATACTTGAGCCAAAGAACATGGCATTGAATGGATTTATCATATTCCCTATCATGCACCAGCTTCTGGTAAAATTGAATGATACAATGGGTTGTTAAAAACTATGCTGAAAGCAATGGGTGGTGGAACATTTAAGCACTGGGAGAAGCATCTGGCAGAAGCCACCTGGTTGGTCAACACTAGGGGATCTATCAATCGTGATGGTCTTACCCAATCCAGCTCCCTACATACTGTAGAGGGAGATAAGGTCCCAGTAGTACATGTAAAGAGCATGTTGGGAAAAGCAGTTTGGGTCTTTTCAGCCTCTGGAAAGGGCAGACCTCTCCGTGGAACTGTTTTTGCCCAGGAACCTGGGTCCACGTGGTGGGTGATGCAGAAAGATGGGGATGTTCAATGTGTACCACAAGGGAATGTGATGTTGGGGGAGCACACTCAGTAGTTCTATGTATATCTATTAAGCATGATATAATGATGTAGAATAAGGGGTGGAATGTCATGGTTTTGTAACTTTGCTATTGGTATTCCACATCATAACATCATGGACAAAAGCGAAGAACTACGTATCCCAGCGGACCTCATGGTCAGAGAAGGAAGATACATCACGGAAGATACGTCATCTGGTTGCACGCTGTCTTTTTTTTTCCACTTTTGCTTACTGCCAGAGAGAGGAGTGAGTGTGCTTCCAAGCCCTGCACCTTCATCAAGTAGGGCTTTCGGTTTCGGAAACTCTCTCACTTCTCTCTCTCTCTCTCTCTATCGCTCTTTCGCTCTCTCTTATTTCATTTGATTTAGTATCCTTACTTCCAATTAGATTGTATTATATCGTGTCATCTTGCATTCCAACATCGTATTAAGTAAAATAAGTTCTCCTCCTTAGATCGTTGCCGCTGCTCCGTTTTTCTCTTGGGAAGCCAGGGGGGCCCATGAGCCTACTGCTCCCCTGTCATGGGCACAGATCTGTCTAGATAACTCTGTGACAGGAATATATTCATATTTTGAAATATTGAGCCTAACAAGCATAGAATCATCATTGTCCCTTTCTACCCAAGCCATTCAAAAATCATCTAGTTCAACCTCCCATCACAGGCAGGGCTGCCAACCACTAAATCAGGCAATAGATCACACAGCCCAGGATCCCAACCAACCTGGCCTTGTGGGTTTTTTTTTCCTTAATCATTAATTTTTTCTGTGAAGAGGTTTTGTAGCTCACTGAAGGACTACTTCAGAGCAGATCCCTCTTAAGAAAAAAAAAATGTGTTTTTCATAGAATAATAGAATTACAAAGGTTGGAAAAATCCCACAGGATCACCCAGTTCAACCATCCACCCACCACCAATGGTTCTCACTAAACCATGTCCCTCAACACAACGTCCAAACCTTCCTTGAACACCTCCAGGCTCGGTGACTCCACCACCTCTCTGGGCAGCCCATTCCAGTGCCTGACCACCCCTTCAGAGAAGTAGTATTTCCTAACGTCCAGCCTGAACCTTCCCTGGTGCAGTGTGAAGCCATTCCCTCTAGTCCTATCACTAGTCACACGAGAGAAGAGGCTGACCCCCAGCTCACTACAACCTCCCTTCAGGTAGTTATAGAGAGCAATAAGGTCTCCTCTGAGCCTCCTCTTCTCCAGACTGAACAATCCCAGCTCCTTCAGCTGCTCCTCATAAGGCCTGTGCTCCAGACCCCTCACCAGCTTTGTTGCCCTTCTCTGAACATGCTCCAGGGCCTCGATGTCTTTCTTACAGTGAGGGGCCCAAAACCGGACACAGTACCCAAGGTATGGCCTCACCAGTGCTGAGTACAGGGGGAAAATTACTTCCCTGTTCCTGCTGGCCACACTATTTCTGATACAAGCCAGGATGCCATTGGCCTTCTTGGCCACCTGGGCACACTGCTGGCTCATGTTCAGTCTAGTGTCAGTCAACACCCCCAGGTCCATTTCCTCTACACAGTCTTCCAGCCACTCTGCCCCAAGCCTATAGCGTTGCCTGGGGTTATTGCGGCCAAAGTGCAGGACACAGCATTTGGTCTTGTTGAATCTCATCCCATTGACTTCAGCCCAGCTATCCAGCCTATCCAGATCCCTCTATAGGGCCTCGCTACCCTCAGGCAGATCAACACTTCCAGCCAGCTTGGTGTCATCTGCAAACTTAATGAGAGGGCACTCAACGCCCTCATCCAGGTCATCAATAAGGATTTTAAACAGGACAGGCCCCAGCACCGACCCCTGGGGAACACCACTTTTGACCGGTCGCCAGCTGGATTTAACTCCATTCACCACCACTCTGGCCCTCCAGTCAGTTCCTTACCCAGCCAAGTGAGTACTTGTCCAAGCCACAGACTGCCAGCTTCTGCAGGAGTTTATGGTTTATTTGGTCATATATTTTTTAAAAAGTCATTATTATTTCAGTACATTCTACAGAAACATGTGAATAACTGTATAAAGCAAAATGCTAATATTTGCAATAACTGGTAACTTAATTCAGACCACAGACATCTTAAAACTTTTTTGAATGTTTTGGACCCTGTGACATTGCCTCCTCAGAAGGCATTAGGAGGGTAAACTCCCCCAGGATAACCAGGACTTGCAAGCAGAAGGCTTCTTCCAGTTGTTTCAAGACAGCTTCGTCCACCTCTTCATCACCTGTCTGCAGCAGACACTCACTGCTGCATTCCCCTGTCAGCCTTACCTCTGGTCTTCATCCAAAAGGGACTGCAGCCTCTCCACCTAGAACTAGGCATGCCAAAGCTCCTGGATTGCCTCCTTCTCCCCATCATTCTTCCTTGATCCCATGACTTGTGTACAGCCTGGGGCTACAATATGTGAATCAGCCACCAGTGACAGCGGTAAGACATAACATAATTTTTGGATCATGCAGCTTTCTCAGCACAGCTCCGTGTTTGACAATAGATCTCTACTGTTGGGGCACTGCAGCTGTGTCCCAGCTGCACAGCCCATACTTCCGTTGATATCTAATTTTGGATATTACACAAATCTAATGGATCCAAGCATGTGGTCTACAGCACATCAGTGAAGAAAAAATTAACCTTTCTCTGGCCCACAAAGCAGATACATACCCACAAGGTAGAAGAGCAAGTACTCAGCCTACACGGACCTAGCCTGAGACCGTCTGTGAGAAGTACATAGTCACTGTCAGAGCTTTAGCATGGAATGTGTGTGTTAACTTAGAGTGCTTCCTAACATGGTCCAATAAGCATAAAAAGGGCATTAAACTCAAACTACAAGAACAGCACAAGCATGCCAAACCTCAGATGGAGTTGAACCTGGTGGACTGTTGCCTCATTAAGCATACAGTATAGCATACATCTCAGTCTTCCTTAGGTTCCTGCTGCACCAAGCTGCCCCAAATGCATCCAAACATTATACACTATTCAAGATCCACTTCAGTAATGGTATTTGCAGAGCAGTTGTGAATGCCCTATCCCTGGAGGTGCTGAAGGACAGGAACGGGGCCCTGGGCAGCCTGATCTGGTGGGCAGCAACCAGCCCACAGCAGGAGGCTGGAAATGGATTCTGTGCATTCTGTGATTTTGCATCACATTCTGTAATTCAACACAGCACAGGATGACAACTCACTTCCAGGCATGCTTTGCTTCTACTTAGCCAAAGTACCACACAATTTTCAAATGTCTTTCTATCAGCTAATACAAACCCCTTTTCTGCTTGCACTACTACAAAAATCTCGTCAGACCAAGCACTTCATCCAACCAGTCCTCACCTGTTATTTCAATATTTGTTGTTGCTTCTGCACTCTTCTGCAAATATCCACAAAAGAAGGAGGCCAAAAAGCTCTGGAAGTGGTACCGCTACTATCAACAAGACGTCACTGACCAATGACACATACATGCTACGCGACATCACACAAACATCAATCCTGCATCCTCAGACCTTTGAGGAATTTCAGCCACTAGGCAATCACTCACTATACAGCAGGAGATTAAAATGTAACGTTTAAATTGTGCTGACCAATATTTCCTGTTCGGTACATCTTCCTACCCCCTAGAATTCAACCGCACCTCTATAGACTTACTGCCGAAGACATCATTGAGCCGTTACTAAATGTACTGAATTCTAAACCTACCTATAGCACACTCATGTAATCCCTTAGTTAGAAAGTTCTGCAAGCAAATGCATTTTCACTAAGAACTTCAGTTAATTTTTCTGTATTGCTCAAGCAATTAACACTGCAAAAATTAACTGAACCTCTTAGCACCTCAAGTGACAAAACTAAGCTCCATCATTTATAGCTGAAAGAGCAACAAAAGGATGGAGCTGTTTCCACAGCTGCCAAGCAAGTTAAAGACAAAGAAATATGAAAAACACAGTCAAATAATCTCCTGTTGTTCCTTCAGAGAAGTTCACCCCCCGGGCAAATTCTTATCTAAAACCTGCTTTCCAAATCAATTTAGCAACTTGTTTTTGTTTCCCTTGAGGGGTTGGGAAGCGTGACCTAACAGCGAGAACTGGGTTTGACATGTAAGCATAAAAAGATTTAGGGGCAGGATACAGCTTATCATCGTTTGTATCAGATGGTTTTAATCTGTTTATGGAAGAAGACAGATCTTGTTGGAGCAATACGTCCAATGTATGAGGGCTGCTCTGAAAGTAATACCTCCTATTTTATTCTGTTGGCCCACAACATCAGAGGTGGATGTTGGCGTTATGGCATTGCACAGATGGCAGCAAAGGGGCAGTCTGTCAAAACAGCACCTGACATGGAAGTGCAGAGGAAGTAAAGGTGTGTAACTGGATGCTTTTGTGTGAAAAAGATGGTACCCACTGACATTCATCAATGCTTGCTGAACATTTATGGAGAGCACTGTGGTCACGGCCACTGTTTGAGGCAGTGAGTGGTGCGTTTCAGCAATGGTGACAGTGGGTCACCTTTGCTGGTGCAGATTTTTATGAGCACAGCATGCAAGCTCTCAATCATCACTGAGAAAAATACACATTTAATGGTGGTGACTACGTTGGAAACTAGAGTTTTGTAGGCTGAGAATGTGCTCAACTGAACAGCATCATTGAGCAATTTGTATCTGCTGTAATTTCCAAGGAAATAAATAGGAGGCATTACTTTCGGAGCAACCTGTGTACGTTATATGCCTGGCAAAAGCATTAATCAAAGCGAATCTCACGGATACTTCATCACTTACTCACAGCTCCTACACAAGAACTTGCTAACACAGCAGGAGATTCACAGTCCCACAAGATGTTTATTAAACAGAGGGTGACTCACAGTCTCCGTTACAGGGATGCAGCAGACTCTATTTATATTGTTTAGATTGCTGCATAAAACCAAAAATCAGAAGCATTAAGTCTATATACTAGCCTAAGTATGACTTGAAGCTGGTATTTTCTCCCAGGCTACACTGATAATCCCCACACATAACCAAGCTGTGGCTTCTATACGGGACAAGACTAACAACCAGGTCTGCGCACAGCACATACACTCCTGGTCCATAGCACAGGAACACACCTCCATCACAGGCAACAGCCACCACTGTGACACGATGAGGCACTGGCTCAGCAATCCCATTTGATTTACAGATGTACACTTATCATTCTAAAGCCACGGAGAAGCTCTTCAGTTCAGCAGCCAGACCCAGGGCCCTCAAAAAATATTTAGTCACAGAGAAAACAGTAACACTTGTTTTTGGAATCAACTGGTTCAGTAAGCAATGCCCCATAGAACTCTTAGCTAAGCCTTTAACCACAAGTATTTCCCTCCACACCCTAACCTTCAGCCTATGAAGAACCTTCACAGTATTTTCTGCAGAAGGTGAACTGTGCAGCACTGTCTACAAACATAGATGACTCACAGGCTCTACCACGTTACTCTGTTATGCACTCCCACAACCACCACAGAAGCTCTCAGTGAGCACGAGGTTACTGAGCAGCAGTGCCCAGAGCACGACTGCCTGGATTGAATGGCTTGTGAATCCATTTCTAGCTCCAGGGGGAGCAAATAGATAACCCCATTCAACCACATAGCAGCCAACCCCCGCTCATCCCCCACTCCCATAACTCCATCTGGATGCGAGAGGAATGAAAACAAGGGAAAAAAAATCTAAAATTAAAATTTAAAAGGAAATACCATTTATTTCTTTTTTAAATTGCTACACAGTAACATCATTTACAGAGTAGAAGTTAACATTATATTTTGCTGGCTTTCTTTGCTATGTGTGCTATGCATAGTGCAGCTACTTTACTTATTATTTGGGGCAGAGGGAGGTAACTTTGCATCATATGTTTCTCTCCATTACAGACTGTTGTAGAAGTCAATTTATTCTGCTTTATGGTACAATTTTTTCTGTTAATAAATGTTGAGAAGTCAATAATGTCACTGAGTAAACAGGAAGCATTGTTTGCTTCTGCATGAAAACCATCAAAACCCAGAAGACCAACAGAACAAGACATGAATTACAAAACCAAAGGCCTTCACAGCTTATTATGCTCTTGTAGAAGAGCTCTTTTACCTCAGCTGACAACAGCACATTTATTCACGAAGTCTCAATTAATCCAGCGCACTATCTACACCAAGGTGCACATTTCTACATGATTAATATGTGGTCAACTGATGACACATGGGTAAGAACATAAATGCTATTAAGTACTCACAGAATCATTAAAGTTAGAAAAGACCTCTAAGCTCACCTAGCCCAACCAACAACCCACCCCCTCGCCATGCCCACACACCACATCTCTCAGTGCCGCAACTCCACAGTTCCTGAACGCCTCCAGGGTCAGGGACTGCACCACTTCCCTGAGCAGCCTGTGCCAGTGCATCACCACTAATGCTGAGAAGAAATTTGTCCTAACATCCAACCTGAACCTCCTCTGGTGCAACTTGAGGCCACAGCCTCTCATCCTATTGCTGTTACCTGGGAAAACAGGGTGATCCCCACCTCACTACAACCTCCTTTAAGGCAGCTGTCGAGAGCAATATGGTCTCCCCTGAGCCTCCTCTTCTCCAGACTACACAACCCCAGTTCCCCATAAGACTTGTGCTCCAGACCCTTCACAGCTCCACTGCCCTTCTACAGGCATGCTCCAGTGCCTCAGTGTCATCCTTATAGTGAGGGGCCCAAAACTCGTGGAGCAGCCTCACCAGTGCTGAGTACAGGGGGACCATCACCTCCCTGCTCCTGCTGGCTGCACGATTTCTGATACAAGCCAGGATGCCAATGGTCTTCTCGGCCACCAGGACACACTGCTAACTTGCATTCAGCCAGCTGTCAGCCAGCCTTCCCAAATCCTTTCCCTCTGTGCAGCTTTCCAGCCACTCTGCCCCAAGCCTGTAGCGTTGCCAGGGGTTGTCGTGACCAAAGTGCAGGACTCAGAACTGGGTCTCATTGCAGCACACACAGTTGGCCTCAGCCCATTGATCCAGCCTGTCCAGATCCCTCTGTAGGGCCTTCCTACCCTCAAACACATCAGTACTTACTCCCAGCATGGTCCCATCTGTAAACTTACTGTAGGTACAATCAATACACTCAAAGATGTATTCAACAGGACCAATCAACGTTTTAACAAAATCTCAAGCTTAATCAGGCGTTTATCTGCATTTTTAAGCAGCTAATCCCATAAATAATAATAAGCAGCTCATTCTGAAGGCCTGGCAATCCCTGGCGTGTCTGCAAACCTGAGCAGCTGACTGAAGCAATGAAGCTTCCCCATCACTTTGCAGCCTCTCGCTGCAGGACCGATCAGCCTCGGGAAATCCAAACCCGAAGCACGCCGCCTGCTTCTTGTCACTAGCAGGGGACAGGAGGAATCCTTCAGACGGCAGCGGCACACACACAGCTCCGACTGAGGCTGCAGCCCGCCATCCGGCCCCGGACCAGCACCCCCTACTAACTGCACCAGCCCCTCTGCCCACCCCTGCCCGAACTCGGGAGGCAGCTTCCCGCCGGGTCCCTGAGAAGCGAGGCCGCCATCGGCCCCCCGTGAGCCCACCAGCCCCACCCCGGTCCCCTCAGCCCCGCCCGATGGCCCCATACAGCCGGACCGGCTCCGGGCTGCTAAGGAGGAACAACGCGGCGCAGCGCAGCCCTCCCCCCGGTGGGATGGTTCCTCCCCGCCACGATGCGCCGAACGCTGCAGCGCATCCCCCGTGGGCCGAACCATTCCGCCTCCAGAGGAGGGGGAAGGAAGTCGGCCGGCCGCTCCTCACGCCGCTCCCTTCTCCACCCCGCGGCTAGCTGCCGTCCCACTGCCCACCGGCCTCCCCCGCCGGCGGCGCGCACAACGCGGCTCACCCAGCTCCTCCCCGCCGGTGGCGTCCATCTCCCACCGGCTTCTCCGCGCCCTTCCGCCAATGTGGAGCCGGCCGGCCCGCTACTGCGCATGCGCTACGCCGCGCCCGGCGGGGGCGAACCATAGATAGCGGCCGGAAGGAGAGGACGAGCGGGAGGGTTTGGTCCTCCGGACTGGGTTGGCGGTGGCCGCCATGTTGGGTGTGTTGACGCCCTGTTAGCTTACGCCCCGTGCTGACCTCTGGTCCCTAACAGCAGCTATCTAATAGGCGGCTGCCCCTGAACATACCTCAGCTTCACCCTGTGCATCCTTATAATCAGTCTAAATCTCCTCTCAGGTGAAGTAATATACAGAATCCTTGCTCTCTGTGAAATATAGGGTTGCGCAATAAAAGCTTCTGTAATTCCATGAATATTTGTTTTCATGATTTGAAGCCCTTAATATAGTGCTCTTTAAGGAGGCAGAGGCAGAAGGAGAAACGAAGGGAAAGCAGCTGGACTGGATGATCTCCAGAGGCCCCTCCCAACCCCTGCAATTCTGTGACTCTGTGAAAGCACGGTGTTTTAAACTCCAAAGGATTTTCAGCTGAAGTGCTGCTGTTTAGCTTAAAAGGATCGGTGTTTGATAAAGCCTTCTCCAACCAAGCTTTCTCTGCTGCTTTTGAGTATGTGCAGGCTGATCTCCCACTAACCTGGCTCTCACAGTTTAACCCATCTTCTTGCCCACTGCTCCCAGAGTAACCGATCAGTATTTTTCATCACAGCTTTAAAAGCTCTGCCTGTACTGATGGCTATAATAGGTTTTAAGTAATAAAGTTTCCACCTGTTGGTTTCCTAAAACAGAAAGCTATCTTTGCAATGAGAAGGTATAACAAAATAATCTTTTTCCTACACAGGAGAAATGCAAGAATCTTCTGAGGGTTCCCAGGAGCTTCTCTCATCTTCATATATTCTCCTCCTATGAAGAAAGGTTGAGGGAACTGGGCTTGTTTAGCTTGGAGAAAAGAAGGCTCCAGGGAGACCTCATTGTGGCCTCCCAATATTTGAAGGAAGCATATAAACAGGAGCAGTATGACTGTTCATGAGGGTGGATAGTGATAGGACAAGGGGGAATGGTCTTAAACTGAGACAGAGGAGGTTTAGGTTATATATTAAGAGGAAGTTTTTCACACAGAGGGTGGTGAAGCACTGGAACAGGTTGCCCAAGGAGGCTGTGGATGCCCCATGCCTGAAGGCATTCAAGGCCAGGCTGGATGTGGCTCTGGGCAGCCTGGTCTGCTGGTTGGCAACCCTGCACATAGCAGGGGGGTTGGAACTCAATGATCGTTGTGGTCCTTTTCAACCCAGGCCATTCTATATAAGCATCATTAATTCAATTTCTCTACAAAGTTCCACTAGGGAAAACAATGACTTTCTGCCATCAGTTTTATGTTCTGTAAAGTTTCATTTAAAAAAATGAGACATGCATGTGAGCTATTGGCTTATCAAATTTGTTTTGGAAAAGGGCTCATAGTAGGCAACCTGAGACTGCAGGTTATCGACTTCAGAAACTGCTTTGCTTCTTACAGAATTTGTGTGAAGTGTTTACTTAGAGTATATAAATTGTATTTATATTCATGCATGTTCCATGTTCCCTGCTGTTTCTAATAATAGCAAAGTTTGTTGCCTGAAGAAAAGTATATCAGATTATTAGTTTATATTAAAAATCTGTATTCAATAAGAATGTTCATACCTTCTGCTTTGTCAGTGCATTTCAGAACTTGGCGCACAGTAAATCCTTCATACATGTTGAAAAGATTTAAGGACATGATACATCATTATTTCACATCCTATCCAGTGGAAAGCCATTTATTTCTACTGCTTTCCACTACTGCATCAGAGGTCACTCCTCAGGGAAGAGGCTTGTGATGTGTTGAGGAAGATTTATCAAGTATGCTCCAAAAAATGTATCAAATATCTGAGTAGCCAGTGGTGATTAATAAATGTTCAGAAAATTCAGGACTGTCTATGTTGTGATGGATATTCACAATTTAACTATATTTGTAGTGTTCCTCTTTAGTAAGAATGGGAGGATTTACTTTAATACAGGCATCTGGTTTATTTCTAATCATCCATCCATCAATGCAAAATTACTTCATGCTGTGAATATTGCAGTCACCAAATGCATATTTACCTTAAGCTTCATATTCTGAATAGCATTTGCAGCATCCCTCTTAGAAATCATGAATTCAACTCATTGATTTTATTGGTTTCTTCCACACAGATCAACTAGCTTTAGTTTAGACGTTTCTCAAGTTTTGAGGGACTTTTCTTCCAATTCTTTGGAGAATCCATTTTTCAGGCTCTTTATATTTGTCTTTCAGACCATCCTGGGGCAGTAAGTCTCACGGCTGAATTATGTGTCATCCAAAAAGGCATGTCCTTTTGAGCCTGTACCTGAAGTATCAGAAGTGCACACATACAAACACACTAAAAACCTTTCTGTCTGCATCTGACTAGTTATACTTCTGCTTTTTGTAGCAGTTCATATTTTTAATATTTTATGCGGGTTCTAAGTTACAAGATGATTAGTTTGCATGATGCTTTAATGAGCCATTGGTAGCCCTCAATTATGTTGCCATCTGTTTGCCTGTAGTCTATAATCCTGTCTGATTGGCAAATGGTTTCATTGCTCCAAGGTTTATATCACTGTTATATATTTAAGATCACACGAGCACACTTTGATATCACCTTGAATATGAATGCTGCATCCACATTTCAGTGCATTCCAAACAGCTTATTGCCTACCTAGGAATCAAAGAGCAATAGCTCATTTGATCACTGACATGAAAACATTTATATATATTTCCAATTCACCAGTCAAAATTGTGAGCTTCCTTTCTTATAAATTCCTTATGTTCTATTTTCTGGTATGCAATGGCCAGTTTCCAAGCATTCCTATTTTTGCTTTTTGGCAAAACATCAACTTCCTAAACTGTCTTAAAAGTCAGCATCTTAGTGGTCAGTATTACTTAAAAAAATGTAATAAACTTGCAGACTTAAGTTTTTAGGGGGG
The DNA here is from genome assembly GCF_016699485.2 of Gallus gallus. Classification (NCBI taxonomy): domain Eukaryota; kingdom Metazoa; phylum Chordata; class Aves; order Galliformes; family Phasianidae; genus Gallus; species Gallus gallus. Next base: position 185,906,047 of record NC_052532.1, on the reverse strand, counting down.
ACTTAGTTTGATGTGTATTGGCTCAGAAACTATTTTGTTACATCTTCCTGCTATGAAGTCTCAGGCTATGCATGGAGCAGCTTGGATTTCTTCACCATGGTGAGTCTTATGGAAGAAGTTCCAGAGGTTGGTTTCCATCGTGTTTGATAGATTCACAGAATCAGAGAATGGTTGAGGTGGGAAGGGACCTCAGGGTCTGCCTGCTCCAACCCCTGCTCAAGCAAGGACAACAAAAGCAGGGTGCCCAGAACCCTGCTCCAACAGCTTTGGAAGATCTCCAAGAAGGAGACCTCACAATCTTCTCTGTGCAGGCTGTGCCAGTGCTCCATCGTGCACAGCACAGAAGGGCTTCCTGTGTTCAGGCAGAATCTCCTGTGCTCCAGTTTGTTCCCATTGCCTCTTGTCCTGGCACTGGGCACCACTGACAAGAGTCTGGCTCTGTCCTCTTTGTATTGACGAGGTCCCACTAAGCCTCCTCTTCTCCAGGCTGAACAGCCCCAACACTTTCATCCTCTCGTCACAGAATTGATGCTACAGCCCCTTCATCATTTTCGTAGCCATTTTGTTGGACTCCCTCTGGCCTGTCCCGGTCTCTCTTGTACTGGTGGCCCAGAACTGAACGTGCGACACCAGGTCTAGCTTCACCAGTTCTGAATAAAGGGGAAGGTTCACCTCTCCTGACCTGCTGGTGGTGATACTTTCATGAGGTATGTAGCTGAAGAATGCATGTTTTCAATGTCACTGCTTAAGAAAACAAATCTTAAAGGGACCTCTGTGTTCAACAGCTATGCTTAAAACTCCAAAACTGCTGCTCCCAGATTTGATTGCTACAGATATGATGAAAAAGAAATTTTAGATGATGCCCACTAGAATCTGTAAAATTTGGCTGTTGAGTAACCAAATGTTAAAAGCCCAGAGTGTGTTGATTCTCTTTAAGCTTTGATGAAGAATAAATATGATTACAGAAGATGCTGCAGCTGTCACAAGAGCTGTTGGTGGTTTGTACTTCAAACAGAAATCCTCAGCACCGTTCAAATATCAGAAACGTGTGAGAAAGCCAGCAGGATGTTTCCCAACATGACTCATTGTCACAAGGCACGAGTAAAATATTTTTCTGTCACTTAATGAAAATATCTATATTTGCATATGGATCTGCATAAGGGACTTGTCAGTCAAGCTTTGCCAATATCAAGGTTTTCATTAATTGTTTAATTTAATGGGCTGCAAAGTGCAGCATCCCTTCAATAAGCAGATCACCTGGGATACTGCCACAGATGTTGAGATACCAGTGAATCTTTGTCAGATCATGTAGCACTAATCTTAAATATTTTAAACAAAGAAATCCAGATGTAGTGCATGAGCCACACTAAAGAAGATCATACGATCATTTTGGATAGTGTCTCAGATTTATAATGCTTTTCCACATTATCCTGCTCAATTCACCTATGTTACAAGCTGGAAAACAGTGAAGCCTGTTGTATGGGAACTGTTGAATCATAGCCTGAACCTCTGACTGACCACCTGAGGTGAGCGCTGAGTCAGCTGCAGGGGCACAGGTGAACGCAACATATGCCTGTCTCCAACATATGGTCAGTTGTGTCTTGTGCTACACTGTTCAGAGGAACACCCATGCTCTGGATACCTAACCAGATTTCTCCAGAGATATGTGCAGGCACTGTTCAAGGGACTCTTCAAGCCTGCTCCTAAAAAGCACTCATGATGAGAATGCGCAGTCTGGCTCCTTCTATTTCCAGTCTCCCACCACTACTCCAGCAGCCTTTGCCCTTTCAGGCTGCCCGCACCTCCTAATTCAATGTTCCCTGTGAATTTAACACGTGCACAAGAATGGAAAGTAAATGGCTGAGTAAGGGATAAGAATTGTGTTGTTGTAAGATAAATCACTCTCCCTGTTTATAAGAGAATTCTACTATTCCTGGTTTTCACATCTAGACAGTACATAAGCCCAGATCTCTTTTGAAGGCACTGACTGTGATACCACAAAAAAGATGTGACCCACCAGCAGAGCCCAAGGGTGGCTGTCAGACTCCCATCTGATTTGGGAACTAGCATAGCCTATGGCATGAAGCATTACACCCAGAGCCTGCTCTAATTTAAGAAAACCTCCAGAGAACTGCAGCTCACAGCAAATGAAAATCCACACCACCTCATGCACTGCGGGGATTCTTTTCATGCATCTTGTGGGAATTCTCCCTTCAGCAGCTTTTGTGGTCCTTGTATTCCTCTGAAGTAGTGTTCAAAGTGGAGTGTGATGAGGGGGAGGGTTATCTGCCTCACTGAGCTTCGAGAAGCAAAACTAGTTACGGGATGCTCTAAAATCATAGCTAGCCAGTAGTTAAGAGTTGTTACTGAAAATGTTTGGTAAAGCTGTAGGAAATGTTGTTCATGGAAATCAGAACAATGGCTACATAGAGCATTTCCATTTAATTCAGTTCAATCAAACAAGAAAAAAATAATACTAGAAGGAGCCAGGAAGCTCCTAGGAAACTCATAATCATCAGACTGCTGAGCTCTATGGTAAATACGCCTATCGTTTTCCCAGGATCAGTGCATCATTCCGAAATTTGTAATTGGTCTATATGTGCAAGACTTGCAATAGTACTGATTTGTTCAGTGAACGTGATGATCCAGCTCTTTTTCATCTGCTCCTAGCTTTATTTAATGCTCAATGAAAGCTAAAAAGTCTACCATTTGGCACTTATTTTAGAAATTCAGGTCAGCATCTCATCTTTAGGAAGCATTTAGAAGCTGTCTTTCTATCCACGGGAGCCCTTCTATTAAACAAAATAAAAATCAATCACACGCACTGTCTTTATAGCCAGGCCCAATATAGGTAATTCAGAAAATGACTGATGACTTTTTTCTGCCTGCATAATACATTAAATCTGTGAGCAAGCAGTAAGCCATCTGGACTACTGCAGTCTAGCCATGGAAATCGAGAATAGCCTCCATTTATTTTCCCTGTGTGTGACTCCTGTCCATCAGTGTTTAAGCGTTGATTCAGGTTCTGCTCCTTTTTGATTTGGAAGATTGGAAGGGGCCTCTGGAAGTCATTTTTTCAGGGCTGCTCTGCTTCACATGTTGGAGATAGTGCTGGGTCCTCATACCAGGTGTGCTCAGAAATTTTTCATGTTATCTACCAAACAAGATACCCGAAGGAATGCTCTGAATAAGCACTGGCACAGATTGCCCACAGAGGCTGTGGCATCTCTGCCTTGGAGATCTTCCAAAGCCACTTGGGCATGGCCATGGGCACCCTGCTTTGGGTGTCCCTGCTGGAGCGGGGGTTTGGAACAGATGGACCCAGAGGTCCCTTCCCACCTCAACCATTCTGGGATTCTGTGAAGGTAGGAAGTGCCTCTTTGAGGAAGGGAGAAAAGGCCATGGAAATTTGTTAATGGCTTTTACAACTCTAACTTAGTTCTTGTGACTGCCAAGCCAAACTAACCACCTCCACTGTGCTAACCTCAATCCAGGATTGTACTCATGTATTGGTATTATTTACAAAAACTGAAGATGCCTGTAGAAGCCTTTCTTACAGTCACGCTGATCAATTTTTTGTGTCCACCTACACTAATGATAGTGTGAGATGAAGTTAAACCTCACAGAGTCAATGAAGCTGTGCTGAAGTAAACATTATCTCAAAAAAAAAAAAAAAGTCAAAAAGGCATCAAAGATATTTATGAAATACTGGTATCCAGAACAAAATGAATGGAAGTGGAGAAGGGAGAGTAGGAAAAGGAGAGCAGTGGAAAATTCAAACAGTTTTGATTTTCTAGGCAACTCATTCAATTTGTGAAACGTCAGTGTCACAAGCAAACAGCCGTCATTTCAGCTTTCAGTGTAAACACAATGGAATTGTGTCTTCCATTCACAAAGAACTGCACTCTAATTAGAAATAAATATTCCTACATCCTTACAAATATTGTTCACCCTAAAAATCTATTTCTCACTGGAATACTTACTATTGGGTGCCAGTTGCATAAAGCTGTGTATCCCAAACTTCAAATTAAATTTAGCAGAACAGAGTAATACACTAACAGTTATCATCTTCTGGAGTATTTAACTTACTTGGCATTCCCTTTATCAGTACACTGAACACCTCTTGTCCTCTTCTCCCTTGTGGAGAAGAGAAGGCTCTGGGGAGACCTCATTGTGGCCTCCCAATATTTGAAGGGAGCGTACAAACAAGAGGAGTTATGACTGTTTACGAGGGTGGATGGTGATAGGACAAAGGGGTATGGTTTTAAACTGAGACAGGGGAGGTTTAGGTTAGGTATTAGGAGGAAGTTTTTCACACAGAGGGTGGTGACGCACTGGAACAGGTTGCCCAAGGAGGTTGTGGATGCCCCATCCCTGGAGGCATTCAAGGCCAGGCTGGATGTGGCTCTGGGCAGCATGGTCTGGTGGTTGGTGACCCTCCACATAGCAGGGGGGTTGGAACTCAATGATCACTGTGGTCCTTTTCAACCCAGGCCGTTCTATGATTCTGTGCAGCTGGATGTGGTGTACTGTGATGTCCCAAAGGAGCTGGTGTCCCCCTCACTACCTGTGAAATCTGGGGAGGAGATCACCACCCCTATTACATGACCATCTGAGATGGTAACGGTGTTCTTGGAGGACTGATGAACATTTAAAACCCTCATATACATAGACGTGGAAGAAAGATACCCTTTCATCTGTCCCTTGTAAATCAACTTCATATTTATTGTACTCTGTAGGAATGATTTGTTTGGGATCATCACTTAGCCCAGATGTATTTGGCCTTCTCTGCTTTGGCCTCTCCCCTCCTCTGTAAACAGCCTTAATCACATTCATGTTTTCCCCAAAACCTTCCACTGCTGTGCTACCAGAACCAGCAATTGAAAAATGTTAGCTGCTAATATTTTTATTTTCAGTCTATCTTAATTCACCTGAACAGGCCAAGGTAACAGTAACTATGCCCTGTTTTCCCTAGTGACTGTCATTGGTCTGACTACCACCAAGTCTGGTATTATAGAGCAAGTCATTACCAAAAAAAGGCAGGTAGAGTTGGATGCAGGAGAGTCTGACCTCCGTTTCTGTGTCCATCTGCTACACCAGAGTTGGCTAGTCTGTACCTTCTGGTACGATTCACAGTACAAGCATTGACAACATAGACAGTATTATTGATCTGTCTCCTCTTCTGGAAGAAATGTCCTATATTTGAGGTCACCAACCCTCTGGTCCCAATTTGGTTGAACTTTCTAATGGAAGCACAGCTAACAGATTACACCATTTCTAAGAACACTGTGCTAAAAACAAGCCTGTAGCCAATCTTTGCAGCAAACCTACAGGGCCAGACTTTTATTAAATAGTCAGTCTTTGCAGTCTGATGCCAACACACTGCCAAAGCTGACAAAGATGTTGATGAGGAATCTTTTGGTTCCCTTTTTCTGTCTCAGACCGTTACTGTTGCTCCCAAAATTGGGACTGTAAAAGTACATTCATATTACAAATGCACTTCAAGGTCCTATTAGGACTTGGGAGAAGTCATTTGTTAAGATGTCAAATTACACTTAGTTCTGCCTGTCTCACTATATTAAAAACTTCAGCAAAAATTTTTGACCTGATCTGCCTTTTGTCTCATTAATTCACTTACCTTTTAGACTTCATTCCTTCTGTGACCATTTTTAGTTCACTGCTGACTCAGCCCAGACCCCTTTTGGATATCACACCTTAAGACAGATTCTGACTGACACCAATGTATCTTTTTGTTTAAAATTATATTTCTACATCTCATTATTTTTTTTTTTCATTTTGGTCTGATGTTACATTTAATTTTATGCAATAAAAGCCTGTTACTTGGCTAAAGTTAAAATATAAGGAGCCACGAAATGCTGGGAAAAAAATCAGATGTCTTCATATTAAACAATATATCCACAAATTGCTCAAAGACACTTCTGTGTATTACGGTATTATCATAGCACAACCTCCACTGTATTTGTTTTGACTGGGGAAGAAGGAAAATTCCATTATATGACACTCAAAAAAGAAAATATAAATATATATATTTAAAGAGAAGCAGAGGAAAAAAACACAGAGTGAAAAAGCCTGAAGCTAAACAAAGATCTGTGACATTGTAAGGACTTGAACTGCACTCTCTTAGCACATAGACTACTATCACTCCTGCTCTTGGCAGCTGGATTTCTGATAGGTATCATGTAGATGAGGTAATGCAAAAGGTCATAGAATCATAGAATCCCAGAATGAATTGGGTTGGAAGGGACCACACAGATCACCACGTTCCACCTTCCCTGCCACAGGCAGGGTTGCCAGCTGCCAGATCAAGTACTGGATCAGATTGCCCAGGACCCCATCCAGCCTGGCCTTAAACACCTCCAGGGGCATGACCTCTCTGGGCAGCCTGTTCAGCACCTCACCACTCTCTCAGTAAAAACCTTCCTCCTGATATCCAATCTAAATCTCCCCTCCTTTAGTTAAAAACCATTCCACCTGGTTTTCTTCATGTTTATAAACTCCCTTTAAAATACTGCAAGGCCACAGTGAGGTCTCCCCACAGCCTCTCCTTTCCAGGCTGGACAGGGCCAGTTCGTTCAGCCTATCCTTGTAGGGAAGGTGCTCCAGTCCTTGGAATATCTTCATGGCCCTCCTCTGTACCCTCTCCAAATGCTCTGTATCTTTTCTGCTTTGGGGACCCCAGACTTGGATGCAGTAAAGGGGGGGACCTAACAAGGATAGAGTAGAAGGGGACAGTCATCTCCCTTGCCCTGCTGGTCCCCCCCGCCTACTGATGGAACCCAGGATACCATAGGCCTTCCAGGATGCAAGTGCACGCTGCCAGCTCATGTTAAGTTTTTCTATCAACCTAAGTCCCTCTCAGCAGGCCTACTCTCAAGGAGTTCTTCTCCCAGTCTGTATACATATCTGGGATTACCTCAATCCAAGTGCAAAACCTTGCACTTTGCTTTGTTGAACTTCATAAGGTTCACAAGGGCCCACCTTCCAATCATTTCCTATGGCAAAGCCATTGAAAGGCAAGGAATTATCACAGTTATTTTAAAATAATCCTCTCCCTCACCAATTCATCAACACCATTCCTAAATCATAACAAAACAAAAGAGAGAGAAAGAAAACTTTCCATCTCATTGAACAATCTACTTTTATATGCCTATAGAAGCGTCTAGATGCATTAGTGAGGTACATTATCGATGTATTACTGGTCGGCTGAAGGCTGGCAGGTCGCTGCTGATGAGAGCTCCTCAAGCTCATTCAAGCTGATGCTCTCATTCTCTAACCAGCTCTTGTTCCCCATCTAGTGGCTACATGCATGCATCGGTTTTTTAACATTTTTTTTTTAAATTAATGTACTGAGCAGCTAAGTACTTTGTAAGCCTAGTGATTTTAAGCAGAAGTGCCAATTAGATTGTTTTCCTATAGCTAAGTGAGCATGCCCAGACTGGAGAAAAGAAGGCTCTGGGGACACCTCACTGCAGCCTTCCAGTACTTAAAGGGAACTTATAAACAGAAGGGAAACAACTTTTTACATGGGGTGGATATTGGTAGGATAAGGGGGAATGGTTTAAAACAAAAAGAGGTGAGATTTACATTAGCTCTCAGATTTTACAGCCCCAGAACAGCTGCCCAGAGAGCTGTGGTGCCCCATCCCTGGTGGTGCTCAAGGCAAGGTTGGATGGGCCCTGGGCAGCCTGAGCTGGTGGGGACAACCAGCCCATGGCAGGGGTTGGGGCTGGGTGAGCTTTGAGGTCCCTTTCAACCCAAACCATTTGATGGTTCTATGACTCTTTGTGGTGAACAACTAGAAGTAAAAGGATAACTTCTGCGGGCAGTTTAACACAGTAGCCTAGTTTCTTAGAAGTTTATATGGAACTTTGCTATGTATCAATAAACCCAATTGAAATACTGTTGTTTCTCCCATTTATTTTCACAGGAGCTGGAAAGCAAGAAGATTTGAATAGAAATAAATAAATCTAACTGTAGATCTCTTTTGATGCTTCCAGGATTTTGAGCTTTGTAAGGAAGTTGTGTTCCTGAGCTTCCCACTGCCACTGTTAAAACAGAAAGCTTGCTTTCCATCTTAGGTAAAGCCTTTGTGTGGAAAGTTCACTCAAGAAGAATGACTCTAAGAAAAAGACTAAGGGACTGTAAGATGTACAATAAAATCCCAGGAGCACATAGCTTGATGTCCTTTCCTCTGACTGATGGTTAGAATCTGACTCCCAAGGAGAGGGAGCCCAAGATGAGGCTGTAGCATCTGGCCACAAAGCCCAACCTGGCTCACATCACCATACCCACAGCAATGACATTGTGGGAAGAGTGTGTGTGGCTGAACCCAGCTCCTCGTCACGTTTGCATGCTCATGGAGATGGGTTCTGCCTGACAGAGTTCACTTGAGTGCTCGCCCTTTTGGGTGACAGCCTAAATAAATGTGACTTTTATTGGCCATCTGTGAATGGTCATCATTCACCCTCTTGAGAAGCGTAGCAGGCAGAACTAATACTAACACGGATAACTAATAAATATCTATTTCAATATTTCTAGTTCTTAAATAGGAAATAGCTCCTTTGTGTTTATTACAATGAATCTCTGAATTATATTTGACATCTACGCATGGCTCGCATTGCTCTCATCTGAAGTACTTTGTATTATCAGCATGTACTGCAATAAGCAGTAACAGTAAATTAAATGGTGCTAGCGCACAGTCTTAGACACTAACAAATTATCATTTATACTATTTATTTGTTAGGGTAGTGCCTGGGGTATTTTCATGCTTAAAGTTTCCTAAACAACTCCCAGGCACAATTTAGGACTTGGCATAGGCCATTCTCAATTAAATAGTCACTCTGTTTGGGAGGAAAAAAAAGAGTTTGAAAGTTGGCCCAAGTGCTAGAGAATGTGCTTAACGTGGTGATACAGACACAGCCCTTGGCTACATCCATACTAGGGGAAATAAAAGAGACAGATTGAAAGTTTAAATAATGACCTCCAACACACATAAATACTGAATTTAGTGAGCTTCTCTAAACAGCTTCTTCTTCTTGTAGGTTTCAGACATCTGAATTTTTTTTCGAAACAAGCAGCCTGCAGAGTCCAGAAGTCCTACCGAGATTTGGAGCAGTTGCATGTAAATATCTTCCTCTCTCCTGAGTAGGTAAATGTGTAGTAAAATTTGAATTTAGATGTAATGTCTTATTTTTATTGCTATTCTTTATGCAAGGGACAAGAAATCTCTCGCTAGTGTGTACTCTCCAGTAAGGAATAGTATTCTGGATCTTTGTTGAGTAGTGAATTGGGGAAGTATTCCCTTTATAAGGCCAACAGTTTAGTTCAATTCAGTTAATTTACTTCCAAAGGAGGGTCACGAAGAGGATCAAAGGGCTGGAGCACCTCTCCTATGAAGAAAGGTTGAGGGAACTGGGCTTGTTTAGTTTGGAGAAGGCTCTGCAGAGTCCTCCTCGCAGCCTTCCAGTACTTGAAGGGAGCTTAGAGGCAGGAGGGGGATTGACTTTTTACACAGTCTCATTGAAATAAGACAAAGGGGAATTACTTTAATCTAAAAGAGGGGACATTTCAGTTGGATGTTAGGAAGAAATTTTTTACTTAGAGTTTGGTGAGGCCCTGGCACAGCTGCCTAGAGAAGCTGTGATGCCCCATCCCTGGAGGTGCTCAAGGCCAGGTTGGATGGGCCCTGGGCAGCCTGAGCTGGGGGGGGGAGCAACCAGCCCATGGCAGGGGTTGGGGCTGGGTGGGTTTTAAGGTCCTCTCCAACCCAAGCCATTCTATGATTCAGTGATAAATTATGTCTCTGAGAATTTGCCTGACATTTGACCTCATCATTCTACAAGAAACAATTCAAATAAGAAAGGCTTGATAATGACCGACATAGAAGAAAAAAAGGGCTTATTGCCTAGACAATTGCAGGAATGATTCGTGTATCATAGGTGTGTAAAGAACCAATCACAGGTGATTGTGAACGAACACAAAAAACATTGGAAATCTGCAGAGTCCTCCAACTACCTGCCCTTCAGTGCACCAGGTACTATTGAGGTAAATGTGGCCTGAGAAGGACTGAAAGGAGAGAGCTGAAAATCCTATATTAAAAATTCTAAAACTCTGTAAGAATTTACCAAGTTAAATTTTATTCCAAAATCTGCCATTATCTTTTTTCATTCTGCAAATCTTGCTTGATCTATTTCTGCTTTGAAGACTAAGCAACAGCTTTGCAAACAGGTAAAATTAACCTCTAGTCTCTTTGCAACATTTATTCTCCTTTACACATAACGTTATCTCAAAGAATTTCACCATCAGCAGCCTGATCTAAAAAGTCCATCCAAGATGATGGAACTGCAACTTCAGCAAGTGTACTGTCAGGCCCTAAATAATGGCAGACCCAAAAGACTGAGGAACTGATGTGGGATCATCATTTAATTCACGAAGAACCTTATACTTACTTGAACCCGAGAATTTTTAAAAATAGCTCTATGGATAAGTATATACAGAACTAATATTTTGAGCCAGTTAATTTAGCAATAATTTCCTGCATTGCAACTAATGAGATCCCGTTGGAATAAATATTATCATAGCTGATCCAAGGCAGAAGTATAATCAAGCAAGGTTGGGAAAATAACATGCTGCTATAATAAATGCCAACCAGATTTGTTTAATAAATGGTACTCCAGGCAGAGTCCCCAAACAAAATGTCCTTAGAGCGCTGAGATTCATGAATCTGATTTCCAGTGCTGAACACACAAATGTGTGTGCAAATCTCCAACCTCTGTAGCGATAAAACACCAGAGCTGGGTCTCAGTAAAAGATGGTGCTTGGAAAAACCTTCAATATCATGTTAAAAATGGCTGTGATATGCTTTCCTTCCTGCACTGGAACTATCGATGCTTCTAGGAACTGCATTCCTCCGGACATTGTGCTACAGTGGTGGCCATGGTGTGATTGGTTCTGTGAAGCATTACTGGCAGCTAAGCCTCAGCTGTCTCTTTATCTCTAGAAGTAGTTTTGTGTGAGATTCATTTGAAAATACCACAGATCCTTGCAGTTTTCAGCAAATCAGGGTCATTAGTGTGATGCCTACAGAAGGACAGCACGCAGCTACCAGGCTCATTTTCACATCAAACCCATTGAGTTTCTGTCCAAACCAGACAGCCCATTACACGCTGAAGCCTGTCTAAATGGTACAAGATTTTCTAGGGATGGTAACAGGTTAGTGCTGTTGTGTACTGTAGTGTAAATATGGATAAGCAGTGTTCTTTGCACTGAAAAGAAGGAAATACATCACTGTTTCAGGTTGAGAGATCTGGGACTGTTAAGCCTGAAGAAGAGGAGGCTCCGGGGAGACCTGAGAGTGGCCTCTCAGTATCTGAAGGGGGGCTGTGAGAAAGAAGGTGACAGACCCCTTAGCAGGATCTGCTGTGATAGCACAAAGGGAAATGGTTTCAAACTGAGAGGGAAGATTTAGACTTGACATAAGGAAAACATTTTTTACAGTAAGGGTGATGAGGCGCTGGAACAGATTGTCCAGAGAGGTGGTGGGTGCCCCGTCCCTGGAGGCACTCCAGGTCTGGTTGGACAGGGCTCTGAGCTGTAGATGTCCCTGTTCATTGCAGGGGTGTTAGAACAGATAACTTTTATAGGTTCCTTCCAACTCAAATGTATGACTCTACCTCTAAGCAATTAGCTCCAATGACTTTTTGATCCCTCTTAACTATATAAAGGTAGTCTGTCCTTTGACTCTGTCTTGATTGCATCCTGATTAATTCATGTTGCATTCTTTGGCATCGTTGTTGCAGATCCAGGAGTCTACTCTTTCTCTGCTGTAAATAGCAAGATAGCTTCATCTACTTAGGAGAGTTTGGGAAACAGATAACTTGCATCTGTTTTTAGGCTACAACTTGAATAAACGTGCAAAAAAAATACCACTGTTAAATGTTAAAACGAGAGATGATCAAACAGAAAAGAGGAGCAGAAAACTGGGAAACCTGTAGAACCAGAGATTTTGTGCCATTTACAGGTGATCAGGAGTTTGGACAATGTAGTAAAATATTTTTCTTACAGAAGAACTGGTTTTTGTGTGAACTCAGCATCATAAACTGCTGTTTCATCAGCTATTTTTCATGTTCATACAGCAATATGCAAGAAACCAGAACTCTGTTCCTGAGTACCAGCCCAATCTCTTCACGACCAGAAATCAAGCTCAGAAATGAAGTTTAGATAAGCTCAAGACATAGACATCACGAGTTAAAGCACAAGCCTGTGTAAGCAAGCCAGTGAGATGGAAAAGCCATGAAATGCCCTCCTAATTTCTGCTGCAGACTAATTATTGAAGCCTGTGTAGAGCCGAACCAACTACTTCTGCTATGTTATGGAGATTTAGGCTTTATCCATAACAGACAGGACTTTGTATCAAAACAGAGCTCTTATCTGTGCTGTTTGCAAACACAGTGCTTGCCTGCACTGATGCTGTGCCAGACATAGGATTGATAAGCAGTGTGTGAAGAACTATACACATGTCCTTCTTGGTGCTTTTCTTTCTGAGAAAGCCTGTTTCAGATACGTTCTGCAGAGAACATCTTCATCTAGGAACTGTACACTTGCACATCCTCAGCTGCTCCATCTCAAACTAAGAACAGTCAGAGCAAGGAGAGAGGGTTGATCAGTAGACAAGTCACAGCATTAATTATCTATATCCCTTTTAAAATAATTGATTTCATCACACAGGAAGATACCTTTGATTTATGCATGCAAATTATATCACAGAATCATTGAATAATACAACGGTTTGGGTTGGAAGGGGCCTCAAAGCCCACCCAGCCCCAACCCCCTGCCATGGGCTGGTTGCCCCCACCAGCTCAGGCTGCCCAGGGCCCATCCAACCTGGCCTTGAGCACCTCCAGGGATGGGGCACCGCAGCTCTCTGGGCAGCTGTGCCAGGGCCTCACCACCCTCTGAGTAAATTATTTCTTCCTAACTTCTAACTGTCCCCTCTTTTAGTTAAAACTATTCCCCCTTGTCCTATCCATCCAGTTTATTTTAAGCATGTGAAAAATAAGCAACATTTTCAGGCCTTGATCTTGGAATTAGTTTCCATTCAGCAACTAGATGTAATTATGCCAACTCACACCTCACAGAGAAGTTATAGACACTCTCATGCTTGTAAGGCATGGTTGGCTTACCATTTAATAAACAGTACAAATCCCATTATGTATTTTGTATCCCAGTGCATTGCTGGCTGCAGAATATGGAAGACATTTCTAAGCAGAGAGAAAATAGCTTAAATATTCCAATGTAGAACTCAAACAGTGTTGAGATCCAACAGCGCAAGACATTAACAGCATATATTTTAGTATAAGCCCACAGTGCTTCCACAGCATGTCTTTGGATACTTTTCTGGAAGAAAATTAGTTAGAAGTTCCAATTACACTTGCTTAAGTGAGTGACATTTGCTTAAATAAACATGAGTTTGCATTTATTTAAAGACTTATTCTCTTGTTCCTAATATTTTGTACTAATGTTCAGTCATGGCTAGGCCAATTTCCTCAACGATACCTTGACGCTTTAATCCCTATGGGATGAAGATATAACTAAACAATAAATAGGGCTTTTTAGTGTTAGCTGCTAGGGCCGCTTGTAAATGTTCTGCTCCTTGAGGAGTTCATTGTTAAGGAATGCTGCTAATGAAATACTGTAATTGCTCCCATTACAGGAGTAAACAGTACAAATTAGAGCAAAATGGCAAATGTCTCATGTGGAGGAAAACAGCTGCTAACAGCATTGCTCTACAGTAACATTTGGTGACAGCAGTAAGCAAGTTGCTGAGGGCCCAATTCCCTTGTCAGCTAGCCACTGTAATTGCAGTGGTACCATAAGTGTAAGCACAAGTTTATCCCAAAGTGCTAATGGGATGCAGGTGGTGAACCACAACAAAACTTTCCTAAGTCAATAGAGGATGTTTCACTTTTTTTTTTAATGCTACTTTTTTCTTCACGGACTGGGGACAGGGGAGCCAGCGGGACATCTGGGCTGCTTGCAATTATGGGACACACTTATCATTGAATGCCACTCACAAAGTCATCAAGTTTGGTCATAGAATCATAGAATCACTCAGGTTGGAAAAGACCTTAAAGATCATCGAGTCCAACCATGACCTAACCATACTACCCTAACAACCCTCCGCTAAATCATGTCCCTAGGCACCACATCCAGATTTCTCCTCCCTATTCCTATGGGAGGAATGCTTCATTAGACTGAGCAGGAAGACATTTAAAATCTACATCTGGTATGGTTTTGTGAAAAATGTCAGAATTTGGCAGATTGTGTGACCTGCTCTTGTTCATACAGTAGTGCTTCATTAAACTATTGGGAAAGGAGAGAAAATGAAGGAGTTGTGACAGATAAATGGCACTTTTCAGGGTAATACATTCTCTTGTTATCTCAGAAATGCTTTACAAAACCTCAGTAACCAAGAAAATCTTGCTTCATGGAGGAGGGCATGGAAGCACCACACATCACCTCAAGGATCATCAGCTGAAAGCGTCTAAGAAGATCCTCAGATTTTCCAAGGATCTGAACCCTTAAATAAATCAGTGAAGAGGGTTGATCTCTTTTATGAATTAAATCAGCAAAAATAGATATAGGAACATTACCCACAGTAAGATAACAACATTTTTTAAATTTCATACTTAGCATGCTGGAAGAATGTCTGTTGCTTCATTAAGAAAATATGTCTTTTGTTGGTTGGTTTGTGGTTTGTTTGTTTGAAAGAAAGGTAGAAGGATTCAAAATATCTCCTCCATAGTTCATAGAATCATAGAATTGTTTGAGTTGGAAGGGACTCTTAAAGGCCATAGAGTCCAACTCCCCTGCAATGAACAGGGACACCTACAGCTCGATCAGGTGCTCAGAGCCCCATACAGCCTGACCTTGGATGTCTCCAGGGACGGGGCATCCACCACCCCCCTGGGCAGCCTGTGCCAGTGTCTCACCGCCCCCTGCATAAAAGATGGTAAATAGTTACGAAGACAATGAATTTTTAGAAATAATTTTTCCTGACTCTGAATTCCAGTAACTTCACACATTTTTCCCTCATAGCAATATAAGAGACTCTGTGGGTGCCTTTCATATGCACAAGTGCACAATGCAAGAAGTTATACAGACTATTCCGTGTGTTCAGATTCTGCCTGCAGGGTATTTCTGAGTGGCTCCTATTTGGAATACCAAAAGCATCAATCCAGTATTTATGGCTAACAAGAAACACAAGTTCATCTCATCCCTGCACATTCGTGTAGTACCTATCTCCTCTAGTACTGTTAAGCAGAAGTGTAGTTTATCATTACATTGTCACTGGAACAGATCATTAAATAGAACAGTGGCTATTAATTAACTTTCAGTAGAAGGCCTCAATTTCTCAATTTTATATGTTTATATAATGCCTCAAAACTTATGCTCCCTCCTCAGTTTGCTTCGCTCTCACAGAACTATGTACCCAGGGCTGCAGTGCTACAGCACCTTCTGTGCAAAGATATTTTTTCAGTGAATGCTTTCCCTGCGTGCACATCCTGCACTGGGAGAGAATGTTTAGTCATTTAGTAATTAAGCTCAGTTATTTCTGTGATTTCAATTAACCTACAGTCTTCGTGTCCTCAAATCCAAATTCAGCTTCACTAAAAATATTTGTCCTCAGTTGACTGCTAAAAGAACCTGATGGATGAATTTAAGTCATTTAAAAACAAATAAAATTAGAAAATATATCTGCTTGAGAAAAAAAAATATTTATCAGTCATCTTTTTTCACATTTGTGTCTGAAAGCAGTATATCCTCTGACAGATTCTGTATGATAAGATGCGTGTATGTTCACATGTGTCCATGCTTGAAGTCTACCCTGTAAGGATCAGCCGTGATCTGCAAGAACCAGCTGTTACTTGACTGAGTTTCAAACATAATAGGTTAGTTAAATATTGCTGAGGAATGATCCACAGGGACTGTCCAGCCTTCACACATTCAATTAATTTGCAATTTACATAATTCATACTCCAGCACAAATGACCAGTTTAAGTCAGTGTTATCACTGGGCTACTGGTGCTTTAATCAACTAATTGTAGACTTAGACTTTGTTTTCACATGCTACTTCTGTGTAAAGAACTTCATAAAAGGGGACAAACCCATGCTAACTTTCCTTGGATGATCACGGAATCGTTCAATCATTATGGTTGGAAAAGACCTCCAAGATCATCTTGTCCAACCATCAGTCCATCCGCACCACACCCACTCACCATGGCCACATCTCCACATTTCTTAAACACCTCCAGGGATAGTAACTCCACCACCCCCCTGGGCAGCCTGTGCCACTGCCTCACCACTCTTTCTGAGAAGAAATTTGTCCTAAAATCCAACCTCAACCTCCCCAGGTGCAAAATTCTCTCGTCCTATCACTGCTACCTGGGAGAAGAGGCCGACCCCCACCTCACCACAGCCTCCTTTCAGGGTGTTGTAGAGAGCAATGAGGCCTCCCCTAAGCCTCCTCTTCTCCAGGCTGAACAATTCCAGTTCCCTCAGCTGCTCCCCATAAGACTTGTGCTCCAGAGCCCTCACAGCTCTGTTGCCCTTCTCTGGAGAGCGCCTCAATGTCCTTCTTGTAGTGAGGGGCCCAAAACTGTATACATTTCTCAAGGTGCGGCCTCACCGGTGCTGAGTACAGATCTGCCTCTCAGACAGATCAGCATATCCCCCTCAACTCAGTGTCATTTACAAACTTACTGAGAGTGCACTCAATCCCTTCAGCCAGGTCATAAATAAAGATAGTAAGCATTCCCACTGACCCCTGGGGATGATGTTTTATGCTACTCCTACAACATTGTAACACTATTTAAATATAGAGAAATACCACTACTTGTAGCCCGCTTTTTTCCAAGTGATCCTGAATGTTTAGGGGTGGAGGTCCCAGGAGGAAACCTCTCCTGCCACCCTCTTCCTGTGTTCTTCTATAGAGAAGAACTTCTTCAGGAACTGTAAGTCTGGTAAATCTGACACAGGAAAGTCTTTTTGGAGAAAAAAAAAAAGAAAAAAAAAAAGATTCCCCAGTGGGTCTTTCAGAAAACGAAATGTCCAGGTCTGTTCTCAATAGGAGGATTCATCATTCAAAATTAAGTGGGCCAAATGAATCCTGGGTATATGACCGATAAGGTTATTTTTTCAGTGAATGCTGTAGCCCACCAACAGAAGATCTGCAGTAGATGGGTCATGGTAACCTAAGCTCTTGCTTCTGTACTGTGACTTAATTTAGAGTTGAAGAGGATGGAGGGAACAAGTCAGAGCTTACTGACGATGAGAGGAGTCATCATGCTGCAACATGCTGTGCTACTCAGCACTCAGTATTAGAAAATTCCTTAGATGTAGTCCAATTACTTCTTAGAATGTAGGTGAAAGGCTATTTGGACATAAAATAATTTTTAATATATATTTTTCCAGATACGTGTGAAACTGGGAGCAAGTACTTATATGGTTTATGTATTTCAATTCTGGTTGGTTCTCTCCTTCCTTATGGAAAGCAATGCATTTATTAAAATACCTGCCATAAAGTATACATCTCTCTGCCCACAGAGAATGCTGTTTTCACTAAACATATTGTAATTCCTGTTTATTTGCACAAAGTAAGCCATATTGTTTTGCTGCAAAGGCTTAAGGCTGAAACAGGTTCAATGGAGTCCCCTGGGAATAAAGGAATGGAATGTTAGCATCACTAATTGTGTTTCTGAACATATCTCATAGTAGCCAAATGGGCTGTAAAGAATTACAGCCGTTCTGTAGGAGAGCTATACAAAAATAAAATCCTACTGACCAAAACCAACACTTGATTAGTGCAGATGAATGCAGAGATTTGATAGTGGCAATATCATTTCCTTCCCAGCTATTCTTCCTCCTGCTTAAACATATCAGTCCAAATTACTTCTCTAACTGTCCCACTTCAGGAAAAAAAATACCCTTTACCCCAACTACTTAATGACCTTATTTAGATGTAAGGAAATTACACTGAGATAGAGAAGACCTGTGTTAACTGTGGAAAGGCTCCCAGCACCTGAGTGGCGTACAGGAAGGATGAGCCCAGTCTGCACACGATCCTGTGCTTTTCACCAGGGTGACCTGGGGCTGCCTTGGGCGTCTCAAAGTGCTGTGAGCTCCCATTTAGTTCTTGGGATCTGCAAATTGTTCTTAACACAAATCATTGCGCAAGTAATTTTGTGGAAGCGTAAGGAAAGCACTCTCTGACAACTCACATTTCCAGCTGGTGTGACATGAGGGCAGTCTGTATACCAATGGACCTACTCTGTGGTCAGCATGACACCTTCTGTTCTTTGTGTCGGCTCCGGGCAGTAGTCACCAAGGTCTTGCAAAGCCAAAACCGTAATCACTTCCCAGCCTGTCCATTAAGGGACCTCAGTTTCTCATGACAGACCCAATATCCCATCAGCAGAAGTACCTTTGCTTGTCTGAACAATGACATCAGCTGTTTTGTTCAGCTCCTTTGAACGTCACTGCCCTTTTTAGCACATTGCCTCCTACGTGACAGACAATTGCCAGCAATCACGTTAGCCTCCTTAGCACAGCCATAAAATGTCAGCTGGGTAAGGTTTTGCGTCTGTAGGCAGCAGGAGCTGTTAACCTCCATGCTCGCTGCTGCACTGCTTCCCACAGCTGCAGTTATTCACTTCGGGCTCAAAGTCCCACAATGATTTCTGTAAGCAAATAAATAAATAATCTCAACAAATTATACAGTATGATAGAGTGGGGTGCAAGAGATCATCATGAGTTAAGGATGAATTACACAGAGGAAAAGTACCAGTACCACTGTTCTGATCAGACTTAGGCATGTTAGAAAGAGAAAAATTAAAATTGTTTGAACAAATATAATAGTCCAACCTTCCTTACTCTGCATAGCACAAAAAGGAAAGGCAAATGTGTTGTAGTTTATTTTTTCACCTAGATGAGTGGTTAGATGAGTGGTTCACTGGCTAGATGAGTGGACTGCTGCTTCTGTGGGACGCCATCCAGGAGTGGACTGCCACAAGCACCTAATTACTTTGGCCAATAGTCTGGTTTGGATGTTTCTTCTTCCACTAAAAATCTCCTAATATTAGATCTGATATCACTTCCGAAAAGAGATTACCTTGCAGATTATTGTAAGATAAATGCAGTGAAGATAAGTGCAGTATTTCTGGATGAAAATCTGTGATCGTGTTCATACAAAGAATAAGGAGGTTCATCTAATACATAGTAACTCCGTCTTTTTAATTTTCAAAGTTCTCTTTTTCCCATTTATTATCCTAACAAACTGTTTAAAAATCTTCATTTTAAGACTGGAGCCAATAGAATTAGAAATATTAATTTCAATCTTAACTAAACTCATCCAATTAGATTAATAAGAACTTCAAAATCAGTTCCCATTGCAGTATGACGAGACCTGACTCTCCCAGGATCAATAACTACTTTTTGGTTTTCAGTAACCAGTGCCTCAACATCAAACAGCATCCAGGGAAGACTGTGCTAAGGGCAAAACAGTATGGGTGCAGATGGAGAGCTTGCCTTAAGCTGTGTGGACTTGGCCTGGGGTCAAGGCTACTCATTTAATCATGTGGATGTCACCTCACCATTCAGTCTGGATGGCAGTGAGATATAGGTCTTAGGGCTTCAGCTTTATTCACAACCTGAGGACACATTGGATGTGCAATTTTGTTAGTATTTGGAAAAAACCTTCAGGAGTAGAATCTATAAATCACAAAGTGTGATAAAACTGCCAAGTTAAGCTTGCATTTTCAGTTCTGGAAGTCTGCAATGCTTAGCTGCTTTTATTTTCAAACTTACTCCTCGTTCAGATGTTCTGTAGAGCAGAGAGAGATATTTGGGTTATGTTTGGAGAGCTGGCTCTAAGCCCAGGAGTGCTACATAATCTAAATAAAACATTTATAGTAGCATCCTCTATTTTTCACTCATTTAATGTATCATTTATGAATAAAGCTAGGTAGCAATCACCTCTCATCTTGTTTTCAGTGAAGTTTCGAGGATCAGATTCTGCGCCAATGGAAGGCGCCATTCATCCTACTGAAGCAACTGGATCTGCACTAATGTACACCATCTGCTGCTTTCATCCATTTGTAGAAGTACAGCAATTTGCTAGACCTATCTGTGGCTGATGGTACAGGTCTTTTATGAACGAGCCCAGCTGGTACTATTTCTTCCTTGTGATCTCTTATTTTTAGATCAATACAGTGAGTACCATTAAGGAGTCTCTCATTTTAGGCTTTTATGCACCATTATATTACTTTTAAGTTGTCATCATGCTGATATTACAGGTACCGTGACGGACACATCAGGCACCAATTAAGATTTAAAAGGTAATAATGATCTAAAAATGTAGATGATTAGAATTGCCTGAGAATAATACTCTCACGGCATCTCTTGACATGTGTAGGCTTTTTAGTCTAGGGGTAGAAGGCCTTATCCTCGGGCTCTCCTGCTCTCCATGAGTGCAGCTGGAGGTCAGGAGGGTGTTCCAGTTCAGAAATTCTCAGTGACAACTGGAAGTGCTGGATCCCTGTTATCTCTCTGCAAGCAGGATGGAAATCCCTTCTGAGCTCTGTTGATTGCAACACAAGGATTGGATACATCTCTCCTTCCTGAAACAAACGTCTTAGAGAAATATCTGGAACAAAAATGACAGCAGGTAGAGAAAAGACTGAGAGGTACACACTGAGACTTAAGGCTTTTACATCAGCAGACCAACCAAGAGTAGGGCTTAACAGCAACTCCAGACAATAAGGACAGAACAGATTCCTATGAATGAGCCCAAGTCTAACTGTGCTACGAAAACTTTCTAACAGTGTAAATGACTTCAGCCCATTCAGACAGAATGACAGAAGTGAAAGATAATGTCATAATTCATAATTCATAATTCATCTGCTTTTTGATTTTTTTCCCCTCTTACTCTCTTTTCCAATGATTTTAACTCATTGGAACCATAGAATCACAGAATCACCAGGGTTGGAAAAGACCTCCAAGATCATCCGGTCCAACTGTGGACTGGGTGGAAGGGAAAGAAGAGTTTTCTTTTCCTGACTAAAAGATCCAACGAAATAAAGCTGCCCGGGATTTTTTCATGATCTTTTTTCTGCTTTTTCTCATTTTTTTCCTCTATTTAATTTTATTCTCTCTGTATTGGGAGGAGTTCTATTTGCCTCTTGCCAAGTTGTTCTTTCTGTTTTCTCTCAAGTTAAAAAGTGCAAAAAAGAAAACCAAAAACTTCTACAGTTTCATTCTATTGCAGCTTATGCCAGAAGAGGGGTAGAGGAGAAAGAAAGTAGTATCCAAACTTTTAACACTTCTAACACTGTCTGTTTTTCAGAAGTTGAAGGAATACCTCTGTTTTGTTTTGTTTTCTTTTCTTTTAAAAGATTTAGAAGTGGGACTGAGGAGAGATAAAGCATCCTGAGTCGAAGGAATCCAGCTGAGAATCCCTGTATGAAATAGTCTGATATAGGGATTCTTTGCAGTATTTTTTTTCTCTGGCTAGAATAATACCTATAAATTCTCTTACTCCTAAATAAAGGTACATCACTCTGCAAAGGCATTTGCATGAGCAGAAAATACTTGATACTGTGTTTAATTGCAGCTTCAGCATTTAATCTCTGAAGAAGGTCTTAGATACGAGGTTTGGGCATGAATCCCTATTGAAGTCAATTAAAATAAATTTCATTTCTAGGATTCCTGAGCTGTAACATAGCTGCTTCTCATATTCACTCACTGTTAAGTCACCTCAAAATTCTTTCAGCCGTATGAGCTGGAACTGGCAGATGATTAATATGTCTAGAATAGCAATAAGTCATACAGTAAGTATCCAGGCTACTTAGGCTATTCCTGAAAACAGATGAATAATTCTTTCCAGAAAATAACTCTATGGCAGGAAATTTCTAACTTTGTGTGTGTGTATACGAAGAAAACTCTCCTCTGACAAGAAAACTGTTTCCTTCGCAAAGAAAGACAGAAAATACTGGGCTGACCTTCCTTACTGAATGGTTCTGAGTAGCTGATTGTCATACATCATGTTTTCAAAGCTATGAAGTACACAGTTTTGTAAGACAGCAAGACCCACGTTCTGCTTATCTATGAGAACACAGCCTGCCAAAGCCCAGGGTTAGAACTGGATATTGCCATTATCCAGAGTCACCCTCAGTTTGCCTTGTTCTGTTTCAGCAGTCAGTCCTGGAGGTAGCAGGGTATGCCATGTCACTCTGCATTGGGCTGTGATGTTGCTATTCCTCTGTTTATCACCTTTTTCCAGGTCATTTTCAGCAACTGAAGAGGCACAGAGTCTCTTCCTTTTTTATTCCTAAGTTGTTCTAGCAGTAAAATGTTGGATACTTCAAGACTGCTTCTTTCCACACACTGTCTCATTCTTCCAGCTTCTTAAGAGCACTTCATAGAATCAGAGAATCACAGAATGGTTTGGGTTGGAGGAGACATTAAAGATCATTGAGCTCCAACCCCTGCCATGGGCTGGTTGCCCCCCACCAGCTCAGTCTGCCCAGGGCCCATCCAGCCTGGCCTTGAGCACCTCCAGGGATGGGGCACCACAGCTCTCTGGGCAACCTGTGTCAATGTCACAACCAAGTGAAAAAGCCTCACAAAATACAAGAGGTGGATAAGAATTATATGCTGTTTTATGCAGACGTTAGGCAGTATGCAGAGCAGTAAGCATCAGGGCCCATCTTGTTTTGAGGAGAGGTCGCCAAGAGTGGCAAACGTGCTTCACTTATCCACCAAAGAGCACTTCAAGAACCCATATTTCCAAATGGAGCATCAGGGGGCGGGAGAGGAGGCAGAGAAGTCACCAGAAATCTGCTGAATTACAAAAATGTATCTGATATTGATGCTACACTATAAAAAATATCATATATCAAATAGGTGAATGAACAAAGATACAGAAAGGTGTAATTAAATCAATGATTGCAATAATTTGCAAGGAGAAATAATGATGTTTCAAGCAGACAGCAATAAATGACAGAGGGCTTTAATATATCATCTTTTTGACTTAAATAACAGTCAAATTATGCCTAGGAAAAACTCTAAATGCCTTAACACATAACTAAGAAAGAAAGAAATATTAATGTAAGAGGAACACTTTGATACAGTGGGCATGGTGGTGATGGGTAGATGATTGGATTGGGTGATCTTAGAGGTCTTTTTCAACCTTAATGATTCTGTGATTCTATCATTCCTGTTCACAACCTGTTCCAGTGGGTGATGACACACTGGAACAGGTTGCCCAAGGAGGTTGTGGATGCCCCATCCCTGGAGGCATTCAAGGCCAGGCTGGATGTGGCTCTGGGCAGCCTGGTCTGCTGGTTGGTGACCCTGCACATAGCAGGGGGTTGAAACTCAATGATCATTGTGGTCCTTTTCAACCCAGGCCATTCTATGATTCTATGATCATTCTATAATCTGGCATTCCTTCAAACACTCGCAAGCCCTAGGAAATAAAGCCAAAAGAAAAAGAACGAACTTACAAAATCCGAGAGGTAAACAGATGGCCACACCATTGAGTTATACCTCTGTTTGTAGCAGGTCTTTGGGCTGGAGATCCGGTGTGTCAGCTGTTGTAGTGGCCATAGAAGAAAAGAAGAAGAATAGCGGCGATGTTCAGGATTGGGAGCTTCTTGCTCTGAGCATCTTCATCCTAACAGTTTTTTGTGAAAAATGCTCAGGGAAATGAAGGAGTGGGCATCTCACTGCAGCTTCTCTCTTTGTTTGGGTTTCTTCCTGCTTCAGATTCTTCACAGGGCGAACTTCACAGAGCCTTTGGGAGCTTATGGGATGCAGAGTGGGTAAGTGCCTGAGGGAGCTGCCAGCGGCACCGATTAGCAGAGAGCAGTGGTCACTTTCCTTCCCTGAACCTTCTTAAAAATGAATACTTCCAAAAATAGATACATTTAATGTAATGAAGCACAGATTTATTTGTGGTTAGTAACTTTTGCACTATAAGGTACCTGATGCACAACTCACTGTTAACTCTAAGTGGCTTTAATCACTGCTTTGAGACAGGGTTATGGATAATGCTTGTATTTGTGGGAATAACTGTTCTTGATCTTTGTTGACACACGGTTTTTTTTGGCCTAAAACTGTTCTGTGACTGAGTGCACGACACATATTTAAAAGTGCATGAGTCAGTTTATTCTAATCTTTGGGGAATGTGGGAAATATATCACAAGCCTTTGGAATGTGGGAAATACATCACAAGCCTTTGGCACAACTATCACAGCTAAGAATGTTAGTTTTCAACTTGCCTAGGGCTTCAGATTACCTCAATGGAGGATTTATTAAAGGGTTAATACGTGGTTAATTGTTACAAATATATTACAGGTGTAAATCAAGCACAGGCACATCAAAAAGGTTTATATCATGTAGAAGGAAGCTTGAAGATGCCTACGCTGTTTCTGTTAGCATAACCTTTGAAGAAAGACAACAAGGAGAAGAGCAGCTTCCATTGCAGCTCTTGCAGTGAGCCATGAGAATTCCATGGACACCACAGCTACAGGTGCTGTGCAGGAGATGGAGATGGGGAAAGTCACGGCCACCACTGGACCTGCTCACGTTTACAGCTAAGAATGAAAATGGCTTTAATGCCAACAAATGAAAACTGGCTCCATCTCAGAAATGTTAAGTTTCTGGCTATTTTCTGTTTACCTCAGCACCCAGAACTCAAACCATTTTGTACTGAAAGCAGGCAAAACTAAACTGAAAACAAACATATTACTCCAAGCCATTAAATTCTTGAGAACGTGGGTTTGGAGACACTCTGGTCTCATGTATAGTGTCAGTGGTGGAAATTTCACCGCTTGTGAAATGCATTACACACCTTCCAATTTTGGAAACCGGCAGGACCCCGGTGCTGGTCTCATCTCATCTCCTACCCACGACGTTCACAGTTTATTGAGTATTTTTCTTAAAAGCCGTTTCTTTGCTGTGAGGACTATTTCACTTCCATTCCCTCCTCAGTAACAAACAGAAAACTGTAATATCACTAAAATTACAAATACCTGTTGTGTGTGATAGAGCAGACCTGCCTGGGCTCTCAGTGAACATGCCTGCCTGGTGCTGCCTGCACACCCGTGTGGCGGGCTCTGCTGCCATCAAGTGGAAATCTGCACAGACACTAAGGACCAGATTCCGTAAACCTTGCTCATCCCATGCCGGTGGTCCTGAGAAAAGAAAACCTGCACTAGAATGCAGTCAGCAACCTTTGTTACAGATGGCAAATACAGCTGAGACTGACATCCATGCAGGAAAAAGTTCAAGTCAGTGGGATCATTCCCCTGTATGTGTATGTGTAAGTGTAAGTGTAAGTGTATGTGTAACCTCCTATGGTTTGAGATGTCCCAGTGTCAGCCAGGAGCAGCTGTGAGGTGAGGGTGACAGTGAGTGCAGGACACTGCCCATTGCAGGGATGTCCCACAGTACTCAGCCAGACCAGAGCAAGGATGGGAACAGTGAACAGGGTCACTTACAGCCCAGGGATGGCTGGACAAGTCCACAGTGGCAGACAGGTCTCAGTCTGGCAGTAATTAATGTCACATTTCTCATTAACCTGAGCAAAAAACAGAAGTACAGGCTAGTTCCAGTGATGCCTTCCGGTCATTCTTGCTGAAGTCAAACTGCTTTACAGCAGTGTGTGTGTTCATGGGTACTTGAACTGTCAGTATGATGTGCTCCCCTTTGCTTTCTATTCCTCTGCTCTTGGAGAAGTTGTGATTCCCCATCCCTGGAGGTGCCCAGAGGACTTGCTGTCCACTTTGTATGAGCTCTTGCTTAGAATGACTGTGCCTTTTTGGACAGCTTTTAAAAATGTAAAGCTTTGTAGGCATGAGAATATTTAACAATACTCAGCAGTTCATTCTGAGAATGTTAAAGTGAACCTTTTTTGGCATTTCCACATTTTAGCCTCCTTTTTTTCCAGTCTCAGCTATTAATCAGATCTGATGTGACCTCATCAGATCTGATGTGACCTCATCAGTTTTTTAACTGAAATTTCCACTTCCGGTAAAGTTACTGATCTTCAGAGATGAAAATGGTCTGTATCCCCTGCCTACTGGATCTGCCTCGTGTTATTCTTCATCCTGGCAAAAAAAAAAAGAAGTTAATTGATACGAGTTTCTGCAAAATGAGGAGCAAAACAGAGGCGCTGAACTGGGTTCAGTTCTTCTCTGATTCACTCAGTACAAAAGCCAGGAAGGACACATTTGTAGAAGAGAAACCTTAGAAGAGAATTATAACTTAGGCTTCATCACAGGCTCAGGAATTCCGCAGGCTGCAAACTGTTGAAGGCCAGAAGAATATTTTGGCAAATTATCATTGTGTGCTTCCTCCATTCCCTGTGGATGTACTGCTGTAAACTTTACAAGGAAGGATCCTGAGCAATGTGGACCTTTGCTCTGACCAATTCATCAGTCCTGCAAATAGCAGAAAGACAGAAAATTAACGAAAGCAGCAAACTTGGCGGCTCTCTGTTGAGCAGTGCTGTGTTTCAATGGTACAGACACTGTTACAAATGTCTCACTTGACGTCTGCAATACTCTTTTGAGTTCCTCCTGAAAAGCAATTGGGCGTCCTTCTGGGAGGCTCTAACAACCCAGATATTGTCTGCTTTATTTCCCTCATGATACTCTGACGACAGGTTGCCCTATCAAGTTGTTTATCATAGTAGTCTATTTTATTTCCTTTTATCTTTGTAGAGATTCAGATTGATTGAAAATGTGGCATCAATAAATAAGCAAAAGGCAAACTGCTAAGATCGTCAAGCAAAAAGAACAGATGTGGAGGGGAGAAAAACCAACATAACCCCATTTTGACATTAAGTCAATTGCTTTAAACCCATCAGACACCAACAGTTTATATTTCCCATTACACTGTAGAAGCATTTAGCACAGTGTAGGAGTGAAGCTGCTCCTCAGTTACACCTTTCCAAACTCGGTCTAGATTTCAGTGCATCCATTATACGTAGGATGGGCTGGCAACATTATTATGCTTTCACTTCTAAGATTAGAGGAACAATTAAACTGACTGAACTTTTTTTGAAGCCTCAGTCCTTGGTTTCATATGAATATGTAGTCTTGTGAAGAGTTCTTGAAAATCTGCTTTGTGATACATAAACACCATGTGGGTATCACTGTGCTGGTGGATTTGAGGAGCCTGTACATGGAACGCTGCAATAAGAGTCAGGCTGAGCAAAGGAAACCCCTGTTTTTGTAAAATCTATAACAGATACTTCATTAATTATTACTCAAAAGAGTAATTATTTTTGCCACTTTCAGAGGCATATTTCTTTTCCAAATAAAAAGCTGATAATGGTATAATAAAGTGCTGGAGTGTGTCCAGAGAAGGGCAGCAAAGCTGACGAGGAATCTGGAGCACAACTCTTATGGGAAGTGGCTGAGACAACTGGGATTGTTCAGACTGGAGGAGGCTGAGGGGAGACCTTATCACTCTCTACAACACCCTGAAAGGAGGCTGTGGTGAGGTGGGGGTTGGCCTCTTCTCACAGGTAACCGTGATAGCACAAGAGTGAATGGCCTCAGGTTGCACCAGGGGAGGTTCAGGTTGGGTATTAGGAAAAAATTCTCCTCAGCAAGAGTGGTGAGGCACTGGCATAGTCTGCACAGGGAGGTGGTGCAGTCACCGTCCCTGCAGGTGTTCAGGAATCAAAGAGATGTGGCACTGAGGGACGTGGTGAGTGGGCATGATGGAGGTGGGTTGGAATCAGACTGTATCATCTTAGAGGTCATTTCCAACCTTAATGATTCCATGATTCTATAATTCTTTTTTTGAAGGTACCATCAAATACTTCAAAGATTTGTATATCAGTAAGCATATTGGGTACTGAAATCGCTGCTTGATTCACTGTAGCTTTTTGCAGCAGGTTGCTCAGTAGTAAAATGGTAGAATTAATCCTTCCATCTTAATTTTATTCATACGTACACATAGGTATGCAAACAGGCACACAAATGCATGCATGTGCACATGTACACACTCCTACCTGTGTCGTCATAACTCTTTGCAAGTCTCTCACATGCAGAGTATTTCAGCATTTCAAAAGAATCTCAGTGTATTGCACTGTATTTCCCATTAAAAAGAAGTTCTCTTTTGCCATTTACCCCAATCTGATGGTCTCTGCAAATCTGTCAAGCGGGAGCCACCCTCTCACCTCCTCCAAATTGTTGGTAATAATGCCTAACAGGTCAGGTCCAGGGACTCGTTAGTGTGATCCAGAAGACACGACCTTTCAAGCCCAGTCATACAACCAGTTTAGTAGTCATGCCCATGTAGCTCTGCAACCATGCAGGCCATAGTGACACAACTTGTTTTATTCAGTTTCCGTGCATACCAACATCAAAATTCCTGTGTAACAAAGATATACATGGGAATTTGTGCTCTCATAGGAGATAAAGTATATTGCATTCTAAAAAATGTCCTTACCTTAACTCTAAGTAGTCTTATTAATGACATGATTGTAAGAATACTGTGAGACAGAGAAGAGAAATAAAAATTCAGGTTCACACAAAAAAACGAGCACAAGATGATGATAGTCATTAGCAGAGACATTGAGGGGGAAAAAAAAGAGATGACTTAGAAAAAAAGGCAGTAAATGCTAATTCTCTGCTGCCCATCATTATTTCAGGGAAACTGGACTCTTTCCAAAAAGCAGGCAATTTGTGCCTAGCTATGCAGCAATGAAAGAGCTATTTGGGGTCAGCAGTAACTGTAAAATAAATGGACAGCCAAGGAGTCCCTCATTACTCATTTTGACTGGAGACAGAAGAATATTTGATGATCACTTTTACATTCTGTCCCTGAAGGTAAGCACAATTAAGCCCAGCCAAAATGGTGATGGCTACTGGGATGCTGCCGAGATTCAAACACCATGTAGAGTCCCATGGCACGTGAAGTCAAAGCCAGTAGCATTGTTCTGTGGTCTAATTAAAAACAATAGCAGACATTTAATGAACACTGTGTTAGTGCAATGGGAGAAATTTGTATTTAAATTAAAAAAAAAAAAAAAAAGCTCTAGCAAGAGAAGACTGAACATATGTGAGATCTGACAAAAAGCCCAGCTGCCAAAGGATCAGCAGGTCAAACACATGTCACTATTGCTTTTAGTTTCCTGTAAGAACTATAAGCAGAAGGGTCTCTGGGGACTTTGGTGTGAGAAAAATGGCTTTAGCAGCACCTGAACTAAAGTGAGCAAAGGTATTTCAGTCGCATTCACTGCAGCCTGAAAGAAGAAATTGCTCATTTCTCTGGGTGAAACATATTAACCTCTAACAGGCAGTGAGTCAATAAAAGTGACTTAAGACTCCTTTCTGGCCCCAGAGTCTGTGAATCTGTGAATACCAAAACAACACCTGTGCAAAGCCAACTGCTTGTCATTCATACCAGGAGCTTCTTTATGTCTCCTGCTGTATTAAAAGGACAACATTCTTCTTCACTATTTTCCCACTTGTACATCTTAAAAGAGTTTGTAATCATATGCCAGAGAGTTCGTGAGCTGTTTCCATGCTCTGGGTGACCTACTTAGATGCTGTGAACTTGGGATATGCAGAACCATAGCTACGCTGCTACCAGCACCTGACAAATGTGAGGGTACAAATAGGCCTTGGTTTTTTGCTGCTGTTTTGTGATGTTTTAACCAATTCCTAAACTATAAACTAAGGATTTCACCTCAATCCTGAATGCAGGTCTGCAGCTCTGTCAGGAGGTGTTCAAGAAACATGTAGGTGTGGCACTTGGGGATGTGCTTTAGTGGGCTGATGGTTGGACTAGAGGATCTCAGAGGTCTTTTTCAACCTTAGTGATTCTGTGGTTCTATGACATAAACAGTACCAGTGGCTGCAGAAGGTCACATCACGAGACAAGGCAAGGGCATCTTGAAATGAAACAGTTCCTTGAGCAGTGTTTTGAACATATACTAACAGAAAAAGTTATTCTGTGAAGTAGGGAGCAACATGTCAATGACCCATAGAGAGGGTATAGGGGAAGGAATGGTTTTCAAAAAGCCAGGACAGATGAGAAGGGTGATGGGCAGCTGGGGAAAGAAGAGGCAGCTGGGGCAGAGCTCTGTACCCCTGTGTCCAATGTTCTGGCATTCTTCTGGTTTGACACTCCCTGTTCCAGCCACACCACTGTGTGAAACACTTCTTCTGGCCTTCTTTCCTCCTTCACTCTTGGCCTTATGGCTTTCAGAGTGTAATATTATGTTAGGGAACATGCAGTGCCTCGTAGCTGCCCATAGGAGATAGCAGAGGTTTAGGCAGCCAGCAAGAACAATCCAGTAAGATATGCATGAAGCTGAGGCCAGTTAGCATTGCAGCATGTATGTGGTGAAAATGTGCTCTGAGCAGTGTGATTAGTGTAAGGATTGAGAGCTAGCTGCCTTGGAGAATTCTGTTTTCCCTTTTCCCTTTTCCCCTTCTCTTGGGGGTCAGCCTCTTCTCCCAGGTGACAGCAATAGGACCAGAAGGAACGGCCTCAAGTTGCACCAGGGGAAGTTCAGCTTGGGTATGAGGAAGAATTTCATCTCTGAAAGAGTGATGAGGCATTGGCACAGGCTGCCCACAGAGGTGGTGGAGTCACTGTTCCTGGAGGTGTTAAAGGAAAGAGCAGATGTAGTATGTAGGAACATGGTTTAGTGGGCAATATTGGTGGTAGGTGGGCAGTTGGACTAGATGATCATAGAGATCTTTTCCAACCTTTCTCATTTCTTTTTCCTGCTCCCTTTTCTCTTCTTCTGTCCTTGGCTTTCTCTTTTCCCCTGTCATAATTGTGTGGTTTTTAATCTTTCCTGAAAATGACCCTTCTCACTGAGCTGATGTCCCTCAGTTCTTTATATATCAGTCATACCCAGAGGTACTGTCCATAAAACAGCAATGTGGATGGCTTTGGATAAGACAGCCGGGTAATCATTCACTTCAGCAATTTGTTACTGGTGCCTAGGGCTTCCATATTTTAGGTCTGTAATGATTTCCTGTCAATTAATGGCTACCAGGTCTAAAAACCTTGACTCTTGTTGTCTGTTCTTTTTTGCACTTAAAAACTTTCATAAAATGCTGTATTGTTATCTCTAAGTCAAACATTTTTACTTTCAAAAAACCTGGTTTCTCTGCCTCTCTCACTTTCATCTAGCAGCCTGGAAGGGTACCTTGGGGATCATTACTGTCTCAGAAGTGCTGCCATTCTTCTCTGCAAACTGTTTTATTACCCATAATCCTTTAAGGATAAGGTTTCAAAATAATTCCTTCCAGAATCTTTAGATGATGAAAAATGCAGTGAGTTTTATTTCAGTCAGTATGCCTGTAAAACTGCAATCTCAACATTTTTATCATTATCTCAAGACTCTACCAAGGCTTTACAGGCAGCGTGCAGTGACAGACAAGGCACCACAACATGACACAGGACTGCTGGGGTATACTCCTGTCTGCACAACTGTTCTGTGGGTTGGGATAAGATATTCCATCTTTATGCCTCACTTTCTTTATCTGTGGCAAAGAACCTTGATACCATCTTACCACTATTGTGTCCAAAATACCCTAACGCTACAGACAAGAAGGGATTTGTGTGAGTATGGCAATTTTTTGTTAGATCCAACCTTCTGACAACAGAATTTATATAAATAAATAGGTCTTAAATTTAGATTGTTGTGACATTGGCTTATTTCATTTCACAAAACCTAGGGACTTGGTAAAAGCAGAGGAGGGAATCTGCTGGAATGGTGCCTGATCAGGTCTTTTACAAGCTCCACTCCTGATTTTCCTCCAGACAGTTTGTTCCCTTTCAAAAATACCTACTGCTGCCTCTCCTCTAATTAATTCCTTATTCACCTGAAATTTCTTCTAGTAATTTCCATCTTCTCCCATATTACCATATGGTACAGGAGACCAGACAGATGACATCCATGGCATTTTGTTTTATCTAGAAAATGAGCTAGGAATGAATAGTCAGACTATTCAAATGCAATTTACACTCAGTAAACCTGAGCTTCAGTTTATCTCATTCTCCATTTTATAATTACGTTGGGTTTCTTTCTCCATTAGAACACATGTCAGAGCCCCAGGGGCACTAATAGGCTTGCATAGTCCCAGCCAGCCCTGCCCAGGGTCTTTGCCCACCCCTTCCAGCTCCTTCAGGAGATGCCATCCCTCTCTGTTCCCTGACAGTATAGACTTAAATTCCTCATGCTTCTGAGATCAGAGTAATGAGCCTGTACTTACATAAATAACTCTTCTAAACATCCTTAAATAACATCAGTGTGTTTTTTTTGCTTTCCCTGACTCGAAGT
Source organism: Gallus gallus (assembly GCF_016699485.2). Taxonomy (NCBI): domain Eukaryota; kingdom Metazoa; phylum Chordata; class Aves; order Galliformes; family Phasianidae; genus Gallus; species Gallus gallus. Next base: position 185,873,646 of record NC_052532.1, on the reverse strand, counting down.
CTGTTGGAAGTATTGCTGTTAGACCAATAACTTCATGTATTCCCAAGTCTTTGAATCTATAATGGAACTGAACACACTCTTCCCAATCTGAGCTCATCAATCTTGTTGAAGTTTTTGTGTGCACCTCAGTTTTAATAATATTTATTTCTATATTCTTAATCACAGAGCTGCCCTGCCTTTGCCCATGTGCTCAGTATCATCATCATTGCTAAAAACTAAGAAATACAATAACCGTTAATGTTTCATCAGAAAGCATCTTTCTGCAGATCATTATTCAGTTTGTTAAATACATGCCTAACTAACTTGGAGGTCAGTGGGAAACTTTACATGTTTAAATGCTTCATTATATTGGACACTTGCACACAGTTGCCAAGCTCGTTGTCAAAAGATTAGTGACATTCTGCACTGTAACTCACATCATGTAGTCTTCAAGCATTTCAAGGAGCTGACACAGGTGTCAAGAGACACTTGCTGAGGCTAAATATTGGACCTTGCATTTTAATACAGTACATTATTACGGGCAAATATTCCTGTCTAGCAGCCATGCACCATATGGTTATCTAGTTTCATGCAGATTTCTAACCCCAGACTGCCTTAATGCAAATAAATCATGACATTCTCTTAATATATCAGCTACAGCATCTGCTATCCTGCACCTGCCAGTAGTTCAGCAACAGAATGATTTATGGTTCTTCAATACAGCTCATTACAGCACATGGACTGACACACATGGTGCCAGCAGTTCTGAGGACAGGTGGAGGTGGCAGGGTCACAGACTTCGCACGTTGTTTCCTTATCGTATCAGCACTCTCTGATGGACAGTTCACCCCCGAGTCTCATCTAGAAACTGGTTACTCACCAACATCCGTATGCTTCCTTGGTAACCGGAGCTAAGTTTCTAGTCATCCAAAACATTTGTACACACTGGAGAAATGAAGAACAGTGCATTGCTTTAGAAAAGTTATTTTCTTGTTTGTACTCTAACTCTTTTTTAATGTATTTTTAAGGTAATTTTAAAACATTTGATCTGACATAAGGTAGTGGTGAGCTCTGCTCACAGGGGCCATCCCCACATCCTCCCTCTGCCAAAACTCTGCTACATAAACTCAATACAACAGCTCAGAGAAAACAGCCCTATGCTTGTTTAAGAACCAGTAATGAAATATATTCATAACTTGATGAATAAAAAATGACTGCAATCTTGTTTTTACAGTGCTCTTTCTTAAAGTTAGGCTGAATTTTTACCCAATCCTATCAATGTCATACATATGTATGTCTCTTGTGACCCTATGAACAATGAAAGACAATTCAAAGAGTCAGAGCATCACAGAATTGTCAGGGTTGGAAGGGACCTCTGGAGATCATCTTGTTCAACTCCAATTCTTTACATTTTAAAAACAGATTTCAAGTGCATAAGACCTTTTAATACCCAATGCCAGCAGAAGACCTTTTTATACTAGATGCCCAAATTTAATTATGTAAAAGGAGATCAATCCCAAAACCTTTCTCAGCAATAAGGAATTATCATGACTTGCTCAGATGAAACAATTTGTCTGTTTTCCATAATTCGCCCTAGCTGCCATCTACCAGTTAATTTTATTATCATTTATTAATAGGAAATTCTTATTGATGTCTGGTCATTTCACAGTGTTTACACAGAACAGTAAATAATTTCAATTACACACTATTTGAACACCATGAAAATAATTCAAGTAGCTTGAAATATTACCAAGCACCTTCACAAAATTTTCTTGGGAGAGTCTTCTTTTTGTACTGTTATTTCATTTCAGCTGTCAGAATTACCACACTCCATGCTTGAACTCCCATGGAACATGGTTTTCTTCATTATCATATACCTAAAACACCTTGAACAGCAAAATGATCGGGAATAGGAATGCATTTCTGCATGCTCTTTCTTCTCTTTCATGACTAAATTGGAGCAACTGAATTTCCAGTGCCTAATAATTTTACACATCTGTACAAGCATCTAAAAGGCAGACTATCTCTGAATATTCTATTCGTACTTACCGAAAATTGTATAAATGACAAATTTTTGTACTGGAGTCTTTCATTCACATCACTTTCATGGCGGATAATTGCCTGGTTTCTTGCCAGCTTGCCTGCTTAACTGCAGCTCTGCAATAGAACTGAACTTCAGAGGCTTCAGAATTCTCAGCTCTTAAACTCTGTGAGTACACAGGATTAAACATGACAACTAAATTCACTCTTTCTTCAGAAAATTGCCGTCTAATTAAAGAGTATAAACACATACGTATATTGCTACAATCAAGTTCTTAGAAATATCAGCCTGTCCCCAGTAAGATAGCTTGTTGGATCTCCATCTCCAATGCTCTCAGACTCTGTGATAGGCCACCAAGCTCTACACTGAGAAAGAGGAATCCTCAAGATCCCTAGAGTGTATCTGCAACTGAATACTGAGGAACATTGGCACCATGAAAATTTCTGGGGTATTAGCTTTATGTCCCCATTAAAACCATTTTTCACACAAGTAGAATTAGTGTTTTCAGAAAGCTCCAGGAAATACACACCCTGCACCAACAGATGTTTCTATACACCTCACCAGATGGCTCACAGTTCACAGAATCACAGAACCATAGGGACTGAAAGGGACCAATGGAGATCATTGAGTCCAACCCCTGCTAAAGCAGGTTCCCTAGAATCAGTTGCACAGGAAAGTGTCCAGGTTTGTCTTGAATATCTCCATAGAAGGAGACTCCACTTCCTCTCTGAGAAAGCTGTTCCAGTGCTCCGTCACCCTCACAGTAAAAATGTTCTTCCTCATGTTTATATGGAACTTCCTGTGTTCCAGTTTGTGCCTGTTGCCCCTTGTCCTATCACAGCACACGACTGAAAAGAGTGAAGACCCATCCACTTGATTCCCACACTTTAGATATGTATAAACAGTGATGAGATCCCCTCTCAGTCTTCTCTTTTCCAGGATGAGCAGTCCCAGGTCTCTCAGCCCTTTCTCATACAGGAGATGCTCCAGGCCCATCCTCCACTGGACTCTCTCTAGAAGATCCCTGTCTTTCTTGAACTCTGAACTGATTTCAAACTGGACACAGGACTCTAGATGTGGCCTCACCAGGGCAGAACAGAGGGGAAGGACCACCTCCCTCAACCTGCTGACCACACTTCTTTTAATGCACCCTGAGATGCCACTGACCTTCTTGGCCATGAAGGCACACTGCTGGCTCATGGCCACCCTGTGGTCCACCACGGCACCCTGATCCTTCTCTGCAGAGCTCCTCCCAGAAGGCCATCCCCTAGCCTGTACTGATGCATGAGGTTACTCCTTCTCAGGTGCAAGACTCTACACTTGCTCTTGTTAAACCACATGAGGTTCTTCCCTGCCCAACTCTCTATCCTGTCCAGGTCTTGTTGAATGGCAGCACAGCCTTAAGCTGTGTCAGCCACTCTTCCCAACTTTGTACTATCAGCAAACTTGCTGAGGGCAGACTCTCTCCCTTCATCCAGGTCATAGATAAAGATGTTGAACAAGACAAGACCAGTACCAGCCCCTGGAGAACACTGCTAGCTACATGCTTCCAACCAGACTCTGCACCCTGATCACAAACTTCTGAGCTCTGTCAGTCTCCAGTTCTCGGCCCAGATCACAATCCATTCACCTATCTGATGCTTCCTAAGCTTCATTACAAGGATATTACGGGAAACAGTGTCAAACACCTTACTAAAGTCAAGGTACACAACATCCACTGCTCTCCTCTCAATTATCCCTCTGCAGATGACATCACAGATGGCTACCAGGTTCACTGGATCTTTCTGTATTTGTCTGACTACAAGATTTTTATTTTTTTAGATGTGAAAAGTAGCAGTTGGGACACTTAGGATGACTTTCAAAAAGACCTATAGATATCTAATTCCATTGGTTTCAGAAGTGTTTTCTCATTTCTGCATACTGAAAATAAATATTTGTGAAGTTATTTTATTGCCCTTGTGAAAAATGTTCTGTGACAAAGGACAACAACCCCTAGATTACAGGTTTTTCCTATATGTTATGAGAATTAATGATGTTCTAAGATTGTGCTTCAGAGCCTAGAAGGCATTAAAAATGCAAAATCACTGTGAAATTGGTAGCAAATAACTAGTGTTTCCTAAAAACGCAAGAATAGAAACTAATCTTTGAGAGCACTCATAAATAATCTTTTTAGTTACTCAACCAAATACTGCCTTGAAAAAAAACACAGTACAATCTTAGTATTTCTCTACAACTTCATAGTCTGTAAATCAAGGCAGATTTGGGACAATTCCTTGTAGCAGAAATGTACCACTCTTAGAGGAGCTGTAAGTCACAAATTTCATTTTTCTGTAAAAATCTGGTATAGACAACTGCAATTCTCAGTCAACTGATTCTTCCACATGAGAAACAAAAAACACTATGCCAACCTTATACTTTCCAGTGAAAATCCATCATCAGTGCTCTTAGTTATTTAAGCGTGGATCTAAAGCCTGTTGAAGTCTGCCATTTATGTTAATAGACATTTGAACAAGTTTTTCAGAATAATAAGCAGATTAATAGTAAATAAAAAATACGACTGAAAGCAACAACAATCATAGAATCATAGAATGGCATGGGTTGGAAGGGACCTCTAGGATCATCAAGCACCAACCCCCCCACCGCAGGCAGGGCCACCACAATCTTCCTTTATTGGTTTAGATCTCCTACATTTGTAAAACTGCCCTGTGACAGTTATAAACATTTTTTTTGATGACTGAAACTGCATGTTATATGTAGGATACTTCAACTTGAAACACAGCAGCCTGAAAGCAAGTGGATAAAAAATGTACCTTATCATTTCAAAGCTCTGCATGAAATAGAAAAGACAAAGAAATTGTTGTCTGTAAGAGAAAGCTAATTTTGGTTGAGTTTAAAATGTTTCTGTAGATTACTAACAATTATGTACAAATGGACTTATTTAACAAACCAATGGCTGTCAGATTAATATTCTTCAGGAAAATAATTTATGTTACCAATTTTATGCATTTGATCATAAATTTTGTGATATTTACTATATTTACTATAGTTCCAGACACTTGAATACAGTAATAACAGAGTCATACCAGTCTTCCTATGAAGCCAAATTAAATTTCTAATCCCTAGAGTTAAGGAGAAAGGAGTGTGTCATGGGTCAAAAACTAAAATAAAACAAGTAGCTGACAAAAGAATCCATTAAATCTGCAGTGATTTTCATCCTAAATTGTAGTTAGTGGAACTACTGAGATTTAGCAGCAGCGAACTACTGTTAAGGTTACAAAAAGACAATGTTTGTATCACTTGGGGTCTTATTATATTCTCACTGTATGATTATATAACATATGATTATATGTTAACATTCTTATTATATAATTACATTCCTGTTTATGCTATGTTAAGCATTGCGGTTTTGGGATAGAAAGCAGGACTTGGTGTGAGACCATTTTTCTTACATTATTGGCCACCTTTTTTTCCCATCCTGAGATAGAAGCTGGTCTCAAAGCATTGGAACTCAAGGCAGCAACCCTGAAGGAGTTCAGTTAGCAGAAGTACTCACAAGGGTAGTAGCACTGACGTTAACAGATTCAGAAAAAAGGGTCTACCATGAGATGTTTAAAGATTAGGATCCTTTAGCCTAAATAAAAGAAAAGAGAATAGATATGTTTTTATGTAAAATATTACATAAAGGTGAAACAGACTGACTTGTTCTGTTCCTGTGATTGATGAAATCAAGTCAAGGGATGTGACTGTCCCACACCACTCTGCTCTCGTTACACCCATCCCTTCATCCATAGGACCTCAGCATAGATACATGGACTTGTTGGGGCAGGTCCAGAGAAGGACCATGAGGATGATCAGAGGATTGGAATGCCTCTCCTATAAAGAAAGGTTGAGGGTTGGGCTTGTTTATGTTGAAGAAGAGATGGCTCTGGGGAGACTTCATTGCAGCCTTCCAGCATTTCAAGGGAGCTCATACACAGGATACCAACGTCTTACAGTCTGATAGTGATAGGACAAGGGAGGAACGACTTTAAAGGAGAAGAGATTTAGGTTAGATTTTAGGAGGAAATTCTTTACTCAGAGGGCAGTGAGGCCCTGGCACAGCTGTCCAGAGAGCTGTGGTGCCCCAACCACAGACAGGTTGGATGGGCCCCAGGCAGCCTGAGCTGGTGGGAGGCAACCAGCCCATGGCAGGGGTTGGAGCTGGGTAGCCCTTAAGGTCCATTCCAACCAAAACCATTCTATGATTCCATAATAATTTACGTCAGAATTGCACTTAAATAATTCCACTGCATTGCAAAACTGATGGAAGTAAAATGAGAAGCCGGTGCATCAAGTGGGGTATTTTTATTTCTGTTGTCTTTGACTCAATTATAAGAAATAAATTTGGTGTTTTATAATTGCCTGATCGGACTGAGCTTCCAAAGAATCCAGCTCACTGTAGCTGAAAGTGGAATGCCTCACTAGGGAGAGGCAGACTCAATAGGAACAGGAAAAGGTCACCTGCCAGGTATTTCACTTTCTAATCTGCATGTGGAAATGGTATTATTTGTGCAGTATCTTAATAGGATGGATCTCCACTTGAAGAGATAACAATATGGAAACTTCATCATGCTAATTTTGTCTTTCAATACTGTAATTACTTCATTAATTGATGTTCCCAATTCTTTAGTTGAAATGAGGAATAGACGGGATTTCACAATGATGTAATTGCTGTGCACCTGCACATGCCTAGAAAAATAGCAATGGATTATTTACAGGTTAGATTAATATTCAGGCAGAAAGCTCATTGTGGCAAAGTGTCCTTTCAGAGACAATGATTTGCAAGCTTAGCTTCTTTGGCTCTCATTTGAGTACACACTGAAGATAAAACAGCACACTGAATGCCTTTATTAATGTGCTCAGTTACTGCCTGGGATGTTACACCATCAGACTAGACTTACAAAGTGTTACGAATGACAGAATAGAAAATAGTTTTCTCTAAACAGTTTTCAGGTCTGGTCTCAAATATGCTTACAGAAATGAAACTATATCGTTGAAAATTTCATTTAGATGAATCCTAGTGAATCAATCTGTGCTAAGTTTACGTTTAGCTGACTTCAGTCTCTTTGTCTCCTGAACAGTTTGAAAACTATATTAGGTTTCTGAATTGCTGTTGTTAGACATTATCTATATCCATTGCAACATAAAAATTAAGGCCTAATGTTTCTATTTGTCATTACGTTGGTTTCATATTTCTGTCACTCAGGAGTGATTCTTAGGGACTATTTCTGAATGCTTTGACAACTGCAGTTCCAAATTACCCTAACAGTGAGAGTGTATCAATTCTTGGACAACATTTCACTGCATCGTTGTTACCATCTTTGCTGGTTTATGTAGATCGTACGCTATACCTAAGTTTCTTTAGATTCATAATGTCATGTGCTGTTGCCTTCCTTGTCTGAGCCTGGACAATTATGCTTTATCACATATGTTAAGACTGCCATATAATTGCAGGTGGGAATAGATCTACAGGGGGTGGGAACAGTCCGTTGCTCCTCAAAGGCAACTGAGTGCCATTTGTCCACCTAGCAAACACAGTAAGCTTTGTTCACCTCTGTTTTGCCTTTGTTGACATTAATGTTGCAATGTAGTTGGATAAAGTTACATTATTAGAACAGTAGCTTTCTATGTGTACTCACCTATGCATCTCTGGACTGCTTCTGAGAGACCCATAGAAGATGGTTAAGATAAGATAGAATATATCTGAAGCGTCTTAAATTTGCTTTGTTGAAAACCACGAGGATTAAACTAGATCCATGTATTCCTTTGCTAAGGAAAATGTAACAAACCAAGAGCAGTGAGTTAACCCTGCAATATATTTTTTTGGAAGTACATCTTTAAGTACATAATGGCGTTTGTTATTTTATTTCTGAGCTCTTTGTAACTTCTTTTTCTTTTTTGATACTGAGGTGCCCAGAACAGTTCATTGCTGTAACAGTCTCTACTATCTAATAGCCATTTAACATCTCTGTGCGCTCTGGTCTCCCAGACCTTCTCACAGTTGTAGCAATATATTCTACCTGCCCAAAGGGTACCAACTACTCTGTTGTTCTTTTTCTCACGTTTCACTCACTTCTTCTAGCAAAACAACGTGATTAATGTCTCTTTGGAAAATGTCATGCAGCATTCACTCCACTGTAAATGAGCTGTACCAGCTCTCTTCTGAATGTACGAAACAAACCAGTCCTTCTACTACTGCCATTGCCAAAACAAAAAACCCAAAAAGAAAAATAAAGGGGGAAAGAATGCGTGAGACAAGTAAATGAGAAGAAGTGAAAACTAATCATAGGAAATAAGTTGTGTCAAGCATATTACAGAGTGGAAAACAAAAATAGCAACTGTAAATGTTGATGACAGGTAGGTGAGCTACTCTGCAATTACAGACAAGATATGAACAGGCAAGCGTGGAAAAGGCAGTCCATTCTGGAACAAAAGAAGATTGTGAACGTTCATTCTCTTCTGCAGGCAGGAGGGCTTATATCAAAGCAGACACAGCCTTCAGTGTAGTTGCATAGACTCCTTTTCCCCTTTACTGTGACTTTAATTACCAGATCTCCATGGATTCCCAGATCTTCATGGCGTTCTGATACTCTGATCTTGTCAAGGGCATGAAGAGACACTGTGAATCCCTAAGTGTCTCTGCTGAAGTGGAATTTCATTCTCCTGTTTTCATGAATTCACTTTTACTTCCACATCCATTATCATCTTCTCCCTGGTGCATTCAAAATTCAACTCTGAATTGCGAGTATGGTCACAGTGATTGAAGGGTGTTCTGAAAATGTTCTGTAATATTCTGAAAAGAAATCTCAAATGGCACAGTGTGGATTCATCTTTAATAGCCTCGTTGGTCTTTCTAATACAAACTTTATTAGGAAGACCACAGAATGGTGTTTATCCTAAAACTTGCTGTCGATTGATTTGATAATCACATCAAGTCCTCTCTATTTCTGATGTCTTTGGTGCTAACAATTCAACTGATTTGCCAGTGGCAGCAAAAGTGCTGTGCAGAACTCATAGAAGCGAGGCTGAAAGGACTTCATCAGTGTTACACTTCCAGAAAGTGCTATGAAACACTCCTGGCTGTACTTTTCAGTTCACAAGAACTAGCGGTCTCATTTTGTCTGCTTTTCTAACCTTCACTGTATTTACAGAAAGGGTGGTTAAGCACTGGAATAGGCTCCTCAGGGAGGTGGTTGAGACACCATCCCTGAATGTGTTTAAAACCCATTTGGGTGGGGTGCTCAGGGACATGATTTAGCAGAGAGTTGTTAGAGTTAGGGTAGTATGTTTGTTTGTGGTTGGACTTGATGATCTTTAAGGTCTTTTCCAACCTGAGTGATTCTATGATTCTTTGATTCTATGATTCAAAGTAGTCCTTGAAGGAGATACATTCTGCCCACCAAGGACACAATGAATGATTGAACAATTGAATGATAGAATTATAGACACATTTGGGTTGGAAGGGACCTTTAAAGGCTATCAAGTTAATCTCCCCTGCAGTGAACAGAGACACCCACAGCTCCATCAGGTGCTCAGAGCCTGACCTTGAGTGTCTCCAGGGATGGGGCATCCACCATCTCTGGGCAACCTGTGACAGTGCCTCACCACCCTTACAGTAAAAAACTTCTTCCTTATTTGTAATCTAAATCTCCCCTCCTTTAGTTTGAAATGACTTCCCCCTTTCCTATCACAACAAGGGCTGATAAAGAGTCTGCCCCCTTCACTCCTGTAACTCCTCTTTAGATACTGAAAGGCCGCTCTCAGGTCTCCCCACAGCCTTCTCTTCTCCAGGCTGAACAGCCCCAGCTCTCTCAGACTGTCTTCACAGGGGAGGTGTTCCATCCCTTGAAGCATTTTTGTGGCCCTCCTCTGCATTCATTCCAACAGATTGACATGTGCATGCAATACTCCAGGTGAGGTCTCCCCAGTTCAGAGTAGAGGGATCCCCAGAATCAGGATGATTAGCTTCAGTTCTAAACATAGATTCTGTTTTTAAGAAGTTAAATTTGAGGAAGAGTGAAAATTGTGTGGTCTAGAAATCTAACTGCACAAATCTTCCACAACATTTAAGTGATTTTCCAGGTGAAATTCAGTCAGTGCTCCTATGGAGAAACTCAGAACGTGGTTTCCATTTGCATCCATTTTCAAACTTCACAGCTCCCTGATGAATTGCTCTTTATATTGCATTCGACGCATTCTGAAACAGTGTGACTCATTTTCCTGTGCTGGAGATCCTGGCGTCGCAAACACAAGAACTACTGATCTCAGAGTCAGTACATGGTTAATTTGAAAAAGAAAATCGGTTTGCCATACAGCAAGTTCAACATGTGGATAAGCTTTAAAGAGAGCCTGAAAGAGCAAGCAGAAAAAGCACTTGACTGAAAAGAGCAGCTCATCTGTGAGGAGCTGTACGAGACTGAGACGCAAACACTGGAGTTTGTGTTCTTGGAATTTGATGCTACAAGGACATCGTTATTTTTCAAGTTAATTATAATAGAAAATATTTTAACACGTGACAAAACAACACAGCTAACAAGGTAGAAAATGCAATTCTTTAATGTGTACTTAATTTATGTACTACATCACGCACTCTCTTGTTGAGAAACAATTTCTACTCTGCAGCTGTGATAACATCTACAGCAAATTCTTATTTATTCTTATAACAAAAGCTCTAACAATTTAAAAACCAAACAACAGCAACAAACAAGATGAAGTAAAACATGGGTGCATTTTTTTTTTTTTTTTTTTTACTTACTGAAGTAAGGAATACTTTAGGAATACCAATTCCTTACTTTATCTACCTACTGAAAATGAATAATGACTTTTTCTCGCTATCCGCCAAACTGTGTGTTCAAAAACCTGGAAACTGGGTGCAAATCTTACAGTATTCTTATATGTATAGCAATTAATATACATTTCTTCATGGGTAGGTAGGTAGGTGGGTGGATGGATGGATGGATGGATGGATGGATGGATGGATGGATGGATGGATGGATGGACAGATAGACAGACAGACGGGCAGATAGACAGATAGATAGATTAATCTTCTCCTTCCAGTCCCATTTCAGTGCTGAACACAGTACTGATACAAAGTTTGGTCTACTATAAACTGCAGTGAACAAAGCACTTGAATATATTGATGCTGCTAGAACTTAGGAATATAAAAATGCATACTAAAGTTATGTACTTGAGCTTGGATGTTTCTAAGGGGAAATAAGCTACCATAGGCAGCTGTCATGTTGAAATGTCATGGAAGTGAAGGATTCTCTGAGCCTTTGAGGGAATTCTCTCTCTTTACAAGTTCAGATTGTAAGCAATAATGCTACCAGTGCCATCCTTTGTATTGTACTCTGTTCACACTCTCCTAATGCACACAAAGAACACCCTATAATGCTTCTTGAAAAGAAACAAAAGCAAAATATTCAAGCCCTGTATTTTCTTAGTTTCTCTGATCACAGCTGGGTGGCAATATAGACTAGGAAGACTAATGACTTACAATAAAGAAACATTTCCCCCACATTCAAACACATTTACCTACAATTTTGCCATGTTCCCCAAAGTAAAATGAAAATGTCCAGAGAGGCTTTGTAGAAGTTCATTCAAAAGTGGGTGAAACGAGCTAAAATCAGTATCAGCCTACATCAGCAGGCTTTATGTAAACATCATACTGATCAGTTTCTTTCAAGTCTTTTTCCATCCCTCCTGTTTAGCTTGCAGTCATTGCATTGTCTCTTCTTTATATGTGTATATTTATATTCCAGGCTCTGTAATGCAGCCTCCTGGGATGTAATAGACAGATTGCTACCAGAATGGAAGGGGTCTACTCAGCATTGGGAATGCCAGACTTGGAGCACTGAGTCCACTGCTGGACTTCCCAGTGCAAGAAATATACAGGCTTACTGAAGCAAATCCAGAGCAGAGCCACAAAGATGGTTAAGGAATTGGAGCAACTCATACCATCAGAGGCTGAAAGAGATGGGACTGTTCAGACTGCGGATCAGAAGGTTCAGGGGAATCTCATCAACGTGGATAAATACCCAGCTGGAGGGAATGAAGAAGAGGCAGATGATCACAGGCAAGATGCTCTCACTGGCCAGCTTGAGCAAGAGGTTTGGGCTGCATTTATGTCAAGAGGTCCTTTCCATCCTAAATGGTTCTGTGATTCTATGACAAAACAGCAAAGATCAACTAATTTCTCTAAAAGTGAGTGCATTTGTGAATTAAGACACAGTAAATCATGTTTGATGCCTTGTTTTCATGAAATAACTACTTGGTCCTACAGTAAACTTAGACCCACAAAGGACTGAAACAAAAGAATTATGAAAACGTTCAGAGCACGCTACAGTGAGAAAAGACAACAGACCATTAAATCAAAGTCAATGCAAAATTTGCTCTCTTAAAAGCCCTGCTTTCTCAGTTAAGAAAGCCTTAAGAACATTCAAAGCTTAAAAAAATGTTATTATTGAAGTGAAAGATATCTAAGGTTAAATGCCAAATGAAGATTGTCAGGTTGAGAAATCTGCTAAAAAGGTATACATTTTTGATATATCAGCCTCCTATGATGTTTGTCTTAGATAAGCAAAGTGAAAAAAGTCTGAATTTTGAAATAGGAAGAATTTCTGTGCCTTCTTGATCTGTTTTCTCTGTTTCCTGATTTAAAGTACATTGTCTGAAAAATGAGAGCTTAGATTCTGTGTGACTCCTATATAAATAAACAATTATAGCATGGAGGAGACAGGAGGAGAAGGATAAAGAAACAGAAATAATGGAAATAAAGTTTGTGGAAGTTAACTGCAGGCTGTCTAGGTGAAAATAAATTTCAGAAAAAAATCCCTATAAAACATTACACATCTAAGACAATTCATAACTTACTGTACAGAGGATAAACAGCTTTCTCTTAGAACTTGCCTCAAGGAAAGAGTGTAATAAAATGTATTCCGTCCTTCTGGATGGAAAAGGAAGTGCAAAAGTAATGGCAGGCTGGTGAATGAGCTTCAAGGGCGTCAGAGCACTCTCCGCCCCAAACTGGAACATCAGGGTAAAGCATGGAGCTGTACAGACCATAAATCAGAAGGCAGATGTGATCTTTCTATCCAACCTCAAGCACCAAAAATGAGTTGGTCCTGTGGTTCTGTTTGCTGAGGACAAACAGAAAGAAAAAAGACCTTGGGTGCCTAAACACAGATTTCCAGTACCATAATAGACACCATCCGATAACCAAGATATCTGCTGGCACATAGGAAACTTGCAGGAAAATAATCAGTGAAAGAGGATCACACTCAGATGACAGAAGAAATCAGTTAATGGCATATATGCTTACATTGCTGGTAGTTACAGAGCTTCAAAAGTAACACAGAGCTCTTTATATTTTAATAAGCAAGAGAATCAAAGAGGAATGATAATCTGAGAAATACTTTCTCACATTAACATTGTGCAAAAAGTAAAATCTAATCCATAATATAGTAGAAGATAATGACTGTTCAAGATGGTAGAAAAATAATCACATATAAGTTCTTGAAAAAAACCCTAAGATAATTAGATAATTATCTAAGTCACCGATTATTGCTATGCCTGCAACCTTGGCAGATGATCTGTCAATGATACAACAGAAAGAGAGTGACATAGTAACCCTACCAGCAACATCATTATTGAAAATTCACAGGTGAAGGTATACACAGAGCAATGATCTGTAGAACTCTAATGGATTTTTTTTCCATTTTTTTCCTTTTAATTAAAAGCATTGCAAAACTTCACAACAAGAATAAAACCTTCAGCTTCCAAAGTGAAGCACAAGGGATAAAAAAGCTGAAGGTTCTTTTCACATAAAGAGAACGTATGCCTTAGTATGAACATGAACTTTCAACAGATATAACTCACTGTCCCACTCCGAAGTCACTGTTCTCTGAGGAAAAATCTTATTCTGGAAACACCGACATCTTATATGGTCCATACAGTTCAAAGCAACCAATATGGTGTTTGTGAAGCACCCTATGTGGAATGCTTTCAGAAAGTATCAGGAAAACATGAAAATGTGAATTTTTCTGAAAAAAGGACTCAATAAAAATAATCAGAAAATATGTGAAAATGATAGAATGTAAAAATTCCTTTGAGAAAGTCAAGCAACCCTAATTGCAATGCTATCTTCTTAATCAGAGCCACAGTTACGTAGCCTAAAAAAATTCTAAGCAGGGGAACTTTCTCCTTCATCGTCTGCTCTTTTGTTAAACAGCTTGGTATAAAGTTTTAGATTTCAAAAGGGCATGTGTAAAAATAAAATGTCAGTAATTATCTGTCTTCAGGGTCCTCAGAGAGGTTATAGTTCTCTACCATTGAATCGAGTGAATACTAGACTAAATTACTCTTAGAAGTATGGCAAGGTTTCTTTTCAAACTGGGATAAGTAGTTATGGCTGCCTGTTTTCTTATATCCAAAACTGCATCAAAAAGAAGTATAAAAAATATCCAGCAACTCAAGAAAAAAAACTATAAAATCACATTTCTTACTTCCTGAAACGTCGTTTTGACAAGCTCCCCTGTATCATTTAATTTGCAGCAGCATTTTTAAAGAGAAAAATGTCAAATGAAGTTACAGAACCATACTTTTAAACTCCTTGTGAAGTATTTGTTGTTATCACATTGATGTAAATGACGTTTCCTGAGTTTAGGATTCATTTCACTTAACTTTAGACACATGCAGTATGCGTAGTTTTACATGTGGACTAGGCATCCTAACATCCCTGTACAGTTAATGACAGAAATAGGGACTTTAAAGGCAAAATTAATCAACCCCATTTTGGTTATATATGTTAGGAAGAGAAATAGGTCTAGAAATGGTCATGTCATCTATTGGACTTCTAACGGACAAGAAATTATAAAATCTTACAATAGACAACTCTAATGTAGGCCTGTATTGTCTTGAGACCTTGATCAACTTTGTTTGACCTAGAATAATAAAAGCAGCATTAGCAGTATTATTTTAATCAGACTTGAGGAACATGATTACTGTTGGGTACCAAAATGACATGTAGGGATTCATGTTAACTGTAGTTCTAAAAGTATAGGAACTTATACCTTAAGCACACATATATATCACATACATTTATCTTCATGTGCTACATGCAATACATATTATATAAAGTTGACTCAAATTAAGAATTGAACATGATTCGATTGTATTCTTCTTCTTTAACTCCATATTCAAAAAGATAATACTAAAAATAATCAAGGAATTAACAGCATTTATTATAATTGCTATCTCTTCTTTTTCCTCCTTTGTCTGTTCTAAATGTTTGATGATTTTTTTATTTGAGCTGAGAAATCTCTTATCAAAAGCTTTGTTTAAATGTGGGCTAAATCAGCTTACATGGCTTCACATTTGCTACATACCAAGAATGCAAAAATTTGAAATTACCACAAAACAACTGGTATACAATGAACCAACTGCTAGATGGTAACTTGCTGAAATGCCCAAAATTCAACTTGGCACACAGAATGTACCGCTATAGAAAAGATAATTAATGAAGTAAAAATAACGCCATTGAACCTGAGTTGGCTGAAATAAAAAATGATTTGGCTCTGAAGAACCATAAAATAGTTGAAAAGCGTGTGCTTGGCCTTGTGCAAGCTAAACAGCTGCTCACAGAATTGTTTTTTCCTGTGTTACTTTGCAAGGGATTATTGGAGTATATTAGGTGATAAGGCCTGGTAAGAATCCTTAGAGAAACAGGTGGTCTTTACTGAAGGTCATAGTTCAGGGCTACATGGGGAAAATGAATGATAGCAAAAGTGAAGTTGTAGCAGGGACCTCCTTAATAAGGACAGAATTCATTACCAATTGATTAGTGACTCTTCTACACTTCTTTTCTCATTACAATTGAATGAACTCCTGCACTACATGAACTATGCATGCTATACCTTGCAGAAACCATGCACATACCAAATATGCCAGCAACTGTAACTGGCTTTTCACGCAGTGAGATGGATGCAGAATTTAAAGCCTGAGTACATTCTAGAAGTGATAGAATATATCTCCATTTGCACGGGAACATGTGACAAGATTTATAAATGTGAAAAACAACCTAGGGGACCTTGAGAAGAGGCAGGAGGCAGAAACAGAAATGCTCTCAGATTTGGCTCCATGTGGCAGTAGCAGATGAATAGCTATGTGGCTTGGGAGTGCTCTTAAAAAATAATAATAAAATAAAAATAAAAGGCAACGTTCACTTTGCAAAGCATAAGGAAAGGAGAGCGAAGTTGTGAATCTTTTTTGGATAATATCCTATACATTTGCAAATATGGTTATTCTCTGTGAACTGATAAAGAATTCAACACCTCAAAAGAACATAGACATTTTTTCCGAGGTTTACAAAAATGCAAAGGAAACACAAAAAAAATCTTTATCAGCATATCAATACTCTGACTTTTTCCAGAAGAAATCTCTGTGGGAAAAAAAAACCTTTACACTCTATAACAAGGACCATCAAAGCAACTCAATCCGAAATAGTCAAAACCGGCTGCTAAACAGCACTTAAGACCTAGCTTAAATGAGCTGCTACTTAAATAAAGAAAGGAAAAGCACATTCAAACCCTAAAGGCCGAATGTGACAACACTTAAAGGTCATAAGAAAATTTCCAGTATCTCATTGATTCTGATAATGTGAATGCAATCTGTCAGATTCCAATATACCTCTATCAGTCATTTTGTAAAATGATCAATGAAACATGTTGCAATTCCCTGGAAAATAGGATGATAACGTGAAGTGCCTTTTTATTGTAGCATATTAAGAGAAATGTTAGTTTAGCTTAGAAGATTTATCTTTCTCTCTCAGGCAAGACAAAATTTCATTAAACTAGTTTTGCTGAAGTAAGAAAGAAGAACAACTTGTGAATGAAGAATGCATAGGAATAATTAATGCCATGGCCACTGTGTTATTAAATTCTGGACAAAAGAATTCTTCGATATAATAGGAGGGCTTTCTAACTGAGCCAGGATTATGTTTCCTAAATATTTCATGTACAATAAATAAGAAATGGTCATTGCTGCAGTAGGCAAAGATAACGGTCATATTAAGAAACAGGAATAAAATTAATATTACAACCGATTTTCCATATCTGAAAATTAATCCAAAAGATTTGCTGAAAGGCTTATGAAGCCATGAAAAAGTTCAGAATTGAATTCAGAACGCATGAGTTCACAGAACCACCCTCCTTTTCTGTATGCTAATGGTTACGGCTGGGTAGAGTTGGCCTTTTGTAGCTTCTTTCTTCTTTTGCAGTAACCACATGTAAGAAGACCCAGTGTCTGAAAGAATGACTGCTTTCAAGCTTTCTCTGATACTTTAGGTGATAAGTTACCCTACTGAATAGTTCTGTTCATGTAAGTGAATGGTTTTGGTGTACCTTCACTGTAAAAATGCATCAGAAAAAAAATTGCTGCAGTGTAGGTGTGGCTGTCCTTACAGTCTATACATTGTGTAGGAAAAGGAACTCATGCTAGAGAACCTGCTTCAGCAGGTTGATGATCTCCAGAGGTCTCTTCCAACCCCTACAATTCTATCATTTTGTGATTCTTTGAATTTGTTGAGTGGGAAAAGTGACACCAAGAAAAAGAAAATCTTGGACAAAGAACCAAAAAATAAGAGCAGCAGTGAGTTCTGCCTGTTGAGGAAAATCTCCAGAAGAATGCCATTGTTTCAGTCAATAAAATCTAGTCTGGATATAAAAATATTTAGAAATTGCCTCTAAGGATCATCATGGTCTTGAGAGACGTTAAGGAACACAATAGGTTCTTTATAATACCATGAATTGAGGTAGGAGAGCTATTTTTAGACAGCAATTTTATATTTGGTTTTTCAGTTTAAACTACTGGGAATGTGGAAAGCTGAAAATATTGGTTTAATATCTCCCCAGCTGTGGACTTTCTCTGATAAGATGGAAAATACTAATATCACCTTAATATATATGCAGCTGCTTCTGTCCCAGAGGATCCCTAGGACATCTACAAGCTATTCATAAAGAGAAGTATATTCACTCAATCATAGATTACAGCAATCAGATGTTAGTTAGGAGTATAAAAACAGTACAAGAGAGTAAACAAGGACATTTTGGGCACTGTTATCCTATGCAAAACTCTGTGCTTATGGGGAATCATTATACAACATTTAAAGGCAATAGCTTAATTTTCCTGTAGTTGCATTTTAAAAGTGGCACCAATTGAACTTTTCTGAGATGGAAGAGAATGGTTGAGGTGGGAAGACACTTCTGGGTCCATGTGGCCCAACCCCTGCTCCAGCAGAGACACCCAGAGCACGGTGCTCAGGGCCGTGTCCGGGCGGCTGTGGAAGATCTCCAAGGAGCCTCTGGGCAACCAGTGCAAGTGCTCCATCATCTGCACAGCACAGAGGTTCTTCCTGGTGTTCAGAGGAACCTCCTGTGTTCCAGTTTGTGCCCACTGATTCTTGTCCTGGTGCTGAGCACCACTGACAAGAGCCTGGCTCCATTCTCTCTGCACTCTGCCTTCAGATATTTACAGACATTAATGAGATCCCCTTGAGCCTCTTCTCCAGACCAAACAGTCCCAGCTCTATTGGCCTTTCTCATGGAAGAGGTGCTCCAGTCCCTTAATCATCTTGTTGGACTCTCTCCAATATGTCTGTGATTAATATACCTATACAACATGTAAAATATCTGTGAAGTATTGATAATCTAGCTACTTAGAAAACAAATGAGCTCTTAATGAAGCAAAATCTTCCCTCCAGACCTATGTCCACAGCACTGTCTAGTTTTAGTGGAATGTTGTGAGAGTAGCAAAGGAAGTTCAGAAAACAAAAAGACCATTCAACATTTAGATCTCCTCCTTACCTGTTGCAAATGTTTGAAAGGAAGATTGGCTCACCTTTTTTATTTGTTTAGTCCTATTTCAGCTGATCTGTAACCCTCCCTTGCTCAGCAGCCAGGGGCCATGAAAGGCAGTGTACCAGTATGTACTGAGCACTCAACAGTTACCTAACAATTACATAATAAAATCGGACCAAAAGCATAAATATCGTACTACGGAAATATTTTGTCTTTGGAATGTTCCTTTTCCTTGTTTGTATAGGTAGCAATTAGCAGCCCAAAGAACCCCAAATATATAATTTTGGTCGATATTGGCAGAATCTCAACCCTATTTACTGCAGACAAAGCTACTGTTCTCCCAGTTTTCCAGCTCCCTTCCCATAGATGCTGGTATCTACACTGTCTATACCAGGTCTTCTTCATGCTATTGAAAAACTGGTTCAAATCCTGGCCAATTTTTCATGAGGAAAACATAAAATATGCCAATGTCAAGGTAAAGTCAGCCTTTGATACCAGTCGCATCAGAAGTCCATTCCCTGTAAACACTGCCTGTGCTGCTTGTGTCTTTGTTTCTTTGTCTTGAGACCTGGCCAAGGTTGAGTTGGAATGCATGAAGGGCAGATCAAGTTAGGTTTGAATGTATCCATCAGAAAAAAGCACAGCCTCCAGCACAAGAAGGCTCATCCGAGTTCAGGCAGGGAGGTCAGTGAGAACAATTGCCGCTAGGAGAGCTCCTACTGACATCCCAGCAGCAAATTGGCTGACAGTCCTAAGGCTATCCAAGTGCAGAGGCCAAAGTGAGTGACAGGATTTGTTTTGCTGCACTTGCTTAGTTGGGAGGTTGAATCCTTCAGGAGTTGTGCCTCTCCAACAATCTTATGTCACTCAGGTATAAGATTCAGAGCATGCGTCTGTATGTATCTCTGCACACATACATATGTCTATCGCCATGGATCTTGTACGTGATTCCCCTCTACTTTGATCATCTACTCTAAGTAAAAGCATAAATGGAGCATGGCTTACATCTAACTAGTAACTCTTTTGGATAATAGCATGATGCTTACAGCATACTATTCAGTGACATGTGAGATAAAGTGACGGATAACGTGGCCTCAATGAGATGGTGGTGTCCAAGATGGGAGGGAGGCTCAGAGATTAAGGCTCCACCCTTAGAAGACATTTGCTTCTTCTGCTAACTAGTGGGAAAGTACTCAAGACCTTATTTTCAGCCTCTAGAAAATGCAGCTTATTTCTATTAGCTAAAATTCTATTGGAAAACATTTGCCTTTTCTTTTTCCAGCCAGCTGAAGTAAAGTTTCCACTGCAGCTGTTGCTCTTACATCTGAATGCAGTCAGCCCTGTGAGGGGCTCTCCTCTTAACTGAAGCTTCATCAGTGTTAACAGTTAAGCAGAATTTGATATACGAGTAGATAGCATATTAGCTCAGCCCAGACTAAGCACTGAGTATGTAAACTATCAGCAGCCTGCAGAAGACAAAGAAGGGAAGCAAAAGTTTTTTTTATTTTTGCTCTAAATATAATAATGACTCAAGATCAGAAGGCTGAGTTTATATGTTGAATTGTTAAAAAGCAGCTTTCTGTTTCTAAAGACAAGCAAGAGTGTGACACAGCTATTATCATATCTGCCTCTGACTCCCTCGTCTGGCTGATCAAAAACCCCTTTGCAGTTAAGCCAACTGAGGCCTTAACTTTGACAGATAGACCTCATAATGAAATTCTATGGAAGGCAACATAACAACGTATTTTAATTGCTATACCTCAGTACCTCAGTACTGATTCTAAAAATAGATAAATTGATGTCATTAGAAAACTATAGGCTGAAGCCAAAGCTAAAAGAAATAAAACTGATTAGAGTACATGATTATCCAAGCATAACACATGGAAATACCATCTTAATGTATACAGTATTGCACTTTATGAGTACATTCTTACGCAAGTGAGTAGTGTGAGCTCCTATGTCATCTCCTCAGTTCCTAACTCTTAAACCCTGGGATGATGACTTAAATGTCAGCATCGTTAATTATTTCCCTGCAAGTTATTTCAACAGAATATTTGCTTCATGTGCTTGAGACAAAATTCTGCACTTGCTCCAAAATCCGTGCAAGATTACAAAAGTTCCAATTATCCGCCCTTCAGCTGTCAAACGCAAATGCTACCGAAAGTTACTTCTACAATCTTTATCACATTTTGTGCCACTGAAAACTAAAATCGTAGGGATTTAAAATAATTTGAATTTAAGATGAAACAAAATGTGCAATTTGTTTCCTGTAATCCCTTCAGACAGTACAAAGCGAAATTTCTGCCTAAGAGAGGTGATATTTTCTGTAACTTGCCTATTTTAACTAAAAACTTCATACTAAATTCTCACTTCAGCATAGCACTGAATCAAGAGTGGCACAATATTCAGCAACAGATGAAACGTTGCACATGAAGTTTAAGAGACTTTGCTCTTTTATTCATTGTCCGTGATGACAGACAAGGGACAATTTCATTTCATTTGTGCAAGTAAAAAAAAGTTAACCAATATTCCTGCCTGTGGAGTACCAGAAACATTCTCCTGCTGCTAAAACATCACCATTATTTTGATGCTGCAGTAGCAACAACTATAAGATGATGGCATGCTAGAACTTATTACAGTAATGCTAAGCATTATAATGAGTTGCTAGGAAAACACACAAGCAGAAAGATTTAAAAAGATTCTTCTTCTGTACATATATTTATGTAGCATTATTTTTTATTATTAAAAAATGAGATGCAAAAAATTAAACTATAACTCTCACAACAAGAGGCCAAATATCACCATTAACCCCATTTTTCATTTTCTCAGAGCACTACCCTTACCTTTCACATTTCTTGCTGTTACCTGCTACTGGATAAATGCTGACAGTTCTCCACTTTTAGAAGTCCCAGCTTGCAGCCTGACTTACCAATCAGTTTACCTGGCAAATCCAACTAAATCCAAATTCTTTCCCTTCCTCCCTTCTGTGATCTTATAAGCTGCTTAAGAACAGCACTTTTCAGCTTAAACTTGAAGCAAATCATTTAGAAACAGGACTCTGCTCCTATCAATGCATTATGTCAGGATTTATCACCTCCTGCCAGTAAATTAGGTAGGTACCTTCAGAATCCTCAGGTCGATTTTATGCTTGTCTGATTTTTACCAAAAAAAAAAAAAAAAAAAAACAACACACCCACACATAAAAAAACCTCTCTCTTCCAAAAGTTGTTTCTGAAATACTGTTCTTCTCTCAGTACTTATATCACAGAATCACAGAATTGCCAGGGTTGGAAGGGACCTCAAGAGATCATCGAGTCCAACCCCCTGCTAAAGCAGGTTCCCTACAATCAGTCGCACAGGTAGGTGTCCAGATGGGTGTTGAATATCTCCACAGAAGGAGACTCCATAACCTCTCTGGGCAACCTGTTCCTTTGCTCTGTCGTCCTTAACGTAAAAAAGTTCTTCTGCATGTTAGTATGGAACTTCCTATGTTCAAGTTTTAGGCCATTGCTCCTTGTCCTATTGCTACATACCACTGAGAAGAGCCTGGCCTCATCTATTTGCCTCCCACCTCCCTTCAGATATTTTTAGATGTTTATGAGATCCCTTCTCAGTCTACTTTTCTCCAAGCTGAACAGAGCCAGGTTACTCAGCCTTTCCTCATATGGGAGATGCTCTGGGCCCTTTGTCATCTTTATATCTTAGGAATTTTGCCATAGGTTTTATTGTCTGCTGTCTTTTTTGTTGACAAACGGCTTGTGCTGAGCGACTCATTTCGCTGTCCATCTGTACCTTTTAAAAGAGCTCCCCTGAATTTAGTTGATATGTTCAGAAACATCCAAACTAACATACAGAGCATAATTATTAAACTGTTTTAGAGCTGCTGTGAATCCATAACAAAACTTGTCAATAAAACAATGTGATTTCTACACCAAAGAATGCAATTGCACATGCATGTTTCTTACAAGAGCTAGACGTCTCTTGCAACAGAAGGGTTTTTCTCTAACACAAGTTTGTCATCTGAGACTGCAAGGAATAGTATCAATATGTAAAATATATATAAATAAATAAAATAAAACAAAATAAAAACTGTATCTGGAGTTAAATACACAAAGCATCTGCCTTTTACTTATTGCTATATATTATGCTACAAAAATGTCATGTCTTAAAGAATTCAAGTGACAGATATCTAGGAAAGGTGACCATCTGTCCTTTTATCACTTAAATTCCACTCCAATTACACTACTTCTTTCTTTGTTCTGCCCTGGAAATATGCTTCGTTGAATTGTATGTTATTGATTTAATTTATTATTAAAAATGTCCCATTCAGCACTTGTTGGGCCACACCTGGAGTACTACGTCCAGTGCTGGTCCCCACATTTCAAAAACATCATGGAGAAACTAGAAATGGTCCATGGAAATGATCAGAAAGCTGGAGAACCTGCCCAGTGAGGAAAGACTGAAGGATTCAAGTCTTTTCGCCCTGCTGGAGGGTCAGGGAGGACCCTGTTCCAGTATGTACAAGGTCGCTACAATGGAGGCTCTCTTTTCATAAGGAGCCACATGGCAACAAATCTTAATTAAAGAAAGAAATTTCTTATAGTGAGAACAATCAACTGCTGAAAAAAAACTCTCCAGGGATGTGACAGAAGTCTTCAAGACATGACTGGACTGGTACTGTATAATCTTATCCAGGTGCCCTTTTCCAGCAATGGTTGGACCAGATGATCTTTTGAGGTCCCTTCCAGCCTCTGTTGCCCTGTGATTCCATGATTCTGTGCTCTAAATTCTCTGCATAGTTATTAGACTAAAAGCATTTCATTTTACTTAGGGCTTCTTCAAAATCTCTTAATACAATTTGTTGGTGGAGTGGAATTGCAACAGAATTAGGTTGCCTGCCTTTCAGCATTGTATCCTAAAATAACTACATGCTTCTCAAACATTACTGACAAAAGCTCTACAATTCCATGTAAAGCCCACACCAGTGACAAAATACATCCCGTATGAAGAAACTCAGTTTAATGGTTCCCTCCAAAACAGGAACAGCTGTGGCATATGCTCTGTTAGGTGGACAGACAGGATACCTACATATCAGTAGTGTGGTGCAATGCTACAAAAAAAAAGAGACGAATCCGTCAAGTCAGAGTTGCAGATATTGAAAAATGAACAACTCTCCATACAGCTTCTTCCACTTCTTCTACTAGAGCTCATGCCTCTAGTAGAAGAGCTTGCCTAATGAATCCCAGGACCATGCTGAGCAAGGGGTATCCTATTGAAGCTATACATCATTGTACTCCCTGGATCACTATTTGGATTTCCCAATATTCTCGTTGCCTGGTTATTCTGATTGTGAGTTTCTGCCTTGCAAATTTTCCTTGTTTGTTTGTTTGTTTGTTTTAATATCAATGCTGTGCCTTGTCTTGTTTGACATTGAGTCATATCCTGTTTTGTCCCTGACGTGAAATAACTCCTCTTTTCTCCTGCAGAATTGTACTTATATCTTTCCATTAATTTGCAAGTTTTAAAGTAGTTTCTTTTTCTTTATTATTTTACTGGCTACCATAATTTAATGTGTGTATAAATATCCTTTACAAAATCTTTAATTATTTTACATTTGTTATGCTTCCTCTCCATCTGCTTTGAATACTACTAATTACCTTTTTAAAGTCAACAAGTGAAAATTTTCGTTCTCATTAACAAGCTCTAGTCAAAAGATAATGTTCGTGAGCAAAAGCAAATTGAAAATGTCAAAAATTTTGTAGGAGATTTTTTTTTAATATAGCAAATGAGATATTCAAAGGAGCATCCAGGAGTTAGAAACACACTCTGATTAAATGCAGTGGGAACTGTCCTTCAGAAAAGCTTTTAAAGCATTGATATGTCATTTTAAAATTATTTTTCTGTGTGCACGTGGAGGTTTTTTTCACATTTTATTTGGGCATGATGGATGGAAGTTAAATTTCTGAATAACTGATTACCACTGAGAAGGTATAAGACAGGTAGGAAATTAAAATGAGCCCAGTGGGAATAGGGCTGAAAAGTTAACTTCAGTTGCTCAAATGAACAATGGGAAATTTGCTGTCAGTTACACCGCAAATTATTTCTACAACATATTTAAAATCCTAGGTTTATGTATTTTAAATAAGTAATTATAAAATTCAGGGGGGAAGGGGTTTCATTAAAAAAAAAAAAAAATACCTTACGATAGCATTTCCATGCAAGAAATTATATTTGAAATGTTTCAGGCACCAATAACCAAATGTTTCTGGATCATTTCTTCACATTCTTTCTATGGCAGTAATTAGGACAAATAGGTGTCATGAAGAAAATGTTTTCAGGGATAGGAGTGCAGCCGATTATTCAACCTCCTCCTCCCTTCCCATGGGTCTGGCTGCCTGTCCCCAGGGACAGCTCTGGCACAGTGCAGCCATAAGCTGGGTCACAGCTGCTCCACAGTTCTTGAACACCTCCAGGGATGGTGACTGCACCACCTCCATGGGCAGCCTGTGCCAATGCCTCACCACTCTTTCTGTGAAGAAATGTTTCCTAACCTCAACCTCCCCTGGTATAACTTGAGGACATTACCTCTCGTCCTATTGCTGTTATGCAGGAGAAGAGGCCAACCCCCACCTCACCACAACCTCCTTTCAGGCAGTTGTAGAGAGCAATAAGGTCTCCCCTGAGCCTTCTCTTCTCCAAGCTGAACAATCCCAGTTCCCTCAGCTGATCCCCATAAGACTTGTGCTCCAGACCCTTCACTGCTTCATTGCCCTTCTGTGGACACACTCCAGGGCCTCAGTGTCTTTCCTGTAGTGAGGGGCCCAAAACTGAACACAGCACTGAAAGTGCAGCCACACCAGTGCTGAGTACAGAGGGATGATCACCTCCCTGCTCCTGCTGGCTGCACTATTTCTGATATAAGCCAGGATGCCACTGGCCTTCTTGGCCACCCGGGCACACTGCTGGCTCATGTTCAGCCAAGCATCGACCAACACCCCCATATCCATTTCCTCCACACAGGTGCAACTTCTAACTGCTCTGCCCCAAGCCTGTAGTGTTGCCTGGGGTTGATGTGACCAAAGTGTTGTGACCAAAGTGCAGATCTTTTTGAACTTCATCCCATTGGCCTCAGCCCAGCTATCCACCTATCCAGATCCCTCTGTAGGGCCTCGCTACCCCCAGGCAGATCAACACTCCCTCCCAACTTGGTGTCATCCACAAACTTACTGAGCGTGCACACAATGCCCTCATCCATGTCCTCAACAAAGATACTAAACAGGACAGGCCCCAATATCAACCCTGGGGAACACCACTCGTGATCAGTGGCCAGCTGGATTTAACCTATTCCCCACCACTCTCTGGGCCCGGCCATCCAGCCAACTCTACCCAGGGAAGAGCACACCCATCTCAGCCACGGGCTGCAGCTTCTCCAGGAGAATTCTGTGGAACACAGAGTCAAAGGCTTTGCTAAAGTCTGAATAAGCCAACTTCATCACGAACTCTCTTGAAATTCTCCATATACTTTTATTTTAATCTCACATTTTAAAAGCATTGTTCATAATCCATAGCATGCTCTGCCCCGGCTCTGTCCCGCGCGGCCCTCCCGCCGCTCCCCTCACGGGCACCGCTCCCTCTCCCGCCTCACCCCGCGTTGCCGCGGCGACGGCCGAAGCCGCCCGGTGCGGTCAGCAACGGCCGCGGGGCAAAGCGGGCAGGGAGGGCGGCGGGCGGGAGCCGGGGCGGGATGGGGGCGCGGAAGTGAGCGGGCCGAGGAGCTTTGCTGCGGCCACGGAGTCTGAGGGTACGGAGGGAGCGGCGGGAGGAGCGTAGCAGGTAACGGCAGGGGAGGGGTCCGCTGAGGGTCCGGGGAGCTCCGCCGGTGTTCGTTTCATCCAGGGGTGTCCCGGCCCGACACTTCCACGGTGCTTAGGTAGCGTCAGGTGCCGCTCCCTCTCGGAGCCACAGCTGCTGCTGTGTCACCTCAGGTGCTGGTGAGGGATTTGGAGCAAAATTCTCCTGGGGAGCAGCTGAGAGAACTAGGATTGTTCAGTCTGGAGAAGAGAAGGCTCAGGGGAGACCTTGTTGCTCTCTATAACTCCTGGAAGGAGGTTGTGGTGAGGTAGGGGTCAGCTTCTCCCACGTAACTAGTGATAGGACGAGAGGTGATGGGCTCAGGTTGCACCAGGGGAGGTTGAGGTTGGATATTAGGAAAAAATTCTTCTCAGAAAGAGTGGTGAGGCACTGGCATAGGCTGCCCATGGAGGTGGTGCAGTCACCATCCCTGGAGGTGTTCAAGAACTGTGGAGATGTGGCACTGAGGGACGTGGTGAGTGGGCATGGGGGGGGTGGGTTGATGGTTGGACATGGTGATCTTAGTGATCTTTTCCAACCTCTGTGATTCCAAGGTGGATCCAAGGATAGTGATCCTGTACCTGTGTCACCTCAGGTGCCCATCCACTGTGGAATCAGAGGTCCTGTGCCTCAGGTGCCATGCAGTGGTGTCCACATGCCTGTATGTGCTGATATCCATCCTCTTGAGAGTCTGTGGCAAGTTCCTGTCCTTGCACACAGCCAGGCTTTCTCCAGGTTCCTGTTCCTTCAGACCCACAGACCCAGGTTGTTCCCAGAATCACATTCTGACCTGTCCTTGCCACCAGGATGTTTGAGTTCTGCATGTCCCCATGCTGCATGTGCAGCTCAAGGCAGCGAATAGTCAATGTGAGTCCAAAAATGTGTATGAGAGAAATTATGGCCCAGTATAACTTAGTTTTGAAGATATGGAATTTGACCTCCAGTGCACTATGGCACTGGAGAAATGGCTGCTGACTGCACCCATGAAACCATGGCAAATTTACATTTGTGTATTTTGGAGCAGATCATTGATATCACTAGCAGAGAATGAGCCAAGCCAAATTCTTCCTCATGGAAATCTAAGGCTATCCTCAAGCCAGCAGCACCTCTATTATCTCACTGCTGCACCAAGTGTAGGAGCTGCTGACAGAGCTGAACTTACTCCTGAAGCTTTCACGTTGCCCATTGCAGTCTGTTATCATTTCCCTTCTCCTGTTGTTTGCAGTGGAAGAATCACAGAAATTGAACGGAAAGCACTGAACTATCCAGTATGTGCTGCTTTGCTACATACAGGTGCACTTGAGAGAATCTGAGTTATATGATTTCTGCTGTTCCAACAGGTTAACAAGACTTTCAGTAATATGGAGAAGGGCTCAGAAGTATTTCAGGAACAGGCTCTCACTAAGTAAGTAAAGACTATCCGGAGGTTGAATGCATAACGCAATTGAATTATGTGGGTTTATTAAGGATGTAAAACAAAATACTAATGATTTCAGAAGTAAACATTCTTTTACAATTTATTTGAATCCTTTTTGTGCAAGGTGTGAAGAGGTTACTGAGAACTAAGACAACACAGTTCAGAGCTTTAATCTTCTACTTTTATTTATTTAGATCTTTAAAATCTGCATATCAAAACAATGAAGACTGGGTTTTATTAAAATGTTAAGAAATTTCATTCTGAATGGTCTTCAAAAATTATTGAAGTTGCTAGGCTACAGCAATAGAAACTTAAATATCACAGCACTTAAAACATTCAAAACTATTAGAAACAAGGTTATTGGTTGTTCAAGCTGTAGTTTTATTTTTCACGTACAATAACCAAAATTCTTCTGCCAAGTATTAAGTGCACTTCTCTTCCCAACACACTCCACATCATCCAAATCGAGTTATTTTAATCTCAAAAAAAATACAGTGCAGCACAAACCATGGGTGAGATTTGATGTAGGGTCTCATATCATCCAGCCTGTTCAAGGAACAAAGCAAGATAAAGAGCACTTCTCCATATGTCATATCAAATGGTTCCATATATCGTTATTATCAAGAAGCGGTCTAGCTAATATGGCACAAATTAAGTGTAAAAGTACTTCTTAAAGTAATAGAAACACAAATATTCACCCGCACCTTATTCTGGCTTAAGAAAGCCTTAATGTGATGTGAAAGCATGCTCAGTTGTACTGAAGAATGATTCATGCAGTTTTCATAATGGAAAAAAAATAGCATGCTGCATCAAAATAGACTCTGGACAACATAGCTCCTTTTTTGCTTTGAGGGCCATTCTTTTTGTTAGCTGCTGATTAGTAAACATGGTCTCATAAAAACTTGAATTAAAAAAAAAAAACAAAATATTGTTATTCTTTGGCTACTTCTTTAACAAATCAAAAGCCCATTTTCTGAGTTCAGATCATAGAATGGAATCATAGAATCATAGAATGGCCTGGGTTGAAAAGGACTATAATGATCATCTAGCTTCACCCTGCTATGTGCAGATCCATAGTTGTAATTGGTGCACATGAGATTTCAAGCTGCTGTAGATGGATCTAGACAGTGATTTATCCCATCAAAAAACTAGATAGCTATCTATTTCCATTAGCAGTACCAAGAATCTGGAAGTTTAGTCTAGGTTACACATCCAATGAGAGACCAACATTTCAATCTATGCTGATGGTATTGCAGAAATAATGCAGGTAGCTTTAAAATTTGGAAAAAGGGTGAAATTATGGGGTAGAAATCATGACAATTATATCCCATCTGCAGGAACTCATAAATCACAAATTATCCATCCACACATATATGACAGTGTATGGCTAAAAATTGTTAAATAAATCAGTTGTATTTCATGCGCAGGATAAAAGGACTAATGGACTAATAACTAATGGAGTGCTGTATCACAGACAGCTTATATCTTTTGTATTTCTAAAGCAGCTCTAAAGAAGAGTAAAGGAGTTAATGCTGGCTTTAGAAGCTGGGCTAAGGATCAAGATCTAATGAATGTACTGCTCAAGAGGAAAATCTTTGTTTACATTGTTCTACATAGGTTTTATATTTTTGGATAAATGTAGTCATGCACACTTTTCTATTTGCCAGCAAACCTGAGTAATTAAGTGACATGAACAGAATGAACTAAACATTTCTTGAAATTTCAGTTTATAGATTACAGCCTTACTCTCAAGTGGATGGACAATAATAATCTTTCTTTGCCTATTAAGAAACCATCAGAAAAACACAAGTCTGTGCAGAACTCCAAAGCAAAATGTTGAGGGAGTTTAGAAAGTTCTAAAAAGTGCAAAAATCCTTTGTTAGAAAGGCATGAAGTTGGTAAAATTTATTGTACAGGATTTGTTTTTTTCTAAATTTGGAAATATACGCATTTGACATGCAGATAAATAGTCATTAATGACAGCAGAATATGAATCATCTCTATTTTCACTATTAGGGAAATAGAGTAAAAGGACTAAGAGCTTGCCTACATCTCTTTAAAAATGAGTTACTTTACAGTGTTTTGAGCCATTTCATAGTAAATGCAACAGAGTAGTTCCCACTTGATTAAACACAAGTCATTGGTTCCATGTGGGAGGAATTTGGTGTATGCAGTCAGCAGTGTAGGAGTGCTGAATGCTTATGAGTAAAATTCCCATACTTCTTCCCTTTATGGGAAAACTTTTTCCCTGTGTTTTTACCTGATACGATATTAAACAAAGCATGCCAGAGTTCTCCACATTCCACCTCCAGCGATGAAATTAAATTTGCATAATTCTCATACCATATGATTCGTCATATTCTGAGGGAGTATAGTAACCACAGTTTTCAAAACACCAAAGGGATTAAAGTAATAGGCAGAGCAGCTCTTGGTCCTCCTGTGCTAGTAGGTGGGATAACTGCCAAGTGCATCTTTATGCAGTGATGTTCATAATGCTACAGCAATGTTGCAGAGCAATTCTGGTAGTAGAACAGAAGCAGTAATCTACAGCTTTAGGTACACCTTTCCTTTTTTAGCTGTGGATGTGCCTAAAGGATCTAGGTAAGGAAGCAGACAAAGATGAGAAGGAGGAAATTGTGAGACTGAGAAGCTGCTTCAGATGGGATTTTTTCCTTCAACATGTCCATTTTCTATACTGGCAGTTCTAGTTTCATGAAATGTGCAGTAATTGCTGCAAGAAAATTTTCTAGCAGCAGCTGCAGAACTTGTCTTGTGGGAGTTGATCTCAAAAGAATAGGTAAAACAACCTGAGAGGAAAGGATGTCAGCCATGGTGGATCTGGAATGGTAATCTGGTGGTCCAAGCTAGAGATCACATTTGCAGTTGCACAGCAATGTTTAGATAATCCATACAATGCACAATAGAGAAAGTACCAATTTAGGAAGGCTAAAATCAGATAGCAGAGTCCCTGCTCAGGGTTCCTGACACATTGCCACTTGGCAATCATAGAATCATAGAGTAGTTTGGGTTGGAAAGGACCTTTAAGATCACCTAGTTCCAACCCCCGGCTATAGGTAGGGACACCTCCCTCTAGACCAGGTTGCTCAAAGCCCCGTCCAGTCTGGCCTTGAATGCCTCCGGGGAGGAGACATCCACAACTTCTCTGGACAACCTGTTCCAGCGTCTCACCACCCTGACAGTAAAGAATTTCTTCCTAATAACTAGTCTAAATCTGTCCTCTTCCAGTTTAAAGCCATCTCCCCTCATCGTGTAGCTGTGTGCCCTTATAAAAAGTCCCTCCCCAGGTGGGGTCTCACAAGAGCAGAGGGGCAAAATCACCTCCCTCAACCTGCTGGTCACACTTCTCTCAGTGCAACCCAGGATATGGTTGGTCTTCTGGGCTGCAAGAACACATTGATGGCTAATGTTGAGTCTTTAATCAGCTGACACCCCAATTCCTTCTCCTCAGGGCTGTAATACATGAGGCTGGAAAGGTAGAGGTCCTTATACAGCAGTATCAAATAAAAGATAGTCCTGATGTAGTACTACTTCAACCTCTGTTTTTAAAATCCAAATTAATATCTCCTCCAATTACCTCCGGAGGGAATCAGTTTGCTGTATCATGACTGCTAATTTGAGATGGGTTTCAGGTGTTTTGGAGTGGGAGGGAAGCATTTTTGTCTTTTGATTTGTCCTTCATGCTGTACAACTTGCTTCCTTTTTTGCTCCTGTCATTTTATGAATTCTATGAATGATATTAAATTTTATAATAACATTGCTAACAGTTTTAACATTAAAAAGCATTAAGATTTTTTAAAGTATTTATAAAACCTTTCCTAGCTTAATATTGGTAATGCTGAAGTTTCCAAGATTTGAATTTCTCTAATAATTGTTGTGATTATAACATATGCACCTTTAAGCACAAAAAAAACCCTCAGAAAACATACTCCCATGTTAAGGAACTCTCTTCCTTAGTGCACTACACTCAGAAGTTGAGCATGCAAGATATGGAGCACAGAATGTGTGAGGCCAGTGTTTGACTGAGCAGAACCTACAGGCAGAGGATTTCAGTGTGTCTGCACAGGCATCAGGAGGGCGGACCGTCAGGGAACTGGCTGAACAGTGAGGAAGTGAAAGATTACCAGAAACATTTACAGCAGGGACATTTTTATCCACTGCATTTGTTATTTCGAACCAAGTTGTTAACTTGAAAGAAATGCTAATGTTTCCTCGAGATACTGGCATCAACTACAAGAAGTAAAATGTGTGCTTATATTAAGGCTTGCTTTCTGTAATCATTTAGAGCAGAACATGTGAGTACCCATACTACTCTTCAGTGGTGCGCTGGCTGCACACTCAGCAGCTGAAGGCTCACAGGCATTAGGGATGTGTAGTGGTTTAATCTGGCAGGTGCCTAAGCACCACACAGTCATTCGCTCACTCCCCCACTTCCCAGCAGGGTGGGAGAGAGAATTGGGAAGAAAAACAAAGTAAACTCATGGGTTGAGATAAAATTATTTACTAAGATAGAGAAAAGGAAAAGGATAATAGTTAGGACAAATATATAGATATATTTATGTGTGTACATAGGAAGTGATGCACAAGCAATTGCTCACCACCCACCAACCAGTGCCCAGCTAGCCCCCTGAGCAATGGAAGAGAGCATGATGAACTCCCACTCCTTTCAAAACTCCTTCCACGTGATGATATGGTATGGAATGTCCCTTTGGCCAGTTTAAGTCAGCTGTCCTGGTTCTGTTCCCTCTCAGCTTCTTGTACCCACCCCCAGCCATTCGTAAGAGAGGAGAAACTGGAATGGTCTTGGCTCTTTACAACACTGCTAAGCAACAACTAGAAATGCTGTTTTATCAACATTATTTTTCTCCTACAACCAAAACATAGCACCATACCAGACACTATGAAACAAACCAACTCTCTCCCAGCTGAAACTAAGACAATATTACCTCTGAGTCCATGGTTCAGTTTGTGTTTGATTAGTTGGGTTCAGCTAAAATAGAGTTCCTAATTACTTGGCACATTCTTAGTTGCAATGTCCACTCCAATAAAATCTGCCAGATTGCAAAGTACATGACACGAAATGGTATCCTGTGCTAATTTTGGATATTGAAATCCTCACCAACACCCCTTAGGACAGCGTGGTTAAACGTCTGCTGCTGTGTGCTTTGTCATTAACCCTTCTGCATTTTGCTGCTACATTATGCAGATGCTGCACTGGCTTTTGTCTCTGTGTGACCATGTCTATAGCAATTATTTCATAAATTACTGACTGATGGATACAGTTGGAAGGAGAGGAAAGAGAGCTAAGAAATGGTAAAGAATTAATAGAGAAAGTAGCTATACTCACTTTTTCAGACTATCACAGAGATATTGGAATGACTGCAAAACTGATAGACAATCACACAGGCATTTGCTACACAGCTGGATGTACCATATGCAGTCAAGAGAGTTGTTAACTTTTAAACTTGTATGAATTAAATAGTCACCAGTTATTGTTCTTTTACTTATCTTTAGAAAGATTAGTTGAGATAATATTTTGAAGATGAAAATAGAATACAGCAAAACTCAAAACAGTGACACCACTCTTAGATGTTTTTTAAGAGAAGAGATGCTTATCAGACTGCTAAATATCTTATAGTGAAAAGATTGTAATACGTTTTTCATCATTTTAGATGATCAAATTTATGAAAGAATACAATTGCTGGTTTTATGAACCAGAAGAATAAAAATAATAAGAGGCTTGAAAATTATCCAGCAGTATGAGCAAACTGAAATTAAATTTAGATTAAACTTCAGTTGTACAATAAATAGGCACTGTGACAGAAAAAAAGTGAAGATCAAACAGGTATTTACTAACAGTGCAATCTATTGAGTTAAGAGGGAGACAGATGACACTGCAGAAAAAAAAAACACAGTGTGATTTATTTGTCCTTTCTTGTAGATATGGCAGTAATTGAATACACTAATCTCTAAATCATTGCAGAGGGAAAAATTTTCATAATGATTTTCATAATGGTGAGATAATAGCACTAAAAGGAGTAATTTGAGGACTTTAAATGAGTTTTTTTTTCATGGCCAAAGTAAGATAACAATGGCTACCGATGACACATTTCAACACTTCCCAATATGTGCCAAAGATAAGATAAAGATAGATCTTAAGAAAGTCATAAGCTGTATAAGGGGGTAATTTATAAATGTTATCTCTTTTTAAAGCGAACAAACAAGTTAAAAAACTTTAATTAGAACCGTAATAGGAAAAAAAGAAAGATACAGAAAGAAGTAAAAAAAGAAATGGTTAACTCACATGAGAAAGGGATGTGTAGGTAACAGATGCCACTAATAGGATGTGTGGAAAGCAGAGATTTACTGCAAAGGAAATGAATGAGATGCTGTGCTTCGAAAGGTTAAAAACGCAATACATTGCTCACTGGTTAAAAACAATCAGTGAAAGATTTTCCTTCACTCCAGTGAGATAAATGCCACTTTAGCTCAGTCTTTGTAGCAGTCCAAAAATAGCTCCAAGCCTTAATGGAATAAAATTCCCCTTCTTTCTTTTATGGAGAGGAATTAGGCAAGAGTGTACATTGTCTCCTCTATCTTTTCATGAAACACTGGGATCTTATCTTAAGTGGATACAAAGCAGTAAGTCAGAAAAATAAAATTGTTAGAAGTGTTTCAATAAAGAGTTTTATTTAATTATATTGTCATTTTCTTTTTCCTAACTGGAATATTTCACTGAAATTTGAATAGATCCACGAGCTTTAGAAAGATCCCTACTTTTAAAGAAGTTGCCATTCTGAAATGCCAGCTGTAAATTCGCAGATGGAGAGAAACCCACAGTTCATAAAACGATTGAGTTTATTGGGCAATAAAGTCTCCAAAACACTTATGGAAAAAATCTCATATACCCAGAAGAACTGTATAATGTAGATGTAAAATAGGCATTTCTACAAATGGAAATTTTTAGACTGCTGAAAAAATTGTGCAATTTCTTGCAAAGAAAGTATCCATAACCAAATACGTTATATATCTTTCTTATTTCATTTTTTACTAATACTCATTATCAAATACAAAGTTCAAATTTATATGGAATAAAGAAATCTTCATATTCAAGTTCAGAAGCTTTTTATGTGTCTGCTAAATGGTATATACCATCTGATTTATTGCTCCCATATAAGTACAAGAGGGTAACTAAGAGCAGCTTTGACTGCTTTAAGTTGCTGATATCTCATATATTAACCATATACCATCATTTTGTTCCTTATGATACATCATATTCCTAAAGCAGCAATGCAAAAAATATTCCATCACTGACAATGAAGTTTTACTGTAGGGGATGTAATCAAAATTCAACCTTTTAAGTATGGAAAAAGTCTAATGTTTATGGTCTCCCCAAGACAAGGTCATTTTCAAAACACCCTCACTTCTGTGCTTCCTGGTAGTATTAAATATGAGTAGTATTATAGAAGGCTTTTTATTTAAGTTCATTTTCCACAACGAGATTGGGAAAACAGAGTGTAAATGTTAAACCAGCAATCAAGGATAGTGACTAGCTTTTGAGCTAGCTGTTTAATAACTTCCTCCAGTGAGCTACGCTTCCATCATTACTCAGCGCTTCATAGGAAGTCCTGTACCCACAAGCAACTTAATATTCTCCTACTCTTGTCCTTTGAGGTTTCAGCCTGGATACTTTCTACTTATGCTCATACAACAGCTTGTCCCTGAAAGAGTGAGAGGATATCAAACAGTATTTATGCAAGGCAGAAAGCCAGGAATGTGCTGAATATTCTGGTTTAGACTTCAGGCAAACTTATGATTTAACTTTTGAAGGTATCACTTAACTGTTCCATTTCTTTTCTTTCTGATGTTGAAGTAAAATGAAGTCTTAGCAATGTAACTACAAATTTGTTTTCTCCCTTACCCTGTATTTAAAAACAAACGTTTTTTCTCATTATTATTGTTACTAGAGCCTCTTCATGTGAAGCTGAACTTCAGGATTTAGTGCATCAAGTTGACATCATAGTAAACAGCAAGAAAGTAGAATGGGAAAGGAAGATGAAAGCTTTAGAAGCACAGATGGATATCCAGCATCAAGAATTAGCAAGTACCCAAAGCAAACTGGATCAAAAAAGTCAAGAGGTATTTGAATATATCAGATCTGTAAAAATGTCTATATCCTGTGAGGAAGTTAATAGTGTGATTGCAATGCTCTGTTTGTAGGCTTGTTTGTTCTATCATGTAAAAACACCAAACTCTTTAGAGGTCACAAATTATCCTTACTATTTTGATTTAAAGTGGAAAAGTTCTGGAAAGTGATTGTAAAAATGTCATTCGAAGTCCCGTATTTCTTTTATTTCCTTAAAGTCTAAATCAAATATTCTCAGTTTAGCTTTGAAAAGATAATTTGATTTTTTTTTCCTAGATGACGATTCTTCTACTTTAATCAAAAATTTTAAATGGAAAAATGCAGTCCCAAAAGTTTGACAAAATTATGTCACTGTAATTCTTATTTATACTCCATTTTTATCATTTCACATGCTGTACTGGCTTTGAATGTTAATTTTATTACTAATAGTTAAGATTTGAATTGTATTACCACTTAGAATTGCTTTAGAATTCAAACCGAAGGCATCAGTGGATCTGACATCACCTGCACTTCAAGTCGTGTGTGCTGAATATTGTTTCAGAAGTATCAGTGAATCTGGCATGACATTCAGCTCTATTGCAACACATCTGAAGTTAGGTGTTAGGTGTTCACATGTGGGTGTGCTGGTGTGAGCTAAGTGCCAGTGGGAGTCTTGAAATGGATACATCTCTCCCTAACAAACAATTGTAGGAACTTGCCCTTTGTCATTGCAGTCAGAGGAGCCAAGAGAATAATTCAGCTAACCAATCCTTAAAGCATCAATCTATTTGCCCATACACAGATGTTACCTGAAATATTTTAGCATATTGCAGCTAGCTTCCAACTGCCTCTCCAGAAAAGCAAAGGTGTCATGTATGCTCTTTGCCATATTTCTCATGCCTCTGTGAAAATCTCAGATAATTCAAGACGTAAACAATTCAAGCAAAATTCTTATGTTGGGACACAGCACTTCATTTATATAGTTGGGTCAGAAATGTTCCATTAAAGAGCTCTTCACGACAGACTCATATGGTTTTATCATTACTTGATAATATAATACGCAGTTTCACTGCTGCAATCTGGCTTTGTGGTGTGTTTCTAACTGTAGGTGGAACTACTTTGTCAGCAACTGGAAAACTTACAGAAAACTAACTGTGAAATGGCTCAGAATTACAAAACTCAGCTTTGTGCGCTTAAATCTCAAGTAAGAAAAATATCAGTTTCATTATTTTCTGTATGCATTACAAGAAACCTATACATGCCTTATGGTACTGATACACCTTTATGGATTTGGGAAAAGGCTGAATTGTGTAATCCAAATGATGCTGACTGTAGCTTCTAACCTGGCTCCATTGTCTTTCTGTACTGACATGTACAAACTCTTTGGATGGATTTTGATGTGAAGACAAGTATTTAATTTTCTGACTATGGACTAATAAGCTATAACCTTGGTGAATGAATAAAACATAATTAGATTCATGCTAATATGATTTGGATGCGCATTAAGAATTTTGAGATTTAAACTGCTCTAGCCACTACTTTGCTATAGATTTTTTTCTGGTTTTTGTTTGACTGGTTTACAGGGGTTATTAAAGAAGTCTGATAACTTTCCATAAGGGAACACAGCATTAAAACCAGAGTAGCTTGGCTTTGTGGAGTTGTTTTGGCTTTATTTATGTGTTGTTCTGTGTCTGTGCTTTTGCTCTCCATTATTTTTTCATTTCAGTTATGAATTCAGATTCTTGACAAATTTCAAACTATTCTGATTCTAACAATTTCAAGTCTACATCTCTATGTTGCTTTTCCTGCTATTCTACTGTTTCCTTCATTGAATTCTCCTACCAGGAAGAAAGTGTTATAATTAAAATTTTCCAGTCGTTATATTTACCACAGAATTCTTAAATTGTCTAAATTGGGAATCATTATTTTCACTTAGAGGTGATAATACTTATCTCCCACAGTCCATCAAGCCAGTAAATATAGAATTTATTTCTCAGACTATATCTCCTTTGTCTCCCTTCTTTTGGTTCTTATCTTCACTTGAACATTATACCTCCTTCAACAATGTACATTCTTAAGAGCTGCAATTTAATTTTGCACAAATAGTGTGTTAATATTTACATCATTGTATCTTTCTGTGCAGATGTTTTCTTAAAATCCCTTACAATTTTTGTTCCTTCCTAATCTTGATAGGAATAGAAAGGGTTGCTTTTACTAGCTCTCCCTAACAGTGTTTAGGCTATTCAGGGCAAATTTCTCTGTGATAACACTTCTTCTGTGGTCCTCGGTGCTTTTTACCCTTGATACTCATATGAGCAACTGTTTAACGAGCAGCCTTCCCACAGAACTGACTGCACTCCAGTTGACTGCAGTAAAGTATTTTTTTGTTATTAGAGACATAGTTCCTGATAGGTAACCCGAAACTCTTAAACCACACTTTTGCACTCAGTCAAATGTACAGCATTTCGTTATAATTAAATAGCAAAAACTTTAGGGATTCATCTTAATTATTTTCTTTTTGTTCTTTTTACTTTTTGTTTTGTTTTGTTTTCCTGTGGTGATACTTAGTTACTCTCATTTTGAAAGTGACAGAAAGCCTTCAGCACAAGAACGAGAATCCATTCTTGTTTTAAGCACTTTAGCAACTAAATGCATTTAGAGTTTAATGTCTAAGTCTGAGCTACGTCATGCTCCCTTTAGAATCAATGGAAGGAATTGAACACTCCTGGAATACGATTCCTCTCAGTGTATGATGAGAATTTGAGAGAGGTGAAATGTATAAGAATTTGGGGGCAGCTCTTTCTAACTCTGAATAGCGGAGTCCTCCTCAGACTCATGCAGAATAGCAGACTGTTCAGTGACCACACTTCTGAAGAATCTTGTATTTCTGCTGATACCTTCCTGACTTTGCCTCTGACTCCTAAGCCATGCTTTCATAGTAAGATCATTAGGCAGAACAGTATTTGGGGTCTAATTCTCAAAGATGCTCTTTGGAACTCCATGATTCCAGGAGAAAGCAATCACCCCGTGCATAACATTTCAACAGTTTCCATTATAGAAAAGTAATGTGCAAACCTAAAATATTCTAATGATAGTCCTTCATTCTGGTTGATGAAGCACCCTTTAAAACTGTTAACACAAGATGGCAGTAAACAAGTGTAAAAATTTCACGTAAGCACCAGAGGAAATGACACTATGGGTAATGGTGCCATAAAAATCTTCAGCATAATTAAGTAGTTGTCAAATAAACCCATTTGAAATGTTAGTTTACATTTTAGTGAGAGCTAAGTTCATCTCCAATAAATTTGTTTTATTAAATGCTTCTTTATTGTATTGATTAAATATTAGAATGTTGAACTTGCAGTAGGCAATTCTAGTTTAAGGAGAACTTTGGTCACACAGTCATCCTTGACAGATTCTGTATGTTCCCCTCTGCTTTTACTTTTAGTTTTCGAAGTTGACACATAGTTACGAAAAGTTATTAAAACAAAAAAATCACCACAGTAGAGAAAAATGTAAAGAAAGCCCGGAGACATCATTCGAACTGAGCAATTTAAACAAGAAACTGGAGGTAAGAATATTTTGTTACCATGTTCTATTTTTAGTATGCCTCTAGAATTAATTTCTTGGTTACAGCTGTAAACTCTAAGTATCTGATTCTTCTACAAAAGACATATAAGAAAAGGTATAGTTTGATATTCAGGTTTTCTTCTTTCACTGAAGTTTTATTAGTGTTGTAGATAGCTTTATGAGTTAATATACATCATTTGCTTCATAAAGGTAACAATAAATAATATTACTTCTTGTATGTGTACTGTATAGTATCATCGGTTCAGGCGTGAGAGTTTTTATACGTGCAGGATTTTGTCACGTGATATTTACCATTAATATAAGTCTTGTAGAGTTCAAGACAACTTTTATTGTGTAGGGCTAGATAGAATAAGGATTTAGGACTGAAAAACTGTTTGTTATACATGTCCTCTCAGCAGTTATCCGTCTGAGGCCATCCACAGCTTTGACTTCAGTACTTAGTTTCCCTAGGTCACATATTAGCAAAGATAAGGCACTTAAAAATACAGTCTGAAGAATCCAACATACTGAGTGGAGAACTAGATAATCTGTGATGCTTAGGATAGGATTCAGTCATATTCTCTATTCAGCCAGACACAGAAGGGATTTTAGCTGACTTATTCTTGGATACAGTAAGATGCTGATCTCTAATCAGAATTCCCAACCTTGACTTCTCAAGAGTTTGAAGTTTCATTATTATCTGCAGAATAGTTAAATATTTTCTGAGTTACCCAGCACAGAAAACTGGCATCTGTCAAGTGCGATTCTACATGACAGCTTCTCCTCAAATACTCTTACGGGTACATTCACTGGCAAAGAAACATACGACTGAGCAATGTAATCTCTAGCTCTGTTATTTTTTCCTTCTGCTTTCTTACTTAGCCAGTACAAAATGAAACAACTTCCAAAAGAGAAATTCCAGAAACTGTTGAAAAGCAGCGTGTAGTTTATTATGTAGAAAATTAACACGAGAATATTCTGGTTCAGATTCTGTTTGGAAAGAAGATTATTAAACTGAGTGTTCCCTACACTGGGAGAACAGTCTATCCTCTAGTCTGATGTAGCATAGAAGGATCAGAAAAACAATCAATATTTTCTCTGGCCATCCTTTGCAGAGATCATAAAAAAGTTAGTGTGTGCTTCAAGCATTTACTGACCTGAGTTCTGTAGGGAAAGTAAGCAAAAGAAGACGAGTGGAAACTAAGTGTGAGCCAGTTGCATAGCTTTTAAGCATCGTGAGGACTTAGATGCTTGTGATTTAGATTTAATTAGATTTATGATGGTAGACAATTTAAAAACATGGAGAACTCCACAAATGAAAACTTAAGACCTGACAGATTTGATCTACTTTCATACTTAAATTACAATTAAAAAGCATTTTAGGATCTGTATTTTGATTTTGCCTATCTTTCCTTTATGAGGTAACATGTAGGAGGAATTTCTGCCACCTTCAGGTCACTTTACATAACACATAAATGATGTCTTCCACATGGAAGAGTCCTTATCATCAGAAAATTTGCTAAGCTTTGGATTTCAGTATAGCTACCAGCATCTGCCACTACAAGAACAATAAATGGGTTATTCATTGATAATAGACTAAATATATCACTACTTTGAAACTGTCTGATCCAGCTAATTTGAGAATGACCTCATTCAAGATTAAAATGAGAAAATAACATAACACAATTCTATTGTTTGATTAATTAAGTAGTATGAAAAACGATTGCTTGGAATATATACAGGGAATTCTAGTATTTAGGAAGTAATCAGTGTTGTAAATCTACTAAACTCAGCAGTCCTTTACTAAGGCCTTAAACCTGCAGTCCTCATTTAGCAGACCGTAACTGCATTTCTATGACATTTTGTGAAACTGGAAGATTTTTGTTCATTTAAAATACCAAAGGACATATTATGAAAGCTAAGACTTGTATTAATCTATGTTGAAAAGCATTTGATTTCATTTCAGTAGCTTCGTGTGTGTGTGTGTGTGTGTGTGTGTATTAGAGGAATAAGTCAGTTTAAGATAATTATAAAATCTCATTTCCCTTTTTGGGACCAATGCTTCCCTTGTGAAAAAGCCAATTCTTATTATGGCTTATAAGAGCATTTTGCTTTCCACTGTATAAAACAGTATACTGTAATTTTGCTAATTGTTCATCCAAACAAGAAGAGCTAGAACGTCATTAGCTGTGGAGCTCTCTCATTCATTTGTAGAATATTGCCTTTAAAGTCAATTGTGACAAGATTGCAAGATCTGATATAAGAAAAAATTCAAACAATGTAAATAGGAATATAAATACAAATATATATCAATACAAATATATGTGTATAAATACAAAACTATTATATTTATACATAAATATAAACACAAATACAGAAGTATTATTAGCAAAGCCTGATTGTAATAACATTTGTTAAAAAAAGTTTTTGTTCAAACTAGGTGAACTTAGGAAAAAATTCCAGAAACAGCAGTTGAAACAATTTTACAGGAAGTAAAATTTATTCACTGTAGCTGCTGTTCATTTGTTCAAGAAAAGGAACAACCAAAAAAGCGCTCAAAATATTGGTCTGATTATTAAGGGTTTGATCCCATGCTGTACTCTTACTTTTCTTTAAGGTCACAGGAGCTTCCTACCTTCCAATATAATTGGTGTTTTATAGTCATAACTCTAACATTTACAGCAATTGAAGTGATTTCAAATACTTTATCATTTCTATTCAGTGAGTGAGACCTTGGTGTACTGATGGACAGTCTGCTGAATATGAGCCAGCAGTGTGCCCAGGTGGCCAAGAAGGC
Organism: Gallus gallus; assembly: GCF_016699485.2. Classification (NCBI taxonomy): domain Eukaryota; kingdom Metazoa; phylum Chordata; class Aves; order Galliformes; family Phasianidae; genus Gallus; species Gallus gallus. Next base: position 185,830,956 of record NC_052532.1, on the reverse strand, counting down.
CAATGACATCCTGGCTTGTATCAGGAATGGTGTGGCGAGCAGGACTAGTAAAGTCATCATGCCCCTGTACTCAGCATTGGTGAGGCCTCACCTCGAGTACTGTGTTCAGTTTTGGGCACCTCAGTACAGAAAGGACATTGAGGTGCTGGAGCAGGTCCAAAGAAGGGCAACTAGGCTGATGAAGGGCTTGGAGAATATGCCCTACGAGGAGAGACTGAAGAAACCGGGGATGTTAAGTCTGAGGTTTGTGGTTGGACTCGATGATCTTTAAGGTCTTTTCCAACCTGAGTGATTCTATGATTCTATAATTATGTACACCACCCAAGTTTTTCAGATTAACAGCCTTTAAGATGACTTTTTTCTAGACAGGGTGGCTTGTGGCTGGATGGCTATTTTATATCATTGGGTTTTTTTTCTTCTTTCCAAAATTATGGAAAGATTACATATGAGCTACAGAGCTATGCTTTTCTTAGAATGATAAAATTAATAAAATACTTGGAAAAAGAGTAATTTTCCCTCTGTTCAGTAACTTTGTTTTGCTGTCTTTCAGGAATTTAAAGCAAAATCAAGAGAATGGGATAAGAAAGGGACAATCTGCCAAAATCATCTCATTTATTTAGATGCTCAGCAAAAAATATTGTCTGAGAAATGTAATTTGTTTCAGGTAAAATTTCTACCTTCCTTCTTCAGAAGGAAGTTGAGAATTAAATGAGCTGTTTGCTCAGGTTGAGTTATTTTAACTTTAAAATCTAATCACGCCTAAGCTTATAGCAACCGTAAAAAAATAATATGGACATATTATTTTAAGTAAGAAAGATCCATACTGAAAAGATACTAATACATGCAGTTATTTTAATTATGTTTTTCTCGTGTAATAAATCTCACACTGAAAATTACACTATTTCAGCTAAAGATAACTGTAAAAAGCAACACGTGTTCCTTTTCAATTCTTCAGGTACACTGTGGACTTATTTTCTATGCTATTTACTAACATATGTAGGTTGCTCTGAAAGTAATGGTGCCTTATTCATTTCCATGGAAGTTACAACAGATACAAAGAGAACAATAACACTGATGGAGCAAATTCTCAGCTGCAGAACACTATTTTTCAACACATTCACCATCATTAGCTACGTATTTTTGCCAACTACAAACATGAGCCTGCATGCCAGACATGTGAATATCTGCACCAGCAGAGGTGAGCTGCTGTCACTGTCACCACTGCTGAGACATACCACCCACTGTTTCACTGCGCTCACATCCACTGTTTGGTCTCCATAAACATTCAGTTAGCATTAATGAATGTCAACGTGGAATTTTTTCCACACTGAGAAATTAAATTTCACACCTTTGCTCCCTGCACACTTCCATGTCAGACTCCATTTTGTCAGACTGCCCCTCTGCTGCCCATCTGTCACATGGCAACAAAATGTAACACCATATTGGCAGGAAGTTTCAACCTCTGCTACCATCCCACCAACATTCAACTCTGACACTGTGGGCCTACAGAATAAAATTGGAGGCGTTACTTGCAGAGCAGACCTTTTACAATAATTGTGATGAAAAGTTGTTGAAATTTAACTTCCACTGTAGATAGTGCATCTCATTCCTATTTGCTCAAAATATAAAGCTCCCTCAAACCTAAGGTATCCCCTCAGAATTTGAGGATCATAAATGGACATTAATTTATACAGAAAACTGAATCCCTCTATGCTGCTCCAAAAGCCTGCTTAGAGGTGTTTTTTTGGATTGCTTATACATTTTCAATCATAGTTTTCATCTTTCAATTACCATTCAGTCCATTGTTGGTTTTGTGATCCTTTTTTTACCTGCCAGTTCACTTAGTTCTTTATTATATAGCCTATTGGTATAGCATATTTTTTAATTTTTTAATATTTTCATTCTAGAACAAAGTATACATTGTTGATTTCTTGATGGCCTATTGTGCTCTAAAAAAAAAAAATTAAAGAAATAACTATTTGGGCTACAAAACAGCACAAAATGAAGCATGGGGAAGCCAATTACGTTGCTAACTGGTAATCCTCTTTTCCAGGGGGACTAAGCTCATTGAATCTTAATCTAGTGAAACATGTTCTTAATGGTTCCTGTGAGACTCTTTACCCATATCCACTATTCCCAAGGATGACAGTTACATTTCATTTGCAGACATGGAAAGCATTCTTTTCCTGTTATTGAACTTCCATATAAATGGCTGAAAAAAACAGGGCTTTGACTTGACAAATCTACTGGCTGGTGCATGTTGAATTGATTGCATAATTAGACAAGTCAAAGTAGAGTACTCAAGATGATCATCCACATTTTTCTATCAAAGTTCACATGACTGTCATCAGTGAACTCTCTTTGAAAACAGCTTTCATCACAGCTGTAACATCATCACATACTAGTAACATCAGGCTAGTTTATTAATGATAAGCTTGATGGATTGTTTCTAAAGCATTGGTAGATTCTGTGTCTTTGGCCCAAATTCCTCTTTTGTAAGGTCTTTGATTTCCAAAAGGAGACTAGCACTTTTATTTCACAGGATGCTTTGACATCCTTGCATGTCAAACTCCGTAACTTAGATGTTGGGGGACCTTAATTTGTTATCCACATACATTAAATTTACCTGCCAACTTACTTAGACTTTTTACTTAATATGCAGCCTGTGGTCCATTTTAGCCAGCACAAGTTAAGAGAACATAGTCAATGAAATCAAAAGCAGTTCAAAGAAAGAATTCCTTTTTGCAGTCCTTATCAAGGAAATATAATATATGCAGCACTACTTATTTTTTATTTAAGTTTTCTTGCTCAATTTGATCTCTTCATGTGATATATGGTTTGCAGGTTATATTTTGGTGTCATTTTTCAGCTAATTCTGAATTTCAGTCTTCTGAAAGATTAGTGCTGCTGTGTCCAGGTGGAAGGATCTATATGGATAATTTTTTAAACAGTTGCCATAGTGATTGTGGTTCTTCACACTGCCTGTGAATTCACAAATACCACCAGTACCTATTTTCTGAAGTTTTCTTTTTAGAGTTATTTAATGAGTACAAGAAACTAAAGAAACTGAATGGAGTGCAAGACTGTTTCTAGAGATGCTGAATGTGCAATGATTTTTCCACAAGATTAACAATAATGATACCAAAAAAATACAGTTACTGCAGTAACTGAGCTACAGACTGTGTACTACTCACCTTTTAGTCAAAGGTTAATACCAATCCTGAGGCAAACATGCACATCTCCTACTGAGTTCATTATATCAAAGAGAAACATTTCTCTCAAATAATTTTTTATAGGTAACTGTTTTGAGTAGGTCATCATAATCACCTTTTCACTTGTGAGGCTAATTAATATCAAAGTGCTAGGGAAATACACAACAGAGAAAAATTCTTGAAAAATTCTGTACCCTTGTAAGTTTTAGGAATGTTATTCTCACTGAGCATGATGAACTTGAGGCTAAGGAATGGAAATATCCTTTAGAATAGTGATACAAACCTTTCCAAAGGTGCCTAAGCAAAGGTTTCTAAGCAAGTCCTGATGGAGAAAATGGAAATTAGCTTAATCATTTCAGTAGCAACTGTATGGCCCTAAAAATTTAGATGTAATTTTTGAATTTTATTAAAGTATGTTATTGTTTTATAGAAGCAAACCCAGTGTTATCAATTCCAGATAAACAGTAAGAAACAAAACCAGGAAGAGATTGTTAAATATGGCCAGCCTGAAAGAGAAAACGATGGGTTAATTGTTGAAAAGCTAAGGGCAGCAGTGAGTGAAATGACAGTAAGCAGGAATAGACTAGAAGAGGAAAATCTGAAACTCCGTGAGGATCTAAAAATGTTCCAAAACCAGTGCCAGGTAATAATACATTTTGTTTTTCATAAATGCTGTGGAATAAATTTTGGAGCATTATTTTAATATGACTATACTAAAAAGTAGTTCTAAGATGCCTATATACAAGATCTGTACAGTTGTTGTATGTATATTCTTTGCAGAAACATGGAATGAGCCGAGATCAGTCAGTTTTTTGAGTAAGACTTGAAAAATGTTTGATATGCAGTAGTATATCTTATTCTTGTCTATTTACCTAGATTTTTATAACTTTCCCTGTAGCACCAGAGTGAATTATCTTAATTCACTTGGCTCCTTGTATAAAAATTATTTCTATTGAATGTCTTTATCTGGTTTACATCTTGTTGCACAAAGTGCCCTTTACATACTAAATAAGTAGATATAAAAGCGTATGGTATAGTTTACTGTTCTAAGAATGTTCTTCAGTGCAATGAATGGCTAGGCTGGCAGCATCAATGGATAAGATTTTATCCTTTCTCTAGCTTACCATTTTTCAGCTGCTTTATGAAGACAGCTGTTTGGGCCTTCTCCTTTGCTCATTATCTATGGATTCTTACAAGACTGAGATAAGATATCATAGAATCATAGAATGTCTTGAGTTGGAAGGGACTCTAGAGTTCATCAAGTTCCAAACCCCTGCCCCATGCAGGGTTACCAACCACTAGATCAAGTGCTTGATCAGATTGCCCAGGGCCCCATCCAGCCTGGCCTTAAACACCTCCAGGGATGGAGCATTCATAACCTCTCTTGGAAAGCTGTTCCAGTGCCTCACCACTCTCAGTAAAAATCTACCTCCTGACATCTAATCTAAATCTCCCCTCCTGTAGTTTAAAACCATTCCCTCTTGTTCTATGACAATCTACTCTTGTAAAAAGCTGTTTTCCCTCATGTTTTTGAACTCCCTTCAAATACTGCAAGGCCACAATGAGGTCTCCCCACAGCCTTCTCTTTTCCGGGCTGAACAAGGCCAGTTTGTTCAGCCTATCCTTGTAGAGGATGTGCTTCAGTCCTTGGAATATTTCCATGGTCCTCCTCTGTACCCTCTACAAAAGCTCCATATCTTTCCTGTTTTGGGCTCCCCAGACTTGGAGGCAGTACTCCAGCTGGGGACTCACAAGGGCAGAGTAGAGGGGATCAATCACTTCCCTTGCCCTGCCAGCCACTCATCTTCTGATGGAACCCAGGATATCATTGGCTTTCCAGGCTGCAGGCGCACACTGCTGTCTCAGGTTGTTTTTCATCAACCAGGACCCCTAAGTCCTTCTGAGCACGCCTACTCTCAAGGAGCTTTTCTCACAGTTTGTATACATATCTGGGATTACCTCAAACCAAGTGCAAAACCTTGCACTTTGATTTGTTGAACCTTACTAGGTTCACAAAGGCCCAACTTCTCGAGTTTATCCAAGTCCCTCTCAGTGGCATCCCTTCCTTCTGCTGTATCAACTGCACCACTCAGCTTGGTGTGACCTGCAAACTTGCTGAGGGTGCACTCAATCCCATCATCTATGTCACTGATAAATATGTTAAAGAGTACCAGACCCAAGGCAGTCACCTGGAGAACACTGCTCATTACTAGCCTTCACCTGGACATAGAGCTATTGACCACCACCCTCTGTCTGCGATCTTCCAACCGGTTTCCTATCCACCAAACAGTCCACCCTTCAAACCTGTATCTCTCCAATTTAGAGAGAAGGTTGTGGTGGGAGACCATGTCAAAGGCCTTGCAGAAGTCCAGGTAGGTGACATTGGTCACCTTCCCTTTGTCCATTGATGCCATCACTCCATCATAGAAGGCCTGCAGATTGATCTGGAATGACCTTCCCTTGGTGCAGCCACCTTCGCTGTCTCAGATCACCTGCTTGTTCCTCATGTACCTTAACATGTCTTCCAGGAGAATCTGTTCGTGATCTTCCCAGGCACAGAGGTGAGGCTCACAGGCCTGTAGTTCCCCGGGTCCTCCTCCCTCCCTTTCTTGTAAATGGGAGTGATTTTTCTCTTTTTCCAGTTCCCAGGGACTTCACCTGACAGCTACGGCTTTTCAAATACAATGGAGAGCATCACAGCAACCACGTCAGCCAGCTCTCTCAGGACCCTGGGATGCATATTGTCTGGCCCTATGAATTGTACACATTCAGTCTCATGAGTTGGTCTTGGACTTGCTCCACCAGTGCAGTGCGGGGGAGTTTGCTCCCTCAGTCGGGAGTTTTCTACCTCATATCTTCAGCCTTTTTATTAGCAAAGATTGAAACAGATCAAGAATAAGATTTTCATTTCTATTTTTTTCCAGTAACATGATTTTGCTTATTAATTTAAGCACTTCAATATTCAGGAATATATCGAATGAGTTATAGTGACTTTATCTGAAGAAAGATCATCTACTTTTCTTAACTTCATTTAACTTTAGTTACAATATACTTCACAGTAATTAAGATATATGATGGAGATTTATTTCAGGTATTGTCAGAACAACCAAATCCTGCGTGTGTGATGTTTATACATTTGATTTGCACATTAGTTCCCCAAGTCACAAGACTATATGCAAGTTATCAGTATGCAAGCAAAAAGACCTGCATTGGAGGATGTGAAAAGGTTGCCACAGACAGTAGTTGGATTAGAATATATTTGGAGCAGGGGGAGTAAGTGCTGTGGGACACAGGAAGAGTAGATGGCAGTTTGCTGTAGCCTTCTTTAAGAAAATTTTCACAATAGAGGAAATGTTTTTTAGAGATACCCATATGAGAAAGCAGGAAATGCAGGGTCTGTCATCAGCCAGAAGGAGCAGGCAGGTGAGCATGTGAGTGTTGGATGGAGCACAAGGATAGCTGGACGTGGGTTAGGTGAAGGAAGGAGGAGGAGATGGTGGGGACAAGACTGATTTCCATGGCACCTAGCCTCCTAGCCTGGTATTATGCCTCACACATCTTCTATGCCTGTGACTACTTTATATATGCTTCCACCTGTTGCTGTCATACAACTGATTAGAAAGAATAGCAAACTGTATGGAAGGCGGATTTGTTGGCTGTGAAGAAAATATGAATTTAAGAAGATCCAAACTGAGACTAAAGAGTATTTCTCAATCTCATGAACTGTTTGACAAACTTAGTTGCAACTGTACATGAGAGGCAGCTTGAGAACATCACACAAGAAATCTGATTCTTGGAAAGTCTGCATTAAGTCAGCTAGTGGACACTAATTTATATAGAAATACAGCGTATGACTGTGTTAAAAAGGTTCAACAGTTTTGAGCAGAGTTAGAAAAAACTGATCACAGAAGTTTTGAGTCTTCCTTTTGATATCAAACATGGCAATCTATTTAAAGCAAACTTTTTCCCAAAATAAAAGAGAGCATTTGGTGATTTTTTCAACTTGAAACAGTCTCTGAAAAAAGTAATATTTAATTGGACATTTTCTAAACAAAACCTTATGCTTTCATTTTTATTTTGATATTTTTACTAAGTGCAGTAAGTGGTACATATCTAATTTTATTTTTTTAAATGATGTGTGAAATTCTTGACCTGAAGTTCTGTTTCAAGTATCGTTGCTGCTACTGCTGTGGCTGCTGTTATTTCTGGTATTACTACATTTCACAGGAGGAAGTACAACTTCTGTAAATGTGCGTGGTGACTGCAGTGTGCCACAGGTGATTTGACTTCCACCTCAAAATTGTGAAGCATTCCCCTTATCCACTGCATAATCAAATCAGAGGTGTACACACACACACCCCAAATTAATGTATTATGTACCAGCTGTGTCTATCTCTTGAATGTTGAAGTCATTAAGATGATCATAAGCAAGTTCCTGCTGACAATTTTAAAAATTCATTAAGCTTTAGTTCACCAGAATATGCCCAGACTTGCATTTCCAAGTTTAAAAAGCTCTCTCAGGCTTAATTTAACACTGGATTTGATGAATGAATCTGTATGTACAGTCTCCATAAAAAAAACAGAAGTGCTTCATATCTGTCTTTGGCAGCTCTTTCAGCCAGAGGAAAACCCCAGGCTTCTTGGAAGGAAGGTCATTCTAATATGAGGCTCTAAGGGAAATAAACCTTTGAAGTTTCTTGCTTGCAGTGTCATTTTTTGATTCCATATTTAAAGTAGTCTTTTGAAAGTTTAGAAGTCTCATTTTTTGCTTTTAAATATGGAACCTATATTATATTAAAGGGAAGAAATTATGAAAAATCCCAGTTTTTGGTGTAACAATTTTAAACGCAAAGGATCAGCATCCATGGAAAATCCTTTTCTTTCATCTAGATCTTGAATGAGAGGAAACGTTTCTAGGTATTAGAAAGCTATTGTAAGAATCTGACTATTGTTGCTCCTTTTGTTATTTGATATCTTTAGTGCGATGTTAGCATATCTTATAGTAGTTGCTATAGGAATTCAGATTTTATGATTTCAAATATTACACATAGCATGAGGCCACATTATCAGCCAGAAATGACACGTAAAATAGAGACAAGATTTGTGGACTCCCTAAGAAATGGATTTTCATGATTATGTGAAAATTTGGTGATGTTGATCTAAAGAGGCAATTACCTCTACAGAGATCTAGTTTTGGTGTTTATTGAGCACACGCCTTATCTAAGCACATAAGTCTACAGGCACCTGCTCCAAGCCTTCAGGCAATGTTTAATGAAGACATGCACCTAATCCTGCCTTTCTATAGTCTTATATTTTTCATGCTTATAAAACTGGAAATGCTGTTAGGAAAAAATGCAAGCTACTTACAGTACAAATTCTTACACATGAAGAAGCATCATTCACGTGTGAAGAAGCTATTGAATCAAGGAAACTACATATTTTAGATACATTTAGTGTGACAAAGAACTTGGCAACAGTATTTCCAATGATAGTTTCAGAGATATGCACGGAAAGGCTGTAAAAGCTGAAGAATGTTCAGCATCTGATCTTTAGACATTTCTGGAGAAAGGAGATGACATGGAAGCAATGCCTTCTTCAGAGATGCAACTCAGAATAAAAGCATTTATCTCTTTTCAAACAAATTATACAGGTGTCAGAAGTTATCATAAAATCATAGAATCATGGAATTTTATGGCCTTTGTTCCATCCCCCTTGCTATAGGCAAAGACACCCCACTAGACTGGGTTGCTCAAAGCCCCATCCAGCCTGGCCTTGAGCATGTCCAGGGAGGGGACATCCACAACCTTGCTGGGCAACCTGTTCCAGTATCTCACCACTCTCATAGCAAAGGATTTCTTCTAGTATCTAGTTTAAATCTACCCTCTTCCAGTTTGAAGACTTTTCCCCTTGTCCTGTTGCTACATGCCCTTATAAAAAGTCCCTCCCCAGCTTTTCTGTAGGCTCCCTTCAGATACTGGAAGGCCGCAATAAGGTCCCTCTGGATCCTTCTTTTCTCCAGGCTTAAAAGCCCCAACTCTCTCAGCTTGTCCCCATAGGGGAGGTGCTCCAGCCCTCTGATCATCTTTTTGGCCCCCTCTGGACCCGCTCCAGCAGCTCTATGTTCTTCTAGTGTTGGAGGACCCAGAACTGGACCCAGAACTGGACACAGTCATGAGTTGGGATCTCATGAGAGCAGTGTAGAGGGGCAGAATTACCTCTCTTGACCTGTTGGTCTCACTTCTCTCAATGCAACCCAGGATATGATTGCCCCTATGGGCTGCACACACACACTGCTGGCTCATGTTGAGTCTTTCATCAACTGACACACCCAAATCCTTCTTGTCAGAGCTGCTCTCAAGCCATTCTCTGCCCAGCCTGTATTTGTGCTTGAGATTGCCCCAACTCAAGCGCAGGGCCTTGTACTTGGCCTTATGATGTTGGCATGGGCCCACATCTCATGCCTGTCCAGATCCTTCTGGATAGCATCTCTTCCCTTTAGCATGTCAACTGCACCCCTCAGCTTGGTGTTATCTGAAAACTTGCTGAGAGTGCACTCGAACCCACGTCCTTGTCGCCTACAAAGATATGAAATAACACTGGTCCCAGCACCAGTCTCTGATGAACACCAGCTGTCACCGGTCTCCATTTGGACGTTGAGCCATTGACCACAACTCTCTGAGTGTGGCCATCCAGCCAATTCCTTACCCAGCGAGTGGTCCATCCATCAAATTCAATTTTCTCCTATTTGGTGACCAGGATGTAATGTGGGACGATGTCAAACACTTTGCACAAGTCCAGGTAGATGATGTCAGTTGCTCTTTCTTTATCTGCTGATGCTGTAACTCCATCATAAAAGGGCACCAAGTTTGTCAGGCATGACTTGCCCTTGGTGAAACCACGTTGGTTACCACCAATTGCCTCATTTTTATTTTCGATTGCCTTAGTAGAGCCTCCAGGAAGATCTGCTCCATGATCTTGCCAGGCACAGGAGTGGGACTGACTGGCCTATGGTTCCTTGGATCTTCTTTTTTTTCCCTTCTTGAAAATGGGGGTTATATTTCCCCTTTTCCAGTCAGTGAGAACTTCACCAGACTGCCATGACCTTTCAATTTTGATAGATAGCAGCTTGGCATCTTCACCTGCCAGTTCCCTGAGAACCCATGGATGGATCTCATTGAGACTTGTGCACCTTCCAGTTCTAAAGAACTAACCTGGTCTTCACTTACAGTGGAAAGATCTTCCTTCTCCCAGTTCTTGCCTTTGCTTTCTGTGGCTTGGGCAGAGCAGCGAGAGCCCTTGCCAGTGAAGACTGAGTCAAAGAAGTAGCTGAGTACCTCAGCTTTCTCTGTATCCCTTGTGACCAACTGATGTAGTAAAATAAAGCATTTTGAGCTATTACTTTCTCATTTTATTTACCTTTTTGTGTATTTGTGTTTCTTTAGAACATGGAGGCAAGCTTTTCAGAGATGAGAAATGAGCTGCAATCACGGGATGCTCTCTGGAGAAAGATACAACTGGAATGCCAACAGTTGCGTGCAGAATTACTGAAAGTCAGAGAGAATAAGGATAAGCAGAAAACGTATGTATGCTGAGGACAATATTTGAATTCATGACTACTGAGTTAATAACCTTTTTCTTACATTTAGTTTAAATGTAAGAAAATTTGCAGATAGACTCTTTAGAAGGATCTGTGGCAACAGAGCAAAGGGAGATGGCTTCAAACTCAGGGAGGGTAGATTTAGGTTAGATATAAGGAAAAAACCTTCTGCAGTGAGGGTGGTGAGGCACTGGAACAGGTTACCTAGAGCTGTGGTGGGTGCCCCATCCCTGGAGACTTTCAAGGCAAGGCTAGATAAGGCTCTGGGCAACCTGATCTAGCTGTGGTGTCCCTGTTCACTGCAGAGGAGGTGGACTAGATGGCCTTCAGAGGTCCCTCCAACTTTAAGGGTTCTGTTATTCTATGATGATTCTAAATTAAGTCTGTTTAAAAAGAGACTTGCAATTCAGAGGTCAGACTAAACAATTTTTGAATAAGCATTTTCATATAGGATGAGATTGCATGCAAGAGGTGTCAGCTGTGTTAAAAGGCTTTTATGTTGCCTAAATCTTTGCAAATCGATGTATTTCATCTATTTTATGTCTTTGCTTAAAGTGCCTTTATGTTCCTTGACATTAAAACACACTGGGAGTAGTGCAATTACAGTTCTTCCTTTGAGTAAAAGGTTCATGTTTTTATGGTTTATTTAGTCTACCATAACTATCCTGAGAATATATGAAATACTAAGCAACAAGAGATTTCAGGAACCTTTCTGCACAGTCTTCCATTGCCCTTAATCTCTAGAAATTTGTCAAGATCTAACTTGTTTTAGGCTAATTCTTTTGGTGTTGGATTGGTTTTTTTCTTGGTTGGTGTTTTTCATCAGCAAGCAGGTTCCTGGTTTTACTTGGAGGAGAAGATACTGTAAGGTAAATATTCTTGCACATTCTTCTTATTTCATATTTTTCTGTTTTTTTATTTAAAGGCATCGATCATCCTTTGTACAACTTACTGAGCAATCGGAAAATAAAAATGCTGATTTACAGGCACAGAGTCAAGAAAGCCAACAGGAAGTGCTAAGCAAGGTACTTTATTCTCTTAAGTGTTTCTAGATCTCATGCTGCAATCTTGGACTTTGAAAAGAGAACGTGAAGTATTGACCTTGGCCATGTGAAAAGGGAGGATGGAGGATAAACTATAGTTTTTGGACAATATGGAGTTTTCATATATGGAAAAAGTTTTCATATATGGTAATTGTATAGTTGTGCAATTGGTATTTTGATGCTGTGTACTCACAGCAAATGTAGCTACTTCATTAAAGTAATAGGTCAGTTCTAAACATCACTGTGATTCAGATAATACCTTACAAGTAGTAAGCCCTCTAAGGTTATGTGGGTAATTAATAAGTTAATAAATTAATAAGGAGGTAATTAATAAGTTAATAAATTAATAAGGAGGAATGCAGATGGGCTCAGATGTAACATATACTAACAAATCAACTGTTAAAAGTCCCTGTGGCTGGTAGCTACACAAGGCTGAGCTTAATCAGTCATCTGCTGCACAACCCAGGGCAGTGCTCTTTTCTTTTGAGTTTGCTTCACGTTGCATTCTACATTTCAGTGCTGCGTGCAAGCAGTGGTGGCATGGCACTGTGGAATCACATATGGCTTGGCTAGTGAAAACACTTTGAGGAAGAGGATGCCCCAAACTCCCTTTACGGGTTTGGTCTGCTTTTTGCTGAGTAGCAACATAAGCAGGAACATCTGGAACTGCTGCAGCTGACTTGGATGCTGTAGCAATTTTGGCATGGTAGTCATGATCCAGCCCTTGGATTTTTTGCATCTACATCTATTTGTTTATAATTCTAGTGTTTCACTGTGGCTTGCATAAATAAATATGAAATGCCATCTGCTACTGATTGTGTATGGTTTGAAGAGTTATTAAAATGCATTCAAAGCTATTTATGCTGGTTTTGTAGTTGTATTTCTTAGATAATATAATGTTTATTGGTAGAAAGATTATGAAAACAATCTTTGTGTTGATTCTTTGGAGAGCTCTGCATAGGAGAGAAGTGCAGAAAAGTTGACCTTTCCTTTTATATGTAGTGGCAGAAAAATTCTTATAAATTCATTTATCATACATAATATTTCTATCATAGTTTCTCACTAAAGAGTTTCTAGATTTATTTATTTATCTTCCTCCGAAGTTATCTTAGGTTAAAGATATGTTTAATGCAGCCTAAGTTGACTTTGGAGCAATATATCATACTTAGGTTTACTGAAAGAATATTTCCTTGAATATTTTTTTGCATAAATTCCAATTTATACAGTTGACTTTATTGCATTCTTTTAAATGCTGAATTTAAACATTTTGTGTTTTGTTCATTTCTAATACTAAATAGGCAAATGAAAACATGAGAAGGACTGAAAAAAGGTGAAAAAATTAATTCAGCTATGGGCACTGTCTCATGAAGAAAGACACTTTGTTGTAAAGTCTCAAAAATGTCTGACGTGGTTAGAAGAGTTGGGGGCCTTGGAAGCAGGCAGCAAAAAAGTCACTACTGAGTGGGTGGTTAGTGGTGCAATTGTATTTACTGCACAACAATATATATATATATATATATTGAAACATATTTGCAACAGATAAGAAACCATCTTTATCAAAAGGAGCCGTCCCACTGCTCTGAGCAGGAAAGAATAAGAACAGAAATCTCTGACCTGACAGAAGAGCTTCATCAGAAAGAGATCACTATAGCAACTATCATGGAGAAAGCTAGTCTTCTGGAAAGACGGTTAAAAACGGAATTACAGATAAAAGACAAATTGTTAGCAAAACAACAGGTATGCAAGCAGGCAAAAACATCCTAGGTCATTTTACTCCACACTATAGATAACGACATACATTATTTGTTAAAAAAAGGTATAGCATTTCTTTATGTAGTTTTCATTAGCAGTGATAATTGCTAAATGTTACAGAAGCAGCCAAATTGATGCCGTAACAATAAAACACCACTAAATGTCAGCTGTACATCTAAATTGCAAATCATTTTGACCATCAGTCATAGTCACCATTTTAATATGCAAAATATATGGAAATTTTCAAGCTTGTTGTTATTGTAAGTACTTAATCATTAGAATTATTAGATAATCTAGAACATTTCCTATCTTTTCAGGTTTTTAAAAGCTTTTAAAGAATGTTACAAATATACTCACAAAAGTCTATCAATTTGAAAGCTGAAAACTGTAAGGTACTCATATTTTAAATGGTAAATTTCAGTTTTAAAAACAAATATACCTTCCCATTACCTAGTTATGTAAACCAAAATAACCATGATGCCTATGAAGGGTATATGGGTATCTAGGTTTTCTGAGAGACTTGTTGCATATTAAAAAAAAAACAGTGATTAATGTAATAGTTACTTTTGACAATGGGAAAGTTAATATTTTGGGAAAATGTGAGGCTGCTGATGCTGTGTGGCACTCTTTACCGGGCCACATGTGCTGCATGTGTAATCTCTTGTTTTCCTAAGTGATTACTTCTTTCAAAAAGGTAAACAAAACTTGTGGCACTTCATTTCTATGTCTCTGATAGAGTATTTAATATTTCTTTGTGATTTAGAATCATAGAATCAACAAGATTAGAAAAGACCTCGAAGATCATCCAATCCAACCATCCACCTACCTCCAATATTTCCCCACTAAGCCATGTCCCTCAGTACAAGATCTAAACATTTATTGGTCACCTCCAGGGATGGTTACTCAACCACCTCCCTGGGCAGCTCATTCCAGCACCTGACTACTCTTTTCGAGAAGAAATTTTTCCTAATGTCCAACCTGAACCTCCCCTGGTGCAACTTGAGGCAATGCCCTCTAGTCCTATCACATTTAATATTGCTGTATTAAAAAAAAAAAAAAAAAGTTTCTTATAGTTCATAATTACTTACGTATATTTTGTAAAACTGATTGAACTGATACATACCTATATTCTAAGTGAGGTTTAACAAGGCCAAGTGCGTGGTGTAGCACTGAGGTCTAGGCAATCCCAGTTATGAGTACAGACTGGGAGAAGAACTCACTGAGAGCATCACAGCAGTAACTTAGTAGTAGGACAAGGGGGAATGGCTTTAAACTAAAAGAGGGCAGATTTAGGTTAGATGTTAGGAAGAAATGTTTTATTCAGAGGGCGGTGAGGTGCTGGCACAGGCTGCCCAGAGAGTTGTGGATGCCCAACCTCTGGAGGCATTCATGGCCAGGTTGGATGCGATCCTGCACAGCCTAATTTGATGGGTTGCACCTCTGCCATTGCCAATGAGCTGGAACTGGATGATCTTTAAGGTCCCCTCCAACCTAAGCCATTCTATGATTTTATATACTCTGTATATACTCTGTATTTTTCCAAGTTAACAGCAATGTCCTTATATATAACTAATAATTTAATTTTTTCCTAGTTGTTGAATTTCAGATACAAAGTTATCAAATCTGAAAACACACATCTGAAAGAGATCATGGAAAATCAGAAGTATAAAAGTTGCATGGTAATTTATTTTATTTTATTTTAATCTATGCAATATGAGGAGCATTTCCTAATAGTACCTGTAAATGTTGATTGAAATGGCAGATTTAAAAGTCTCTGGCTTTTGTGAAATAAATAAATAAAAATAAACAAGTCAAAGACAAACTGTATTCACATGAAGCCTGAAGATGAGCATTGCTAGCAATAATTTTGACATGAAATGTAATAAGCTAGAATTAAAAAAGACTTTTCAGTTACTTTGACACTGAAAAAATTATTGAGGCCTATTTGTTGTGACTGACTTATTTCAGAAAATATCCATTTTTAAACAGTTGTCATTCTCACAGATACAAAAATGTCTACCTTTTTAACTAGTTTACCCCTTTGTTGATATAACATTTAAATAGCGGTGTAAAAAAAAGGCAAAGCAATGTTTTGACCCCACCCAGCTTATTGTCAGAGTTCAGTATCTATTTCCCTTCAAAAAGGGGATATTTAAGGTTTAATTTATAAAAGCATACAATGTAACATAATGTGGAATTGTAACTTATACAGATATGATAAAAATTACATTCACTGCCTTCCACAAACCATTTCAAAACCTCACCTCCTTATAGAACATCTGCAGTTACTGTGTCTGTCACTGTAAAGCACTGAAATGCTGTTTGTAAATAATGCTGTAGGTATGTCTTTGGGGGATTCATAGCCTGGTAATTGTCTCACTGTAAATTGGCAAATGTCACCCAAGAATGTCACCTTTTTCCAGTTACTAGATGTGCAAAGGTCACTGCACATACCAGTGCATTTATTGACTTGTTAATTCCTTCCTACTTTACTATTTTATTGTGAGGAACTAAACACAGAGTATTATCTGGTATTTGGATGTTGAGATTGCATGGACAGGAGTGATGTTTATGGATGTGCTTTTATAATAAAGCACAACAAAAATCCTTGAGATAATGCTAGCCTGAATTAGTATAGTGTCATGTATCACCAGGAAGAGGTACTTGTTTAGATTTCAAAAGCAATGTAGCTGTGTCAATTCAGCTGTGGGGCTCTAGCCATTATAACTGTACTGCTGATTCTAGAGCTATTAATGTTAAGGTGACTTAGTAGCCTCCTGTGTGTGTTCTGCCTCACTTCTCCACACAGGAGACATAACTGAGCCTCTACCCTCCATCCATCCTTGAACAAAATGTTGAATTTTCTTGTACTTTCTGGCACTTCGATGCCAGCTTGGCTCATAATTTTGCCATAGAACTAACTAAGGCATGGTTCATAGGAAGAGATAACATTAAATCAAACAGTGCAAAAAAACAGACAGGTGCAGGAACGCTACTTGTGCTAGCAGTTCACACAAACCAAATCCTTAGTGGTCATGAACTACTAAGTTCCAAAAGAACAGGGTGAGACTAGAAATAAATGTGAACACTTCTTGGTAAAATGTATGTATTCTCAGTCTTTTGTGTATAATTTGACAAGTCCTTGCAGATTATTTTCTGTTGGCAACGGTATAGTGTTACACTGTACTCTGGAAGTATACTTCCAGTGCTAACCTTCCACTTTTGATTTCCTAGTGGATGGGCCTCCTCAGCCCTTGGTTGTAGTGCATGCATTGTTTACCCTTTCATTATTTTGACTTTTATTTCATGTGGGTTAATCTGACTAAGAGGCAGGATTCAGTAACACAGGTGGAAAACACTGTGCTAATGTGGTTATACTGCTTCAGAAACTGAAGGTGATATATATTGACACAGATATGAAACTATGCCTGTAGACGTCCATTTAGCTAGAAATTAACTTACGTAATTTTTCTTGTTATTTTTGGTAGTCATTACTGAAGGGAGTAATCAAGTCTACAGCTATAGTCATGGTTGTTTTTATGTCATACATTCTACAATGCCATTAATGATGAATTCACAACAATAAGATTTTGCATGCCCTGTTCCCTGAGAAATTTTATTTGTTTTATTGTGTTATAGTGGCTGAAATCCCTTTTTTCACATTTATCTACAGTATTTTTTTCTGGAAGCAGTTCTTTTGGCTTGCTATGAGTGTTGCGTGATTATATGTGGTAGCTAGGTCTTTCTTTAGCATAGAACATTGTTTTGTGTTTGCTTGTTTAAAATACAAACACCCATTTATTGTGGAGAAAATGCTCATTGAGTAAGGGCTTTATCTCCTTTCACAGAGTATCGATTTATCTAACAAAAAACATGGAGATTTCACAGCTTCTATTCACAAACTCGAGCATGAGAATGCAAGATTACAAAACAGTCTTGTTAAAGGACAGAATCGCACAGAAACATTGATGCTGGGTGGCATGGATAAACATGGAGAAAAGGAGCACAGCTACCAAACCCACTCAAAGATGCAAGAAAAGGAAGAGAGGTAACATTTAGCTTGTACGCATATATGAAGTTTTCTGTAGGCTTTTTGGAAGCCAAACTCGTATGCATTTTTTTCTTTTCTGTTGACTCTGAACTCCCAAAAACCTAAATATCAGACCTACTTAGTATATTTGTGAGAATTTCCTCCTTTTTTCTGTGTGTGCGTGACTAACTGAACTTGATGATAACTGAAGTGCCAGAAATATTTCACTGTTATTTTGCTGTTTTTTACATGAAACAATTTAAGAACCTTTTAGTATGCTGCTTCAGTTATTCTTAGCTCCAGGTGTTGCAAAACAGGACAGAATGAATTTTTATTGCCAAATAAAAAAAAAAAAAAACAAGACAAGGAAAGGAAAGCACATACAAATCAACATGAGAAGTAAACTGCTCCACAGGAGGTTATCTTAATAAGCAGTTTGAACTACAGCTCCTGCTGAAAAGCTTTGTGTCCCACCAGTCTCATTTGTTGGAAGTTTCACTACGTGTATTTTAATGCCTCGCAAAGTTTTGGTGCTCTTCGGTGACCTGGTTTTGAGAAGAAACATTATTTCAGTTGCCCTGAATAAATTCTTATTACAGTAAGCCCCTTATTAGGGAAAAAATACCGTGTTTTAAGAATATTTAGGCTCACAGAAAACATGTTGTGGTGATCTCTTTCCTTCTTAGTTCCCTGTATTCAGTGGAACGCTGAAGGACCTTCAAATGTGTTATAATGATGACGCTGAAGTAATTAAAAAAAAAAAAAAGTTAACCTCTGCTATTTCATAGCGGCATTTTCTAATGCAGGAGATATAAATTAAATATTATAAATTAAATATTTTGATCGTTTGTAATGCAGAACTCATGCAGTAGCACTCATGTAAGACAGTTCTGCGATGTAAAGTTTAAATAATGCGGAGCTGGAGTTGTATGGATTAAGTTTTCAAAGTTGTATGTTCAGTCACTGACAAAACGTAGTGTGGTTTTCTTCTGTCTAACAGAAAAGCTCTGCATTATCTGTTGATACACATTCATCTAAATTTCCTTTTAAATACGAATTTTCACTAACAGGAAGTAGTATTCATTATCAATAAATATATATACATAAGTATCTATATACATGTGTATATATGTATATATGCACATACACAGAGATATATATGGCAGATATAGCCGTTTTCCTCCTAAACTTCAAATGATGTTGATGGCTCTGCTAAATGAAAGATTCCCAAACCAAAATACAGATTACTATGCAACTGTAGGTCTCTATTTCACCAAAATTGGACAGCGCAACTTTTGTCTGTGCCTCCACTCTTCTGAAGTCAGTAAAAGTAAGTTTTTCCTATTCCCATTCTAACTACACTTAACGTACAAGAGGAACTGTGAGTCATAGAATTTTGTGAAATCATGGAATTCATAAATTTAAGTGTAACAAACAATGGAGCTGTGCAGGTAATGTGCAGGGTCTTGATTTCACAGCCATTGAAGACTGATGTTAAACCTGAACAGGGAAGGAGAAACCTTCCAACAGCAGAGATCTCAACCACCCCTGCTGAACACAGTTTAAATTACGACTAAATTAATCTGATGAAGCAGACAGATTGAGCCTGCTTTTCAGGTTCTAAAATGTGCACTAATTCTTAAAGCTATTTAGTTAAGTAAATGCATATACAGATCTTTTTAAATGTACAAATTCCACATGCTGTGCATATAAGCATCAGTCAGTCCATCTTTTTAAGATTTGGCCCTCCATGTAGTGTTAGTTCTCTGTGCCCCAGATGGGGAACTACCTCAAGATTTTCTCAGTAAACAAAACATGAATGTTCAGCCATCTATCGTGTTCACATAAAGCAAGCAATTGTTGTTTCAGTTTAACTCTGGGGTATGTTTTATTGCATTGTGAGCATAAACCATGTTAATTTTGTTTTAATTTGCAGTTCTGTTTCCATGGTAATTATGGCACTGGGAAGGGCAAAATACTTTTTTTTACAGAGTAAAAAAAGTAGAAAATGCAGTTTTTGTGCAGGGTGGGGAGGCTGCATTTTAAATGGTGGTTTTCAGAAGCTGTACTTTTTGTTTGCCCTGTGTGCATTCTGAAACCTCAGAATATTTGCACAATGGGCAAAAATGTTTTTCTCTCACAATCAGTATGAGAATCTCAGTCACTAGCTGGACAGGAGAGCTCTACAGAAAATACAGAAAATTTCAAGAAGTTACAGTGACTGTTTAGTAAGAGGCATTTATGTCCTTGAGTGCACACTGAAATTCTACATATCAAGAAGTAACACATGGAGAAGTGTCATCTTTTTGTTAAAAAAGACAGGAGCCACATCCTACCTATAACCACCTTAATTTATTACTATTCTCATAAGATGACTGTTGGCCTTAATTGACATTGAAATAAGCTTTCCCTATTCCCAAAGTTTTAATCTCTTCTTTATACCTTCTCCACATACAGTTAATTTAAATGTTTTCATGATTGAAGATGACTTTCACTGATGAAGCCAATGTGCTTAGCCTGCTTCTTCAGAAATTAAAGCATGCATGTGAGTTCCCGTAAGAAGTTACTATAAACACATACACAAATTAGGTGATTGCTCAAGCCAAAGTGCACTTTCATCACGTGGCAAAAGTGAAAGGACTAATCTCTATTAAGACTGAAAACCTGACTGAAAAACACAGCTGGATCTTAAAGGATCTTAAAGGATCTTCATTATCTGTTGTAAGAAAGTTTTCGCTGCCTTGTGGAGTTCTCACATCTTTCATCATACCCTATATCATACACTATATCAATTACCCATCATACTCTATATCAGTTACTGCAGTGGATTAACCGGAAGCAGAAAAAAATATTTTCAGAGAAATACTTTCTATCAATTTTTAAAAATCAAGTTAATTAAGTTTTATTTGCAAGGTCAAAGTAATACAACTGATTCTGCAGATATTTGGTCATTAAAGGTCCATTGTTCTCTTTCTCGGGGAGAGGTATGTCAGCCAGTACAAACTGTGTGAGGAATTTGTTTAGCATCACTGAAGTCATTGATCTCATAGGGACCAGGCTGATTTTATATATGGGTGTGTGTGTGGAAAAACCTATTCTGTCTAAAATTCTCTTTGTGAGGACATTCTTCTTTCACTTCTCGTCCCATGTGTCTCCATGCCAACAGTAATATTGTTTTTGTCAAGTACGTGTACGTGTTAAATACTCCATAAACCCACTAAAAGCACTTACTACACTGCAGTTGGAGTGATTTTGCATTGCCAGCTTTAACAAATGGCCTATTTCTTTTTCACAAACATGCGGAGATTTGCCTACCTTTACATTTGTATTCAAACTGGAACTCTGGTTTCAGATGTTATTTTGCACCGACCTGACAAATTTAAGCCTCAACTGTGAAATTTGTTTCAAGTGAAGGCATGGGATCCATATCAAAGCACCTAAATGTAGGTGGCATGTTTCTCCAAGATAGCAAGCAGCCCCAGCAATCATATAGATTACAGCAGAAAGTGGAGTTCCTTTAAATAATCGGTGGTTCTGGGGGGTGAGTGGGGAGGAGATGTCTTTTCACTGTGTGAAAGATACCATAACTGTAGGCACCCAAGTCTGACAGTTCTGCTCTTACTGAAGTAAGCTGTAACATAACTGTAATAACTGTTATTGAACACGTAGCAAACCAGTTCTGGAGGAAGAAAAAAGAACACGGATCACATAGACTTTACTGTGGGTTTACAGAGTTCCAAAAAGGTCGCAACGCAAAATGGGAAACAAAAATAAAACAAACCCTGTGGTTTTATTACTCACAGCATCTATCTTCAGCTGTGTTTTTTCACTGTGCCCTTCATAAGAATAAGAAACAGAATGGATTTTAAAATAGGCAAAAAAATATATAAATTATTCTCCCACGCCCTGAAAAGCAGAAGTATATTTATTTTCATGGAAAGGATGAAAGAAAGGAGAACATTGTGCCACCAGAATGATTTTAGGTGATCTGGAAAACTGGAGGATTTGGTAAATATTCTCAGGGAGTTTTATCTTTGAATATATAAAAAAAATATATAGTAGCATACTTAAAATGTGCTATCCTATAGCATTCAGAGTGTCTCGGCTCTTGTGAGGCCCCATCTGGAGAACTGTGTGCAGGCCTGGGGCCCCCCATACAGGAAGGATGTTCTTGGAGCGGGTCCAGAGGAGGGCCACTAAGATGATCAGAGGGCTGGAGCACCTCTCCTGTGAGGAAAGGTTGAGGGAACTGCGATTGTTTAGCTTGGAGAAGAGAAGGCTCCAGGGAGACCTCATTGCGGCTTTCCAGTACTTGAAGGGAGCGTATAAACAGGAGCAGTATGACTGTTCATAAGGGTGGATAGTGATAGAACAAGGGGAAATGGTCTTAAACTGAGACAGACGAGGTATAGATTAGATATTAGGAGGAAGTTTTTCACCCAGAGGATGGTGACGCACTGGAACAGGTTGCCCAAGGAGGTTGTGGATGCCCCATCCCTGAAGGCATTCAAGGCCAGGCTGGATGTGGCTCTGGGCAGCCTGGTGTGGTGGTTGGCGACCCTGCACATTGCAGGGGGTTTGAAACTAGATGATCATTGTGGTCCTTTTCAACCCAGACCATTCTATGATTCTATAATCTTAGTCACTACTACTTTATAATCAAATAAAAGTACATTCTTCCTTAGTTCTCACAGTTTCACGTTTAAGGCCCAGTGTGCTTATGGATAAGCAGGGTTCATTAAGATTGCACAGCCACCCTCTCCCAGAATTGAATGTTTAAACTGATGTTAGAAAATGATGGTGTGAACTTTCTACAGACAGCACTGCCCTTTCACTGTGCTTGGCAAATTCTTCCTTTTCTATTAGAAATAAAAGCAGGATGTAGCAGCAGTGCATATCCTTAGATATTCATAATAGTTGTATTTCAGTGGTACAGATCTTGATCTTTAAAAACTTTTGAAGATACATTTCAAGTTTGTGAAGTGTTTTAGAATCTTTTCAATGATAGGATCATTTCAAACAGCGGTCATGTTTAAGTATAGTGTTTGCGTCCCAAGAGTGAAATTTCTCTTATTTTCATGAGGACAGAGCTCAGTACAGTGGCATTTTCTAGTATTGCCAGGAATATTGTAGCAGAAATGTAATATAATGTGAAATAATTGTTTTTTTTTTCATGTTCTGGTATATCATACAAGTAAAGATGCAATTGAAAATTAGTCTAATTCAGCAGACATCTGGGGAAGATCGTCTCAAAATTTTCTGCTCTTTAATCAGTGTGGTTTCAGAATTATTCAGTTATCTGTCAGGAGAAGATATTTCAAATGGAAAGCAAAGAGTTTGCTTATTTTTGAGTTGCAATTAACCATAAAAGTGTTTGCTTGACAGAACTACAAATGAATACAAATGCGTGCCTTTACGTCCATTTTACATCCCCTGCAAGCAGGATAAAAGAGTTACAGAATATCATAATAAAGGGCTTAAAATTCTTTTGTAAGATTGAAAGTTTCCCTTGTTATGAAAGCATGTTCTTGTGCACCTAAAAAAATGTATACATATGGATATAAATTAATGTTGCAGTAAAGAGGCAGCTGGTTTCCTATACTAGCTTTTTAATTTAATTGAGTAAAAAATTTATTCTAACTACTCAAACATAATTGTTTACATTTATATTAGATCAAAATTGACTAACTATCCAGATAACAAATAACAGGTTACATTTCCCATCTCACTTATACTTTAATGTTTTATTCTTAGTATTTGTGTGGCTAATTTCAGTTTCTTTCCCATCATACTGAAGCAAGTTTGTGGTTTAGATCTTATCCTGCAAAATTATATGGCAAGGTTACTCAGCTTAAGGTGCAATTAAAAAGTTTAAATCAGAGTGATTTAAGTGGGAGCTGAAGCAAAGTATGCACCCTCAGACATTCACTTCGCTGGAAGGCTGATAAACTTCTGCAGGTATGCCCATAATTTGATGTGTGAAACAGTTTGAACAGCTGAGTAATCAGAATTTCACAAACGAACAAAAAACCATGGTTTTGCTGTGATAGCTTCCAGTTTTAACTGCTCTTCATATTTTGATTTTGAATTTTTGTTGCTATTTTAGAACTTTCCAAAATGAAGATGAAAGGCATATGAAACTTCAACAGACTGCTATATTCACAGCCAGTGGATACCATAGAAACTGTAGTCCTACTTCACATGGCCAAGGTGATATCATTGGTTCCAAAAGTGATCGCGCTTTATCTTATCACAAACTTGACAGAGGTCGTCAAATGGAACTAGATGATAAATCTCCATCCCCACCAACAGAATATCCTTTGTGTTTTGGTGGACTGTTTCCTGAAAAAGGCAGAACGGGCACTTTATTAAGTCATGCTTACGATGCAGAAGAAAGCAAATTATCAGTAAGTAACTGTTTTTCTATATTCTCAAAGATCCTTCTGTGAACCAGATGCAATCTTGGAGGAGCCAAAAATTAGATTACCTCAGTTGTCATTATTATTTACTCAATGCCAGCCCAGCAAAAATGAAAAAACCTTATCCTAACATAACTGCAATTTTTCTGAATGTTAGACATCCCCTACTGGGCCATATTCTGTCCATTAACAGTGACGATAATTACCTGCCATTATGTGACTGCAGGACAGACTTCTACATTTTAGCTCATTGCCTTCTGTATGGGAGTACTCTGCTTCATATTCCCTTCTGCAGGGGTACTGTGCAGTAAGTCCATTTCCATAATACCTGCAAACTTACACCTTACATGCTGTTAGACTAATCGGGTTTCTACAGCATTTGATTGATGGATGAAAGTAGAAGAACTGCAATAACTGTTTTCCATGTGTGAGCTGTTGTATTCAGAAAGGAACAGAAATGATAACTGCTGTAATCCTTATTTTTCTTGAAATGAAAGAGTAATAATGCAAAATTCTTTCTTTCAGTCTTCACGGGATGCAGATCTTCATAGGGTGCAGATTAGCAAAATCCATGAGAAGTGGAATACATCTCAGTTTTTTAATGGCAAATTCTTAAGAAAAGCTTTCCAGAATTCTTTGAATTTTATACTCTTCCTTAGTATCTTTTATTCTTCCTTAGGCATCCACTACAGGCCACTAGTTTTTTCCACTTGAAAATTCAGCACTCATTTTCCAGATCTCAAACTGTGATCACATCAAATTTTAATAGAACTAACAAGTTACTGAGGAATGGACTATAGCCATCTTTCTGTCCAACTGTGATATATGCTTCTTTGTACCCAGGAGATCCTGAATTGTGTGTGGCTGAGTCCCCTCAAGAGAAGGAAATGAAAGACTGTAATTCAGCATTTACTGGGAAGAACCAGTAGGCAATATTCTTGCCGTTTCATATAGTAATTAGGGTGGAAGAGGCATCATGACGCTAAGTCATCTTAAATCAGGTTCCAGTGACCATACTCCAGTTCTGCTGTTCACTTCAGAAAAGTGCACACACCCTTTGCTGTCAACTACCTGGCTGCTGGAATCTCACTGCAGGTAGGCAGCAGCTCAGTGATGGCCTGCCTGAGAAACAGGTACTTCACAAGCAGCCCTTCACTGCTTGTGGTCCCAGCAGCTATGTGCCAGTAGTCAGAGAACAGGGAGGGAACCACACAGTCCTGAGTGTTTTACCTCACTTCCATTTTTATTTTCTTATGTTTCATACAAATGTTAAGTATATAGCTTTTAGTTTCTCATGGCTTGGAAGTTTTCCTCTTTAAATTGCAAGCAGCAAAAAGAATTGTTTGGACTTTCTCAGGAAAGTCTGATAAACACCAATCCTCATCCTCTGTTCTATCAGAAGTGTCAGAGACAGCAGGGCACAAAGCTTCTGTTTCCAGACAGACCGTGGATACTGCCCATTCTGACACAGTTTTGCAATCTACAGGGAAACTATTTCGCAGCTGGCACTCAGGACAGGGTTGATTCCAAGACAATTGACTAGATAATGAGAAAAACACTTGCCAGACGATGTGTGGGCAAGGTACAAATTAAACTTTAAGTAAGGGATATTTCTCATACAGAGTTTTATGTCCAAATCAGAGGGATCAAAACAGGTAAAAGTTCAGAAGATCAACAAAATTAAATTATCATTCAGACTGACTGGTACTACAGTAGTCTACTACAGACTACTGTCTGTTACTCTAGAGTTGTGTTTGAATGGCAAGCCACTGCATGATGAAACAAAGGAAAAAATACAGCGTATTGTAAATCAGAGTTCTGTGGCAGATTTTTCAGAATTGATGTTTCATGTTAATCAGATCCCCAGTATATTCAAAATTTCTTCTGAAGAAGAATATTGTAGCACTAATTGAAAACATCAGAACAGGAGGTGATGTTCTGAAACCTACAAAAATTACTCTTTTAGTGTTTAGAGAGAAAATAGTCTCTCAGGCTTTTGACAAAGACCTATATCTCCTCTCCCACTAGAGAATCTTTGAACAATCTTAATGAATAGTCACTGTCCTTTCACATTCCTACTTAGAGGTTACAGAGTACCACTTCTGCCTTTAAACTAGAATGCTCTGCTAGAATTCACTGAAAATTTCCAGAAACTCAGAATTTCTTGTTTCAGGGCTTTCTAAATGGAAATAGATTCTCTTTGCCTGAATAGTACCTTAGGGTGTGTTCTCTGGAAATGAACAACTTCACAAAATGGCCACTTGAACCATTCCCAGTCTCTGGGAAGACAATTCAGTAGAACAGTCCAATATTCAGCATCAAGGCTAATATTTCTCATTTAAAAAGCAAACAAACAAACAAACAAACAAAACCACCATGAAAGGGAAAAAATATCTAATAAGTTTATTTACAGTTTCCGAATAGTCCATTTTACATAATTTCTCTCTATTAGCCAGAGCAAGCTGTTCTGTGCATTGTGCTTTCCAATCTGGATCTTTAACTTTAGTCACAAATACTTCATCGTGTTTCTCTTGGTGAACATACATCATGTGTTCTCGCTTTCAAGACTTGGTATAAGACAAGGAAGTCTGTAGCATTAGGAAAATTTCTAACTTTTGAACAAATTACTTTTGAATAAATTGAATTGAAAGGTATGGAAATTTTAGCATAGGACATCATTAGGAATGATTTTGACCGTCTTGATCCTACAGTGGTTCATGCCTCTCACTCTTTTTAGGTGTGTAGATGCTTGAGTATTTAGGTCCTCCAAACGCCTTCCTCGGTGGCTTGATGATATCCTAGGCATCTTGATTTTTATTTTTATATATGAGCAGAAGCACATTTTTCTTAGAAGACAGGCATCTCTACCTGCTGTCTAAGGTGTATTACAGTGTAGGGTTGGAGGGAACTAGCCCAAGAGGCCCCCAGATTTAGCCACAGTGAGGCTAAAATTAGCCAGACCAATTCCTAGGCTTCTTGTTATAAGAACTTTCCTGGGAAGCTGAAGGGACTAAACATGAGAAGACTCTAGAAGCATGATTTAACTACTAAATGTTAGACTATCCCAAATGTTATTGCTTTCATCTACCCTGCTTAATGAGCAGCAAGGGCAAGAAAACGATTAACTCTAGGCACATTTATTAGGCACTCTGTGAGTGTGAATAGACCTGGCTTACTGGAGTGCTTCTGCCGAGCAATCCAGTTAACTCACTTTGAGTTTTTCTTGTCTAAGGAAATGATGTATTTAACACGTCACATGTGGAGATTCACATCTTTATCAACTTTTGCTTCATTGACAGCAAACCATGAGGCAAAAAGGTGATTCTCATTACTGGTCTACACCAAGGAAATATGGGGTCAGCTGACACATGAGTAATGAAAAAGCAGAGTCCTTGTTGCCTGACTACCCAAAAAGTTAGGTCGAAATCTTACCAATGATCCCATTTCTGTGCAGCTTACGGTTAGAAAACCGAAAGACAAAAAAAGAAGTGTTATCTGAGGAAAACAAATTCAAAACCAAAGACTATGAGTCTCTCCTGACACATGGGTTAAAGTGATTTCTGTATGGCTTTCCTTCCTCAGGCACAGAAAATAAAGATAATACAGAACAGAGTGAAAGAACAGATCAGAGCCTTGGAAAGCAAAGCTTACTTGCTAACAAGAAATTTTGCCTTTTAGACCTGTTTATATACAACCTTCTCTCAAAGTGCATAAAAGCAGTGCATTAGGGACCTATCTAAAATGATAGTCAGCAATGTCTTACCCTCAGGATACGAAGGTGTAAGGAATCATCATCTGCTTGTTCTGAGTGATAAACATTCTCCCCTCAACACTGAGTAAATTCAGAAATGTCTCATTTGGGGTTTACATTGTGTTTCAAGAAAACACATCAAAGTAAGTATCAATTGAAGATTTCTCAAGGAAATATTGATAGGACCTAGCCCATGAGAGTAGGAGAAAGAATGTACATGAGTCCATGGTATTCAAATTCTCAGGGAAAACTCCTTGGACAAAAATCATGTCAATCTGTGAGTGGGAAATCATGTAAATGCATATAAGGAAACAAGTGATATAAGGTGATTTTCCTCCAGAGTTTCTCAGGCACTGGAAGATCAGTGCTTGTGCAGGGATTAATAGAAGAATGTTGTGGAACAAGGAGATTCAATACCTCTAGGTTCTTCTCTCCTATGTAGCAAATTATCTCACTTTCTTCCCCACCCTGTTAAAATACCACTTTGGAGGCACTAGGAATAGGAAAATTCTGCTTTATCTGTGAATTTCATTTGAGAAACTACGCATGTCCAGAAAGCCTGGCTCAATCTAGAAGGGTGGTATTACATCCAGAATTTATTTCTGACCATCCTTTACTTGCTGTAGTTTGAAAAGTAAAGGGGTTTCCTTTAGGAAATTCCTAAACTTCATATCAAGGTCTGCTGCAAACAGTTTGAATGAATAGAACAGTGCTTTAAAGTGTTTCTGTATTACATAGTTAGTGTCTTTTGGCCTGAAAAGCTGCTAAAGAACAGATTTAAACCAAGCTGAAAGCAAAGACTGAATCTGCTTATAATTGCTGCACAAATAGGGAATATGTCATTCTGATACACTGGATCTTAGAATAAAAATGTGCAGGTATAATAGAACTGACATTTTCCACAAAATATTTGGATATTGAAATCATTTGGAGCCATTCCTATCTGATGTATTGACAGATAAACTCTCCATTTTACATTCTAGGAAAAACAAAACCAGACATTCTAGACTAATACTTCTATCAGTTACTAAAATATTTTTTTATATACAGTTGAATTAGGATAATAAATTTTTAATAATCTTTCTCAATACATAGCAATATAAAGACAGAAAATTACCTTCCTCTTAGTCAGTATTACAGTAAAAGCTTTTTTGAGTTAACTGTTAAAAATGCATGTCATAAAGTTGTAATTATCTAGACAAATAAACACTGAAGTTATTTAAAGCAGCATGATTTCATTTGATAAAGAGGTTTTTTTTTTTTTTTATGAAGACATTCCAATGAACAGATCTTAAATATTAGCAAAAAGAATTAACAAAAATTGCTTCTTACATATTTAGAACTGATTCCAGCTTCCAGCAAAGACTTATTCATGCCCTTTCCTAAGTTCCATGACAACCATTTTAAAACTGATTTTCTTATGTTATATGCTTCAGTCTGCTAAGTCCCCATTACATGGAAAAAAGATTTTTCGGTGACCTACTCAAAGTTTGGTACATCCCCCAAAATATCAGGCCTTGATGTTGATAGCACTGAAATGAGAACAGATTTTCTTCCTTTCCTAAGAAAATATCTCATGAGATGGAAGAGAGTCAAGAGAGAAAATTACAGGAGGCAATCAGCAGTACCCACCACAAGTTACATTCTGTAGTTCCAAAGAACAAGTTATTGTCCTCTGTCTATTGGTCTAAATTGCACAAGTGACTGATGTGACCTTTAGCTGATCCAAACTTCGGAGGTTCTGAAGCAGCTTAATTCTGTCTAACAGGATATTTACATTTTCAGTGAAAAATCCACATCCTAATTTTGTGAATGAATGTCAGAGGTGTTTAAACGTATTCAGATTATGTTACTTAGGCACCTGAATACATTTTAAAATACACGTTCAAAGTTGTGGTTTTCTGGAGAGAGAGGAAGAATTAGAGGGTTATTAGCTGCTCTATGTACAGATGTTTTAAGTTTAAAAATTGATAATGCAAGCATGTTGTTGTACTTGCTGTTTTTTAATAACCACCTCTTTCTATGCATGTTGTAGTCTTCTCCTGAGACATCCTTCCTTGCAACAACAGAAAAGTTCCTTCAAGAGGAAGAGAAACACACCAAAGAGTTTGAAGAACGTTTAAATTCACATCTTGAAGAACTGCAAAGACTTTCTGAAAACACTCTTAAAAAATACACCGGGCTACAGCAAAGTAAGCATACTTAAGCCAGTCACACAACTAAGAAAATAAAACCAAGTTTAATCACTCAAGAGTTTCTTAAAACTAAATTCTGCAACTAAGTTCATAATGTCTTTACATGTCTTTACATTAATGTCTTCTTGCACATTGCAAGAAGCATGCACTCTTAACATAAAGGCTTCAATAAGATAATCTTTATCCTTCAGATTTAGATGTATCGTAACCTCACTATATTACAAAACATTGTACCCTAGACATACTGCAAAATATGCAGTTTTCTTTTGCATAGTTAAATCAAGAGCCTGTTGCAGCTGTATGTTAAGCAAGATATTTTCAATTCTGTGGTATACGAGGGCTAGTAAGTGGAATTATTTCCTTGCAAATATAATCAGCCAAGAGAACTTCTCTAAATTGCACAGAACAAGAATTATAAGGGCTTTTAGCTGTGTCATAGCTCCTAGCATTAAGAGCTTATCTATGCTCTGG
Source organism: Gallus gallus (assembly GCF_016699485.2). NCBI lineage: Eukaryota > Metazoa > Chordata > Aves > Galliformes > Phasianidae > Gallus > Gallus gallus. Next base: position 185,800,486 of record NC_052532.1, on the reverse strand, counting down.
TTATTCTTGGCTATAGAAGTAGCCCTTGGGATTCTTGAAATGAGGAGTTTCAGCTTTTGATTTCTTAGGCTGTAAGGCCATGCAGTCCTGTAGGAGGAGCACAAGCAGACAAAGAACAAAGCTACTTTGAAGCCACCTCTATTACCTCTGTTTTGAGACCTATAGATTTTACCTGGACAGAGTCTGATCTCAGGTGCTTTCCATGCTTTACATTAATACTTCAAATTTTTAAATCCCATCCTCAAAAGCACCTTCAAAAGATTTTGATACTGTACTGGTTTGTTGTTTAACTACACTGGAATAGGAAAGAGCCTTCTACTTCAGATGACTTGTGATGAGTCTTAAGAAATGGCCTAAATTCCTTATATTTTTTCCGCAACACAGGGAAACATTATAAAACTGAGTAGAGCTAATTCAACTCCATATGCTAAAAAACTGCATAATGTTGAGATTCCTTTTATTTGCAATTCAAACTGGATTCTATTGCTGTGTAAGCGAAACAAATTACAGACAGTGTTGATGAACCACCAATTTCAGTGAAAGAGATACTGAAAAACTGCTTTCCAGCATGTACTGCTGCCAACTTCCTGGAAAAATCTGGATAAAAATAATACCAGACTGTCAAACAGCTCCAGTATGAGTAAAACAAGTGTTACTGATATTCAAGACCACAGCAGAAATGTAAATTGTCTTTGCAAGAGATATTTCCATTATGACAAAATACACTACATCACACACAAAATACCAAGATTTTAAATACCAGTTTGCAATAAAATCAGTAATGGAAATGAGGGAATCAAAGATTCTTTACAGGAAAACTCAGAAAAATTGCTAGACTCAGCTGGAGGAATGAAGAGTGAATAAAAAGATGATGAAAGGACATTTAAACAGACTAAATATATATCTGTCCTCAATTTAAGGAGAGATGCATCTGGATTTCTTAAAAGAACTAATGAGAAAACTTAGGAACCTCTGTAAATGAAGCTAAATTTTAAGATGGGAAAGAAGAAGCAAAAAGGAAAATGTCTTTCAGAAGGGCAGAAGAAGAGAAAGGGCTATTAGCAGGTTAGCCAGATTCTTTTGCTGCTGCAAGGTTTAAACATGCACAAAGTCAGCATGCTCCAGATCTTCATAGGAATGTGCCTGAGTCCAGTTAACTATCCAAGGATCCTGCTCATGATACGAGTTTGTGTGATTATGTAGAATGAAAGAAATTATCAAAAAATGAGTAAGATTTTCTTTCTAAAGCCTTTTCAGATCTGGCCATGCTCTAAAATTTGGCTAATGAAACATCACAATCAGTTTCAGCTTGGCTTTTGTGTACTACCATATAATTAACCTCTACACGAAAAGCATTGAAAACTGCAAAGCTCTCGTGCCTCAACAGCCTGCTTGTTTTCACCTATACTTCCTGCACAGAGCATATTGCACTGAAAATGTGCTGAGTCAGTACGGATTGAAGTCCTGGCTCTTAACACCTCCTTAACTGAAAGATCACCTTTCTCTTCCATGGCCAAAGTCAGCAGAAGCTGCTAATCTCATAGCACGCATTTGAACAAGGGCCCAATGCTGCTGCAGTCAACTCAAAGCCACACCACAGGTTCTGAGCGGTGCCATCTGAGTATGGCTGCAAAAAGACCTTTGAATCATTAACTGATGAGTAGTATTTCTGAAAGAGAGAAGATGTTATTGGTATTCATACAGTCTTAGGAGTGAAATTCAATGCAGATGCATATTTTAAAATTTTAAATTGATGAAATACTTTGACTGTATTAAAATGTAGAAACTTGCTTGAGCTGGTGAGAGGTTTGTTAAGGAAAATACATATCCCTGATGCTATCATGACTGAAACAGTTTGTACAATATATGGCATTTCACATTACTTGGAAAAAAATTTAAAGAATGATGGACAGCAGAAATAATAAAGTCTGAGAATTATATCCCTGCAAACAGGGATTGGAGATGCATACATATTGCTAAAAGAATAACCGGATGGGTCCAAGGCTATAAATGTCTGAAAGTACCACTAAAAATGAAAAAGAAATGAATTATTAATTGTAAGTTCTTTTGAGAGAACAAGGTGAAACGCTATGGAGCTAAGGATTAGTCAAAACATACGGAAGATTGCTCTTCTACTTTATGAAGAGCTGGCAATGAAAAATTCTTATAAGCTGCTGGACTTCTTTTATGATTTTTCAAAGCTTCACCGAAAAACATTTTTGGCTCTCAGTGGAAAGACTTGTTTTAAATAAAAGAACAGTAGTTCAGAATGCCACCAACCTTTTTTGCTGAAGGAAGAGCAGAGGTCACATCCACACAGTTGCCAACATGTTTCATCGAGGTGCAATTTTGAAATAGTTGGTGTTGGATGAGCTGCCAAGCCATTGCTGCCCAATTCACTTCCCAAAATGCTCTCTAATGGAACAGTAGACTAGAAACATTTAAAAGTTGCTCACATGAGAAGTGGTTATTTAACACATTTTCTTCTTACTTCATTTCTTACTCTCTACTTTTAAGTGTGGGAGATTTAGGAATGGAAGAATGGAATAGGAGCACTGGGGCTGTGGGTACTATGGGATATGCGTACTCATGGGAACACTACAGCCCAGGATGCAAACAGCAGCAAAGCACCACCACATCAATACAAAAAAGGACGAACATGAGAAACCACAAGCACAGTTGTCTTCCTTTTCCAGTGGAAGACTTAAATGATAGCTTTAGCTTATACAGTCCAGACTATCGAGTGCCTACATCTCCATTCTCATCATAGCATGACTGCTTGTCATTCCTGGTTTACCAGTGGTGTAACAGCACAGAATCAAGCCCAACAGCACTCAGTCATTCACAACCAGACTAAACAAAACCAGGGGCAAGGAGAAAGAAGTCATAATCATAGACTGCCTAACGTGGTGAGCCCCAGGTGATATTACTTCCATGGTCTATCATGGCAGTTGTCACAGTTTTATTGCTACAGTCCACCCAGCTGTGTGCCAGGCTCCACCCAGGAGCCACTCCTGCTGCTTTCTGCCTCTGGATCTATCAAAGGTCAGACAGCAGGGTGAGTGCTGTGTGAAAGACCTCAACTGTACCATACAGATCAAGGGAATTACATTCCCACACAGCTTTACAACAATCGATTATATCATTGACATCACTTTTTTTTTTCACTTAAGTCTATGCAAAATAGCTACTCATTACATTTCCTATCAGCTGTCTTGTTCAAGCAAAATTCCTTCTTCCCTAGCAGAGCAGTCTGCTTAGAAAAAGCTAGGTTAAAGATGGCTCATAGCAGAGCCTGTTTGAATTGTTCAGTGCAGGAGTGTTGTGTTCTTTTATCTTTGCTGCGGGGTTCAGATCTCAAGAGTTATTTCATCATGTCTGAGGGACTTTCTAATCACACAGGCACTCTCAAATCTATAAATAGGCTGCAACTTAATGTACCACACTGAAATTCCATCAGTTGATTGAGCAACACCCCTGGACGCTGACAGACTGCACTCAACTCGCACCCCAAACCAACAATCCCATTGCTGTGCTCCTGTTCTCTACTCTTAGCCACAGTGCTAGGGGCCTTCAATCAGATTTATCAATAATGTGTTTGCCCATTTATCCTCTGAGAACCAGTCTCTGTGCAAAGAAAGTCCAAGACCCTCCTGCCACTGAATTGCCTGCAACAGATGTAGAACTTACAGGCTTGGCTTGAATCCATCTACGATCCCAGACATAACAACAAATCCAACACAAGTCCTGGGTTCACAGTTCCCCACCTAAGTACCACAACAAGAATTTTGTAGCTGAAACTTTTCCACCATATACAAATAAAAGTGGCACACAGAAGACAGGATCAGCTAAAGACCTGTACCTATGGGTATGATGAAGACACTAGGTGTGGGAACAGCGGGGTTTCCCTCTGCTGTTGCAGGAGTGTTGGACTGAGACCACATGCCCAATATTCTCCTGGTAAGAAGTGTTTCTGTGATGCATGTCCAAACTCAGATGGAAGTGCAGGCTCCAGTTGACATCTGCTGGAGCTAAGGGTGCATTCAAAACCTGTGCACATACTGTCTAGATACCCAATGAAAACATTATGAAAGAACCAGTCCACTGTATTTCCCATAGGCATTTAAAAGTGCTATTTTCTGACCACCAGGATTTGAATAAACATTCTCTTGAAGTTTGATGAAAACAGAAGACTGATAATATTGATCTCTTTTTCTTCCTTCAGAGCGTGGGCCTCTGTGCCACTTGGTTTGGGGAACTCGGGCCATTTATAACAGAGATGGCCGTCTGCCTATTGTGAGGATACTTGACACAAGTCTTTTTTGCTTAGCACTTTGAAGACATAAATCTCCATTCAAACCCTGACCTCTAAGTGGTTGACTCAGACTTGGATTTATGCTTTGAAAAATTGGTCTTAATAGATTGCTTCTATAACTTGATTTATCAGAAGGCAATGGCAAGTTTATAATGACTTCACCTGATAATGAGCTCTCTTGGAAACCATATCATAAGACACTGCTGAAGAAGTGTCTCTGTGTTTCTGGTAAAATGCTAGTAATAAATCATTCAATTTTGCCCATAAGCTCCTGTATGCTGGGAAACAGTTTGAAATCCTTTTTCTAAAACACTTTTGAAGGCAACTGACACTTGGAGTAATACATACAGTTAAAAAACAGTCATGGTTACACCTTAAGCAGACTTCAGAAGAGTTGACATTTGGGCAACCACCGTTAATTTCTTTCCTGATTACTTCCCTGTGATTTTTGACAGTTTCAGTCTACAGAGGCTTCATACTACTTTTTCACATCTGCATTCTCCTGTACCAGCAAAAGGAAACTTGGTGGAAAATGTCAGAATCCATTCATTGTTTACTAGAGAAAAAAACATTTTTTTTAAGAGTCAAACTGTGAAATCAATTCTAACTTGTGCATAATGAACAGTTCAGAACGTGTAACACTGTTTTCCTCTCAATTAGTGCTCAGTAAAATTGCACATTTCAGGGAACTGAAATATGAAGTCTCTTATTAGCATTAAGCTATAGGTTCATACTAATAAACATTTGGCTCCAAAAAGATGATTATTGTGACCTGAAAAATTTGCGCATGACAAGAGACAAAGGAAGGGCATAAGAAGAAACAGAAATGAAAGATCTAATTAGAGAAGTAATCTTAAATATTATCTAGCCCTGCTGACCTTTTATGTATTTCGTTGTTATCAGCCAGTTAATTGCTCTTATCTGTCACAAACTGAACTCTTGTAGAAAATGAAGGGGAAAAAAAACCAACACCTAATAACGGTTTCAAGAAGGGCTCTGCAAATCTATGAAATAGTTGCTGGGGCTGATAAAAAACCCTACAGGTGGAACTGTCTGAACTAAAGCAGCTACTTAGAGCTCAGGACTTTGGTAAATCCTACAGAGCGAGTATCATAGAACAAAGAGGAGAGGAAGACCTCTGCTAGGAAATGATGGAAGAGAAAGATGAGGAAGAGGAATCTGCGGAAGAGGTCAGGGGAAAGTGCTTCTATTCAAGATGCTCAAGAAACCAAGCACCGTGCAGAATATGCACGTTTGGTGTACACACCCTTTTGTTCACTTCCTCAGGAGCTGATTTTGTTCTAGCTGAACACTTCCTTTCAAAAACAGGCAAACTCTCACATCTCCACTGCAGCCAAATATAAACAGGACAAAATGCACTTGGTGTGGGAGAACAGAAGCAACTAGGGGACAACGCAGACCAAGCAATGACTCTTACAGAGGCATCATTTTGGAGCTCTCCAATTGAAGGAAGCAGCTCACAGAACAGAAGTACAGACAATTTGAGTGCCAATGTATGGCTTGGTAAGCAGAGGGATTCCCCTGCAGATTTTCAGCTGGTCTCCCAGTGGTAAAAACTCTTCTGAATATATGATGACAACCATTTGTCCACATCCTTTGCTGTGCATATATCCCAACTGTGCTGCAGACTGGACGGAAACAAAACAAACCTTAACAGTTTTTCCAAACTCTTTCCTTTAAGCAAATTTTGTATTTCAAAAGCATCCTAGTCTGCAGGGCATGCTTAACTCTGGGTACTATCAGTAGCAGTGACTATCCCAGCATAACTGGGTGGGTATCCCCCTATGAATTGCGTTATTCTGTAGCTAGTCATAATCTCGTCCCACCTGGGGAACGTTTGCCTTAAGACAAAGCCTAACACAGGGAATTTGCTAAGTTTGGTGGGTTTTTTTTGCAAAACAAGTTTGGTCATCCATAGCATTCTGTACAAGAACAATACACTGAGTTAATACAAGAAGCAAGAGTCCAGCCTTCTGCAGGCATGCATGCAAACAGTCCCACTGGCGGCACTGGGACTGCTGAAAGATGGCACCCAACGTAAAGAATGGAGTGGTCTTTGACTTCCTGCCTGAGAGTACTTCCTGCTACACTTCCATACATCACAGCATCAGATTATTTTTTGCTTGGTCTGTATTTTAGCTGCAGTCAAGTATTCTCAAGTTTCCTCCCCCAAGTTTAAGGCCTATTCAGTGCCTTAAAATACTTGGATAAGAAAGGGCTTTAGAACCATATGGAATTACTGAATCACTTAAGTCAGAATGTGACCAGTTTAAGCAATGCTTACATCTCCCTTTAAGTGAAGCAGGTAGGGGGATACCAGAGGAGTGCATCACACTTAAGTAGTGAGATCAGAGATCTAAGACATACTGTCGTTTTTCCTTCCTCTGTGAAAATAAAATTAAAAAAAAAATAACCAAGGGCTGTATCCAAAACCACCTTTTATTGCCACTTTATGGATTTAAATACTTAACACTCATACTGTGTTTATGTAGTTTGTAGTCAGCTACTTCACCAAAAACAGCAGAAATGGTAGAATCTGCTTTCCCAACTTCAGTGGATCCTGAGTATTCACTTTGCACGCACGCATCTCACTGCAAAAAGAAATTCTTTCTGAGTGAAGTATATAGTGTTTAATGAAAAAATTATTACACAATGTAGTCTTTCACAATAAGTCACTTTTTTTTTTTTTTTGCAAAATAAGATTCCAAGTAAGACTTCTCTCTTTTATTCAAAAAATAAATATATCCTTTCTGAATCAAAGTGTTTCATATGACATTAAGTACAAAGAAGAAATGTACTTCTTTGGAAGTTCTGAAATAGACATACAAGAGCTCATGGGAGCAACATTATCCATAACAGTGATAAAAGCTGAAAGCTGTTTTTTACAAATTTATAGCGGAACAGAATTTCCTTCTACAATATAGAACTTCAAACAGATTTAAGAAAACACCATTGTAAAAGTCTGAAAGGCACATGAACTGGACCATAAAACGTACTGGCACATTCACTAATACGTTTTATGTTACATTCCTAAAGAGAAACTGTGGAATCCTAACCAAGAGAAAGACTGAAGGTACCAGCAAGTTCTTTTGTGAAGCATTAAGAGAGGCAGAGAGTTTCTTTTGGCTCTTGATAAAAGTATTAATACCCCAAAGTTACAAGGTCTGAAAAGGTGCATCATTCAGTTGTATTTGGACGAGTCGCTACATAAACAAACACAACAATCAGCAGTACTACGACGGCCAGCGTGGGAAGCACGACCGTGGTGATCTGTTGGCGGGCCTCTTGCATTGCCTGTTTCCTCTCCTTTTTATCTTTGGAGGTCTCTTTTTTGGGCTTTCCTCTTAGCTGCCTCATCCTCCAATTAGGATCTGTTGTTCACCAAAATGGGGGAGCAGAGGGAGCTGAGCTGCAGAGAACAGGCTGAGGTCACTTGAGACCAGGGCTTGAAAAATTCCGTCTCCTTCCAATGGTTGGCTGCACAAGAAACTGCAAGAGAAGAGAGGAAAAAGTATTTTAAACAAAATCAACATATATTACAGTTATTAAAACGACTTGCAGACTCACTGGGTAAAACTTTTACCTAACTGGCACCAACATCTATGGACCTGAATCACAGCATGTTTGTTCACCTCATCAGTAGTGCTTTCCCCACAAGAAACTGCAGCAGCTCACGGTGCGTTATTTGTCCAAGGGCACTGAATTTATCCTGTATCAAGCCAGAAACAAAGTCCAGCACCATACATGTTATCCTCCAAGTCAAACAAGGTAACACAGCTAAAGACTTAACGACCATAATGTCGATGAGCCTTGCATCAACGCAGAGCACAGCTGCCTGTCTGGTAGCCGGCTCCCAACCACGGGCATGCGGCTCCCCACAAATCTGCAGCACCGGGAAGCACACACACACATCCTGTCATCAGGAAAAAACATTCAGCATTTATCACCCACACCTGGTATTTATGGGAATCAGCAGTACTCTAACAGGAAGAAACATAGAGAAAGTGCTGCTTAACTTCTACTTCTGGTTCTGCTGCCATAGAACAAAGTCTAAACTATAGCATGACTCAGTGCTGTCTCTTATTACAGCTGTCATTTTTATATGAAAAAAAATATCTCAAGTGATAATCAGCCTGCTGACAAATCACTGGCTTAGACAAGCAGTCATTAATAAGCTAGCTGCTCTGAAGCATCAGCTACACTGGTTATAAAAGCAAAAGTATCAATCAAGCAATGTTAACAAAAACACTGCTCAATACAAAAGCCTTTATGAGCTAAGGACACTTACTGGATGCTGACACTCACACACCCAAGTGTGTGGGGAAGTTTCCCCCCCCCTCACTGCCCACAGCTGCACACACCACTGACTGCTGGGGAGAAGGAAGAGGCCACCTGAGTGGCTGTGATCCTCCACCACATCCGCTGCTGCTGTGACTGCCCAGCAGCTCTGTGCAGGCCACATGAATACACATTAGGGGGAGTTAAAGCTGCTGGGGTTGCCTCTGTAGCTGTGCTCAAAGTTAACTATGAACTGATGGTTCTCCATCACACTTACATACCAAGAATATAACGTATGAAGTAATTAGTGCATTACTGCAACTGCCTTTCTTCTTGATGCATCATTGTGATGGGTTGCATCAAGAGAAGTGTGGCCAGCAGGTCCAGGGAGGTGATTCTGCCCCTTTACTCTGCTTCCGTGAGACCCCACCTGGAGTACTGTGTTCAATTCTGAAACCCTCAACACAAGAAGGACATGGAGCTGTTGGAGCGGGTCCAGAGGAGGTCCATGAAGATGATCAGAAGGCTGGAGCACCTCCCCTATAGAGACAGGCTGAGAGAGCTGGGGCTCTTCAGCACTGAGAAGAGAAGGCTCCGAGAGACAACACAGCAGCCTTCCAATACCTGAATGGGGCCTACAGGAAAGCTGGGGAGGGACTTTTTATAAGGGCAGGTAGTGACAGGACGAGGGGAAATGGCTTTAAACTGGAAGAGGGTAGATTTAGACTAGATAGTAGGAAGAAATCCTTTGCTATGAGGGTGGTGAGACACTGAAACAGGTTGCCCAGAGACACTGTGGATGTCCTTCCGGGAAGCATTCGAGGCCAGGCTGGATGAGGCTTTGAGCAACTGGGTCTAGAGGGAGGTGTCCCTGCCTATAGCAGGGGGGTTGGAACTAGATGATATAAAAGGTCCCTTTCAATCCAAACCATTCTATGACTCTGTGATCATAGAACATTACATTACAAGTCAATGTCAACGAATTGTCTTATGGTTGCCTTAAAAAAGAAATGGTTTTCACTGAAAGTGGGATGCATTCTGTTGTTATCACTCAACCCTGTCAATCAGACAACAAAACCAGACTAAATGCTCATATACAAAACAAAAATCCCCACCTACCAGCTGAGTGCAACTACAGAAATGTTTGCATCCTTTCTCATAACAGCAATCTGCCTGCTGTGAATCTTATCCAAGGGTAGGTTGAACTTACAGAAATGACCAAACTATCAGAATGATCTCATGGTATTGGGTCAGTACTTCTGTTTTCCTACAGACCTGCCTGGATGCCATCTAAGCAAACAAACAAACCAGCCACTGAGCAGACAGGACCTCTGCATGCAGCTAATTCTTCTGGTCTTATTCTCTGCAAACACAACCCAGTCTCCAAGGCAAACAGCTCACTTCAGTTTTCACAAAGCATAAATGGAAAATTTCAGTGACTGGGATGGCTCTCAAAAGAGAAGACAAAAAGTTCAAGTCTTAAAAAAACATGGATTCCTTCTGCAAGCTGTAGCATTAGAACTGCAATACAAGACATATTTAGAGAGACCAGAAGTGGTCAATGAACTTCATAATGGAGAGACATAGGAACTGGATGGAGCAAATACACACAACACACTGTTCCAGTCTGTTTAAACAAACAGGACTACTCGATTACTAGATGTTAACTCTCTTTCAGCAAATCCTCAGCTCTCTTATGGATCCAGGGAGAGTCTTCAGCATTTCACCTTCTATAAACTGTGCCATTGTGGTTTCTTTTCAGTCTTTGATTTCTTCTGGCAAAACCCAAGTCTTCTGCTTACTCTTTCTGTTTCCATTTGCCTCCTGCTCTGGTCACAAGCTTTGTTACCTAACTCTAAACCACTAAGCAGAATAAAGCTTTACATTTGTTCCCGGGACAACTAGATTTGCAGAGCATCAGTATTTTCTTATTGTTTTCTGTCTCCACTGTTAGCATACATCAGTGGGTTTTATATCTGGATTACTCACATGACCTAAGAAGTGATGGACAGTAAAATCCCTCAGGACTCATTGCGTACCATAGTAACAAACAGGAGTTGCCATGAAACCAGTCTCTCAAACAAGAAATGTATGCCTTGCTCTACACAGCATCACTTGCTACCCAGACATTAAAAACATTAAGTCTCTTTTGACAGAATATCTCATTCTCAGGCAAAATTATACCAAGTTAATTACATACACCAGCTAACATCTGATGGCTTAGAACATAAAGCCTTCCCGCAAATGTCAACACCACTTGAGTTGCAAGCTGATGCTCTCCAGTTTGGGAATCTGGCATCAATCCCAAACGCTTCCAGTAGATTGGGTTACTTGGCTTTGGTACAGGCAGAGATGGACTTGCACAGAAACAGGCCCAGTTTTGTAGGTAGATGCGCCTTAGGGTTCATCTTAATTGAACCATAAAATGGAAGCAGGGAATCTCTGCAAGTTGCTGCCAGGCTCCCGCTGCCATTTGGAGCCCAGATGCAAGGCCACAATCACAAAGTTACTGCAGCAGACAGCACTCACTCGCAGGAAAGGTCCAGGATGTAGCACCTGCTGGTATATTCCTGTTGACATGAAACAGCACTTTAAAAAGTGCTCCACTGCAATAAGACAAAATTCTGGAACCTATGTTGTGCAAGCAGAGTAAGAACCATCCCCGTCTGCTTCCATGTCTCTCACCAAGGACTTCAGTGGGAGGCACGTGACTGTTCAGTTATGGACGTGAAGGAGCAGATACGGAAAGAGCAGACAGTTTCAGCCAAGCAAGTCAGTGCCAGAGCCAGGATGGCAGCCTCAAGATCTCACTAGCAGGAAGAAGTGTGCACAGCCCATGAGAGTAAATCTCATGTTTCTGAGCTCTGTCCTCCTTTGTCCCGTAATCACCTTGTTTGCTCACTGGAAAGGCCAAATTCAGACAAGGAGAAGAAGGAAATAATATAGCACTGGCTGTGATTAACAAGCTAGTTACCACTGCCTCTTTAAAATATCTCAGGTCAAGTCACTATCAGAAGGGCAATTAGAAGGTGACAGCTTATGGGTACTACAATCTTGTGTGAGCTCATTTCCAAGCTCAGAGAGCAACTCATTCTACAGAAGAGTTGGAAACTCACCTTTTCTCCTCAAACAGAAGTTGAAAGAAAGTATTCTTTCCATTCCCAGTCATCCCTGACAGGAGAGGGCTAGCTGCTACACCTTGTATGCATCCCTAAAGCTGCTTCCCATTGCTAGCAGCTGCTCAGCTCATCCCAAGCTCCTGCCAAGGCTGGCAGTGAACACCAAACTTGTTCAACTACTGCTTTTACTGGTCAGTGACTCCCTTATCTGGGACATTTGTCTGAACAGCAACAGAAGGGATTAACGCAGTCTAGCAGAAGTGGAATATCAACAACCCACAACAGCCTGACAGTAGTCTACAACATCATCTTTCTTTTATGGAATTCCATGGGGTGATGCGTTTTGGTTTTTTTAAGTCCACTGTAGCAAAGTTACCCCCCAGAAGCAGGAACCTGATGGCTTGATTGCCACGTCAAGAAAGCACAGGCTGGATATAGTTGTTTGGAACGTCCATTCCACAGAGACTGGCCATCCAACCCTGCAGTGCTCCAGCCTAGCACTGAGAAGCTAACGTTTTGAGCAGAACAAAAGCTTCAAAGTCCAAGCTGCTGAAGACAAAGCTAAAAATGTCATTCTTCAACACAATAGAAACTCACAAAGTTAGCACCCCGCTCAAAGTTTAGCTAGTGCAATTGCACGCCTCCCTGTCCATCATCCAAATTGCTTTTTATATATATAGAAATGCTCTTCATTATAACCCCTGGATTAAGTTATTCTGAACTGTTTTGCAGAGCCGACCTCAAAATCTAGGAGCACAAATGATTAGACTTACCAAAGTTACTCCTATCAGCGCTGATGCATTTTGCAGCACCTTCAAGCAGCCAAATATGGGTAAGCAGAGGTAGTAGTGAAACAAGGGAACTTCCAGCCTTCAAAATGCAGTGAAAACCCTCCAACCAGACTTTACAGCAATCTGTAGTCTCCTTTTGTTGTAAAATTAAGGCTAACCACAGTGATCTGCTGTTCATAGCTCCTCACATTGCCCGGGGCTACTCCTGGGAGCCAGGGAAGGCACAGCTGACTGCCTCCAGCCACACTAACGCTGCTGGGCATCGCTATGTGGGATCTCCTACAAGTAACACATGCACAGAAGGTTTCATTTAGCTGCACTCAGTGTAATCACACGTCTAGACATCTGAAGAACTTACTATCATCAACATCACAGCATGAACTTATTAACCACCTTAAGCTGAATAATTTCTCACCAAATCCCGCATTACAAGCATTTGCAAACCACTTTGGATTAACCTGGTCCCTGGATCATGTACTGACACCATCATGTTTCTGGAACTGCAAAATATCTTGAAGTTCAAGCAATCCAACAAGAATTAATTTTTATCATTTAAATTTTCCCCTGGGACAATGTGTGTTACTGAGACATTAAAAACAAACAACAGAACAGCAGCTGTATGCATGTTGCTTGTCAGCAGTAGGGAAAAAGGACACAAGATCAATATGCAGACAACACTCCTCAGATTATTGTAGTGTTGAAAAGCCTCTAAAACTTGTAGTTCAAAGAGTCATAAAATCATTTAGGTTGGAAACAACCTTCATGATCACCAAGTCCAACCACCACCTAACACATGTCCGCCACTAAAACATGTTACCTAATGCCATATCCCTATGTCTTAAATACGACCTGGGTTAGGGACTCCACCTCCGCCTTGAGCAGCACTTTCCAACCCCTGACCTCCTTTTTCGTGAAGAAATTCTTCCTGATATCCAATCTAAGCCTCCCTTGGCACAGTTTGAGGCAGCTTACTCACACTCTGTCGCTTGTCACCTCAGAAACCAGACCAACATTAGGACACATCAGCATGGCAAGTAAGTTGAGGGAGAGCTCGAACCACCAAACCTACCATCTTGTTCCTTATTTGAGTTACCAGGCTCGTTACTTGAGGGCCCAGCAGCAGCCAGAGCCACTGTGAGCAGGCTGAAGCACGAGCTGAGTGCCAGACATGGAGAGAGGCCACCAGCACAAGGAGGTAGCAGCTCCTGGCAGAGATGAAGGAAGTGTGACACGGACCCAGCCAGCCAGTTGGCTGAAATAATGGCGCTCAGTTCTGCCTTAATTAATGTCTAGCTGTTGCCTAGACCCCGCTTTATTTCCTGTCTTTGAAACCACACCAGTGATTATTTTTTTTTAATGATTGAACCATGTGTAACATTGTCTTACAAGCTCTGGGTAAAATTTGATAAAAGCCTTATTTTAGACCTCCTATGGAGCACAGATTTACTCCATAGCTGATTTTACCTCAAGGTGAAATACCACATTTTGGATAGGAATTCACTTTCCTGAAGCTCTAAGGTCTGGCCATCACTAAAGCAGCATCAGCAAGGTCACCAATTTCTGATGGATTTGGCCAGCTTACAGATGCAGCTAAATGGGAATTTAAAAAAGCCGGACATCATCCAGAAGGAGCTTGGGGCAGATTTACAAAGGGAATGCTGTGCTCAGAGCTGTGGATTGGGTCTCCAGAGACCTCAGATCCACACGCAGCCTTTCCTGCCATCCAGGCAAAGGTCCAGCTCTGCCATTGGTTTCTCTTGTGCTTCACTTTTTGCAGGTATATCTTCCCTGCAGAACGCCGTCAGTCCTTCAGATAGCCACAACCTGGGCGTGGACTTGGGCAAGCACAGGACCAGCACTAAGCTCCCACAGGGTCTGCTATCCAACACACCTGGCACCTCACGCCCTGAGGGCCTGGCTCCAAAGAGTGGGCTTCCAAAAAAAGCCTGACTGTAACAGCTTCTATCCAACTGCAGCAGTTACTGTCCAGCACCGTTACAAACTGCTTTCGGGGATGATTATTACACTTTTTATACGCTAAATGTAAAGAGATGGTTAAAAAGTCTTCATTATGTGACAGGCTCCAAAGGAGCACAATGTTCTGTGCAATCACTTGTGTGGAAGACAAAGATGGATAGAGCAGGGATTTGCCAACATGACTGAAACAGCTGAACCCTAAAGAGCAAGTCTGCCCAGAAGGTTACGGTAACACTTTAATCCCAACCACATCCTCCCTCCCTCCCCCACAGCCACTTCCAGCAGCACAAAAGCAGCCTCCTGGCAGAGGGAATATTCCAGCTGCAGGACAGTTCCTTCAGGCACTGAAGCTCTGTGGGACCATTATCACAGAGAAACAAGGGTTACCTGCTTAAAAAATAAACTTTTAATTTGTACAAGGTGTCCCCTTAATGCAACAAGAGCAACTGAAGCCAGAGAGGAGTCTTTGGGTAGAGCTCACCGTGACACGAGTAACTTCTGCTGCTGTGCTATCAGATGCTCTGAGTCACGCAGCCCAGTGCTTTTCAGCAGACGTTACAGAGCCGAGTGGAAGCACAGCTGAAGATAATGCTGGGAATGTTACATTTCAAACCTTCGTGTTATGGTGACACTGTCATCATTTCAGACAGCACTAAGAACGGAGAAAAGCATTAAGAGGGAAATTGTTGCTCTGTGAAAAATGGATTTTCACATTACTGCATGAAGCCATTCTTAACACTGCAAGAATTTACCTCAGTCTATTTCACCGTAGCAAAGAATGATGATTAACAAATCCAAGCAACTCTGTTTTCAAGGGTAAAGGCTTTTAATTACACACATAATGACATGGAACTATCAAGTCGCTGTCTGAAGTCACTTTATTTTTTATTGAAGGTGCTTGGCTTTTTTTTCTCCATATTACAGACTGAATCTGAATTGACCCATCATTACTGCAGCATCACATTTACTGTAAATGTAGCTTTGAGAGTCTCCAAACTACTCACAGCATTTGGAAAATATAAGCCATCATCGAATACTGCTAGAAAGTCAGAGATTGCAAGGCTGTCAAAGCAAAAAGCCACTTCAGTATGGTTTTCACTATTCTGAGGACTTGGATACAACCAGTAATCTGTACTAGAAGCAAAAAGCCATGGATTTCTGCATCTGCAAAGCTAAAGTTAAACAGAGCCAAGGTGATGGTATTTCAGCACATCCAGCGTTGCAGAGCAATCCAATCTGCCCTGCATGCAGCATAGAAGCATGAAGTGAATGGAGTAAAAAATAAGTAGGCAAGTCCTCTTGCACTATGAACAAGTGGGCAACAAGTAATATTTGTAGATAAACAATCAGTATCAAGACAACTTTTGCAACAGGCAATCTGATGAAGGAATGGAACTAACACTTCCTGAAAGCAAACGGGTCATTTCTATCACTGCGTGAATTCAGTTCCCAGGGGGGCTTCTAAAGAAAGCCTCACCATTTTCTATCTATGCAGCCACAGACGATCTTGCACGTAAATGCAGCAAAGCACAACAGCCAGCATATGACTTCATATTGTGTGTTTGCTCAGCTGTTTTCCTAAAAACGAATTTTCTCAGCTGTTCCTGACAATAATCTCTTGGATACAAAACATGTATCTTCCCGTTGTGCTAATAGAAATTCAGACACTTTCTAAACAGCCACATTAAATAAATAAAGCAGTCACCAGTGCCAAACTCCCTGGAATTCGCTGATTCACTCCCAGCACTTGGCCTCTGATGGAGTGCAGCACAAGGAGTAGAGCATGAACGTATCATCTGTGTTTTCCAACGGTGCTGCATTGGGGCCGTGAGCCCACTGAGACCTGGGCTGTCACTGATAACTGAATGCCACAAACAGAACTGTCACCACAGGGCCACAGCTCTCCTCCCTGGGCTGCTGATGACCTAGATGGGAAATTCTCATTTCCGATGTGCCGGCATGTGTTCAGCTTGTTACTTCTCCAATTCAAACTACTGTGAGACAGCATCGCTATAAACATGTTTGAAACAGAGCCCTAAGACACAGCGGGCAGAGCGCCCACGAGTCTGAAGGCTGATGTTACAGTTTGGTAATGCAAACATGGGAGCTGAGCAACTGTCACTGCTTTTCATTTTAATTCTACTGTCATTAAAACTGTGGCACTGACAATTCAGTCCAAGCTAAAACTTGGCAGGAAAAAAAAAATCCATGGCCACAGCAAGAACGGATTGTTAAGCCTAAAAACATACAAAGCCCCAGGCTAGGGGAGCATGGTGTGGCAGTGGAGCTGTGTGTGTGGAGGGGAGCAATGGATTCTTATTGACAGGTGAGGAAAACTGGACAACAGCTCCCAAGATACCGGGACAATATCTTCAAACCGTATCGAGACGACCCAAACACACTGGATTCCAACTTACTTGTGCAGCAATCGCTTCAGGAGGCACGAAGGGAGATCTCCCCCTTCTAGTTCAAGTTACAGAACTACCTGCAATAGCAGAGAGTAAGACAGATGTGTGTTGGGCTCCTGAGACCGCCCCCCAAGGCAGTCCTGCAGGAGAGAACAGGCAGCACTGCACTGACAGCGGAGCTCGTGGCATTATAAAGTCTTTTGGAGGTATTTGCAGATTTAAAGCCAAGTGGACGTAACACCAGAGCCTGCTGAACAAGGGGTTGTGATCTCAAACTCACTCCCTTCACGGCTTGTTTGAAGTTCTGGTTTTCCAAGCTTTTCTTGGCACAGATGGGTTTTCGGTAGCAGGCTGAGGAAAGCCTGCTGGCGCTGCGCCTGCCTTTCCCTGCTTGTCCACGCGCCAGGGGAGGACTGCGTGACAGTGGAGATAAAGTAAACCACACAGAAGTACACCCAAACACAACTGCCAAAGCGGGTGCCTGTGTTAGGGGGACCACTTTCAAAGTGCATCCATCTCCCCAGGAAAGGGGACTCCCTCAGCTACTTGTTCCCAAGCAGGGCACGTGTTTGCAACCTTGTGCAGAAGTGGCACGGCCAATTTCATTTCTACTTCTGTGGCCTTTTGCACGCCCTTCTATTTGATCTGGGTAATCATCAGCGAATGAAATAAAAGCCACCTTCATTAGAACAGCACCACTGGGAGGGCCGGGACTTCCCCTGGCAGCCAGAAATTGACGCTTTGCCCAAATTCCTTTCAAATGACAGAAATGTTCTCACATCAATGTGACAATCAGGACACCTTTCTTGGGGGGGGGGGGAAGGGAAAGATAAGAAATGAGGCTTGCAACAGAGGACGGGTGTGGAGTTTTCTCTTCCTATCACCGGTCTCATTAAAATCTCATTCTGTTTACTTCCCATCTGAAACCTGAAGTCTTATTACATTTCACTAAACAATCCCACAGTATTATAAAGCAGCAGGCTCCCCTGCCATGATTGATAGACTGTGTTTGCAATTATTTAAGGAGAAGGCACATAATTACATACAGCTGGATTAGGCTGATCAAATCCCTGTTAGTGTCTGTCAATTTACACATAATAGGACTGTGTGACACTAATGTAAACTAATTCAAATGCAGAAAGTTTAATTAAGACAAAGGAAAAGGAAAAAGGAAAAAGGAAAAAGGAAAAAGGAAAAAGGAAAAAGGAAAAAGGAAAAAGGAAAAAGGAAAAAGGAAAAAGGAAAAAGGAAAAAGGAAAAAGGAAAAAGGAAAAAGGAAAAAGGAAAAAGGAAAAAGGAAAAAGGAAAGGAATACAAGGACAGAAAGAAGTTTTGCACAGTCCAACCAAAGGGGGTTTCCCAGCAAAGCCATCCCCTAAGCACCAGCCGCCTTCTGCCTCTGCAGCACTGGTTCTGGCACCACCTATGCATGTAATCCTATTTGCAATCCTACTTGCGGGAGTTTCCGTCAGCTAAAAACTTAGAAGCAAAAGCAAACAGCGTGGAGCAGTGTGCGTAATGGAAACAAGCAGGGGCACTCAAAGAATATCTCACAAGTTCCTTTACAGCATTCAACAAACAGCTATGGGTTCAATGCTGTAATTCAGCCAGCAGTAAGTGCAAGCGACCTTCTAGAACATTCAGCAACACCAGAACTTTATATACCCTACGTAACAGTGTATAAGCACAGGGATGCAACAGAATTGCTAACCACAGCTAAAATATATCAATCTATCATATATCATGGCACACAAACCACTTCAGAGCCGGTAAGACCATATGTGCAGTCCCAAGGAGATCCTGGGTGGAAGCCAGGAATCTTGTTATCATCAGCAGAACTTCACTTTCCCCCCTTCACACAGCAATGACTTCACCTGTTCTGCATGTGTACGTACTTCACTTCCATTTCTAAGGCAGGTCCTTCACTGTCTGTGCAACAGCCGTGCCTTTCCCAAAGGAGGAGATGAGAAGGGTGCAGAAGCGACGCTGTGGCCCAGCAGAAGTCACCTCTACCACCAATCCTGCCAGTGCTGCAGCACAGCAGCAGGTAGGATCCAGCATCTCACATAGGCCAGTTCACTGATCCCAGCAGCAACACCTGATTTCCCCACACTGCAGTTTCCTCGTACGCTCCCTGCCAAATTCAATCAATTTGAGCATCTCATTAAAGACCAAAAAAAAAAAAAAATCACTGATTTTGATTCATTTTTAATGGTTTCTCTGCTCGTTGAGCCTGCTGCTCCAATCTGGTCTACAAGACCATTTGTTAGCTGCCCTGCTCAGCCACCTCTTCGTGGAGGTGCTGCAGTGCTTCCAGAGTTGTAGAAAAAGCTGAGGGACACACAGGATCCTCACTAAAGCCTTATCCAAAAAGACAGCAAGAATTCTGAACGAATCCGTTTCCCAACCATGAACGTTTCCTACAGAATCGGTTTTTGTCAACAGGGGGAAGGGCCAAAAGGAAACAGGGAAAAACTTTTTAAACACAGGCAATTCCAGAAAGGATTAGAGTGCAATCTGTTGGAAAACAGATTAAAATGCCACACTTCATTAAAACTGTGCAAAAAATTAAGCCCTCCACTGTTCAATCACATCCGTGCACAGCTCTCAGTCAACCTCTCCATGTGAGGGATGAATTGCTGCAAGATAACCCTCCTGAGCAAGTCCATCAGTTATTCTAGTTTACATTCTGCTTTCTTTGGCAGCACAGCTATTTTAAGTCGCCCTCCTAAGCCAGCGCCGCTGGTAATTTTTCTTTTCTGTTCCTCTGCAATTCTTCAAAGCATCATAAAGGCAAATTTAATAAGCACCTCAATTTGTATTGCTTTCTATTTATAATGCTGCAAGCACCTGCTGCTGCTGCTGAGATCTAAGTAGGTATCCTTCTTACTTTGTATAGATTAATTCACATTAATCTCAATAGCTCCACCTTTTAGAGCAATTTCAAGAAACATTCCTCCAAGCTGTTGGGTTTGTGGGCTGTTTTTTTGTTGGTGGTGGTGTTGGTTTGGTTTTTAAACATTTTTATCGAGATCCAACTGACTTGAGAATACAATTCCTTTCTTTTCATTGCTCACATCTGCCACATTTGGTAGGGCACCTTCTGGAGCACTCAGTCCAGTAGACCCTCTCTTCAGCACAATAGCAGGCACACAACAATGAAAACACTTCGGGTTGTACCCTGAGCCTGTAACGGTGTAAATGGCAGCATTAGGACACATGGATGGTTTGGGAACTGTGCATGTGCAGGGCATGGGTGCCCACAATCCAGGAGACAACAGGTTTGACCTTATCCCCAGTGGGGGATATTTTAGCTTTTTATCTTACCAAGGTGCCTGCAGAGACCAAGTGGCAGCTAAGGCTTTGCAGCACAGAAACCCCCTTTCATTGTCTAGAAACCCACTTCCAGAGGCTGAGAAACCACTGACCCATCCTCCACTGCTTACAGTGTTAGTGGCTGCAGCCCAGAGCCCTGAGCTGTGGGCATCCTCTCATCTACAGCATCAATGCTGATCCCTCTTGCTGTTATTTCATTTAGTAAGAGCATAGAGAAGAAGTTTAACACCACTGGGGGGGAAAAAAACAACAGTGTAGAACAAGGAGGTGAGTAGGATACTGGGTCTGGACAGAAAGAGCAAGAAAGCCCCCACTGTGCAGGAGCAAATGGGAAGGGGAAGGAAAAAACACGCACAGAAGAAAGAAAGTTGTATGGTAGTGAAAGAAAGGCTAAAAGAAGTGGATGGGAGAGCCAATTTGTGAGAGAAGTCAGACTTCAGTTACCATTCTCATCTCCACACCACGTTGCTGCACTCTCAGCAGCTGGCGCGTGAGGTTTGTAATTCTCACCCATCTCCTGCCTATGTGTTTAGGTGCGATATTGCACGCTTCTCTGCAACCTGCCAAGAGATCTCTCAGAAGACTTCACAGGGCGTTCTGAGCAGAATTTCATCTTAGGAGCAACTTGTAATGCTTCGTACTCTGCTCCATAGGGATGCTGTGCTATTTGTCTCTCTGCAGTCTTTAATATGGGCCAGGCCTTAGAGCTGAACAATTTTAAGTGTTCCTATTAAAAATCCTGCATCTTTCTCCTTGGAAGAATGTTCTGACGATGTTTGTAACCATCCCGGTTTTACAAAGGTTGCTGTTAGCTTCATGAGACTGTAAATCTTACGCATCTACATTTGTATGAACTTTTAAAAACTGCTTTTAACTGCACTTGTTGAAAAATTAAGGCTTCTGTAACCTTCATGCATTCTCACCCTCTGCCACAACAATTCGTACCGTAAGAGGAGGTTCTGAACTTGAGCAACAACTGTATCCAGCAAATCAGCTATAAGCAGACATAGTAGAGATGCTCCACAATTCCAAGCTGATAGCTAATCATGATTTTTGCCTTCCAAGCAAATAGGACAGCTTAAAACAGCAAACACTGCTCTATCTACCCATCCATAAATTAAGAGTGACAATAACAGATTATTACTCATTCACTCAGAGCGTTTGTTTGGCCCTGAGAGAACTGGCTTTACTCCAAGAGCTGGCAAACCCTGGTTAATGTACATGTAAATGTGTTATTTCTCTTGGTGTAGGCAATTTCACAGAACGAAATACCGAATTACAGATGACCTCAGTTTTCCTGCTGATGCCTGCTTGGGACGTGGGGCTGCTGAAAGCTTTTGGGAGCTTCTTCATACCGAGTCACCACGGAAAAGCCACTGCTTCTTTGCAGAGTGAAACAATTTCTCTGAGGAAACATGAAAGCTCTGACTTCTCCATGAGGTAAGTTGATAGAGACTGCTTCACATAAGGTTCCAGTACTGACTTAATAATATTGACACATTCCAAAATGTTTTTGCAAACTGCTCCCAACAGGCTGCTCCTCAGTGCCAGAGCTGCAGTGCCAGAAGAAGATTCAGACCCCAATGTTAGATATGAGGGCCTTCAGCAATAGCACTTCTCAGTTCCTGAGAGTGAAGAAAGCACTTTTTGCCCTTTGAATTTCCAGTGCAAGTATAACGGAAAAGAAAATGTGGTTTTCCTCAAACTAATCTGGACTGGAGGAAGAAGAGAGACTAAGAAAAGCGATGGACACAGAGATAAACAAACCACATACACAGAGACAGAATCAGGCAGTGGTTTAGCAGAGCTTCTGGCTACCCACCAACCCAGCACCTGGATACACTAAATAAAGCCGAGGGCAGAAACCCGTGCTCTTGAACACGGGCTGTCCAAAACCTCACATTAAAAGATCCCAAAGCTCATTTTGTGCCTTTGGAGGCAAACAACATGGACAATACACATCACCTCCTGCACAATTCAGAACTTTTTTCCTAAAAAGGGCTAGAGAAGTCGGTAGATAAACTAGTTGTATTCCTCCCCTGACCTGGATCCATCAGCCATTGCTTATCCCTCCATGAGACAGAGAAGAGAGATTTTCTGCAGCGATTAGCCAAGCCTTGAAGTCAGAGCCACAACGGCAATGCCCACTTCTGAGAAGGGAAAAGGAATAGCACTGCCCTTTCCTACTGTCCCCCACATACATGTCATCTCACCTCCCTTGAGGGCATGCTAATGATTCGAACAATGGGAGAGGGCAGCAACAGGTCAAAACTGTTCATAAACACCCGAACAGAAATAACACAGTACTCATACATCTCAGAATAGCCATCTTAGAATGAAATACAAAATAATTTTGCATAGGCAAAGATTGCAATAACTTGGTGGAGCTCAAGAGCAAAAAGCGTACAGCGCTTAAAAACAGTGAGGGCAGCTGCAGTCCAAATTCCTCTCCTTCAAGTAAAAGGAAAGATAGAAGATGGTTAAACGCCGATGGAAAGCAACACCTACCAACAGAAAACACTTTGAAAAGATAAAGAACTACTTAGATGTGGGAAGAACTGGTGAGGAAGGAAGCAAAGAAGCTCACTTCCAGTGTGGCAGTCTGCCTCAGTTGCTACTGCAGTGCTCGGCAGGTTTCAGGCCACTCCATGGACACGAGCATCGAAGTGCACAGAGCAGGCTGCAGATTTGTATTTTATGAGAGATGTGCAGTTGCTGTTAGAATTACTCTTCCTGATACTCTCTGTTTCAAGAGAAAAACAATTTAGACTTTACAGGCTATTACATTAACTAAAGCTACTTCTGAAATAGAATTTTGGGAAGTAAATACAAGAGCTACGGATTTGTTTTAAGCCACAGAAAATTATGGAGATGAATACTGCTACAGCAAACACAATCTACCATCTGACAGCACTCCTGGGCCAAGCACTGCGCCTTTCAGTGCTGCTTTCACACAACGCACACTCTCACCCTCTTGTCGTGCATTAATGCTTGTGTGACACTTTCAGACCTCACAAGGAGATCTGCTGAATGGGAGGCCGACAGAACAGAACAAGACAGTGTCAGGTTCAACAGTGAAGACGATTTTAACATTTATTACAGGGTATCACTTTGACTCTCGCTGTTATACGTGGCTGAGATGAATGTACGCCTGGCAGAGCTGCACGAAAAGGCACCTCTCCAGAAGGGGCGACAGCACTGTTGCCAGATAAGCCACCAGGTAGACACTGAGCAGAGGTTTTAACTCATCTGGAGAGCAGACAGCTAATAGGATTTCTTAATGGGCTTCTCTCAGTTTCACTGGGGCTGATGCACACTGCAGGTAGAATTCCGAGGGATTTTCTCCCCAGATAGTGCATAGCATTCCATAAAGTGTTCCATTATCATCTTGCCTCATGCTTACATAATGTACCAGACAGAAAGCCTGAAGTTACATGAACAGTCACAAAGAGGTTAATCATTAAATTCAAGCTTTTCCAGGGCAGCAACAGAGCTGACCTCTTGAATAAATTGAGCTCGGATAAGGTAGCATCGATTTTCCTAAAGAGGTTTCATTACTTAACTCCAGATTGTGATTTCTTTTGACAGCCTGAAGTTAAGAGTAAATCCAAATGCTTTTCCTACCCAAACAGCAACCAACTCATTTGAAATGCAGAGAATATGACAGACCTCCCTCCCCTTCACTGCTCTCTCCCCTCCGAGAGAAATTGAACTTCACAGACCTTCAGACCTCATGGAAAAAAACAGCAAAAAAAAAAAAAACCCTTTTAAAAGCCCTCATCTTTATTCCACAAGCCTTTCTCCCAGCACTGAAAGCCCAATGCATATTTTCTCCCAACTACTTTTATCTCTGCATTGTTCTTAACACTTTCTAAGAGTTTCTTTAGCACACAGGTGAATCATTTCAATTTGGAGCCCCAGCCAGCTAAAAGAAACCACGCAGGCATCTGGATATGTCACACAACCTCCCAGTCTTTCTGACTTATTTTCTGCTTTACAACGCTGAGCTTCCTATTCTCATTTCCAAGAAGACACTTACCTCAGAACCCAGGAGCTGCCCATCACAAGCTTCTCCATTAAACAGAAGGGCTGCTTCTCTACCTTGTTCAAGTACGATACGAAGCAACCGTAAAAGCAAAGTGATTTGTTTCTGATTTCCCCTCAGGTACTCTGAAATGTTCAGTGAGCCACAGCAAGTGCATCCATGGCAAACAGAGCATCCAACAGGCTCAGGGCTGTGCCTGACTTTCCAAACTCACCGTCCTCATTCACAGCCCTGGGAATGCGGAACATACTTGGGTAATGCCTAAGAAAAACACAGACACTTGCAAACCTTTTGGAGAAAAGGGATGTCATTTCTAACTCTCCCATTTTGAAAGCATTGCCTCTTTCACAGTTAAATTTCCCCCGAAGCAGCCATCGCTGATTGCATTCACTTGGAATTTTTATGTAAACAAGTGCTGGAATATGAAATGCGGTCAAAAGGAGGATATCAAATCACAGGATGTATACATTGCACAGCCTGCGCGCGTCTCTGCGGAGAGCAAGAACAAAACAATAACTCAACGTGAAAAAGAAAGAAAAGCAGACAAGAACATGGAACCTTTTTGCTGAAGGTCCCTCGTGTTTTAAGGATGCGTTCAATGATGTTAGTTAGAGCACCTGAATTTCAGAGAATTACTTCAGAGATGGCTCCTGCTGCTGCTGCTTCTGCTGGAATATTTCACTCTGGCTGTCAGCCAAATCTTCACTACGCTGATGCCAAATAAATGATACCCAATTTCAACGACAGATGCTGTTGTGTTGACACATAATTGATACATTTAGATTCAGGGCTCCCTGGAATTCTATAACAGCAACACTTTATTCACAGGAAATATTACCCGCAGCAGAATTCCAAGGGACTGGCACGTGGCTGATGCTGCTACACTGCTCTACTGTGAAGACATCGGTAACTACTGGGGACTGGAGGAGAGCAGCAAGTTTCTGGGGCAATGGAAATAGGAAGAGATGGCCCAGCAGTGCAAGTTAAGAGGCCCCACCAGAAACCAGCTTTTCATAGAAACAGGAAGCCTGAGAGTTTCCAACACAAGGTGCAGATCCCCTTCCTGCAGAGCTCGTAACTGCACAGGAGATGGAGGTTACAGAAACGCCCCGGCGCTGCACTAACAGGTATGTCCGTCATCTCCTTCTCTCTTTGACTTCCTCGGCTTCTTAGGCAGGAAACGCATTAGCAACCTTCACAAATGTCTTTGGAAAAGGCATGCTCCAAAGAAAACACCACATATCCCCACCTCGCGTGTGCACTCTCCCGTAGATAACTTGAAATGAACTTTCATAGATAATATTTATACTGGAAGGCAAATCCGCCTCCCCGGGATTAACAAAAGCTTCAGCATCTACTGAAATTACAACGGGAAGAAAAGCAGATGACAACACAGCCCGTGCCTACAATCTAACTCCTCTTTATTCTCAGTAACACGGCACCAGATTATTTTCACGCACCAAATGAAAACGTTCACAGGAGGAAGATACTCAGCCAAAACCACGTGCCCATTCAGCTCGAAGGAAAACAATCCTGCACCCACTGAAATGTGGCACAAAAGGCAGCAGCAAATAAACCCAGAGAGCAGAATTTCCTCTCATTTCTCCAGCCTGTAGATGTGGCTCAGCAAACATGCAATGTCGAAAACCCTGCCATGACACTTCTTCTTTTTAATTAAAATAAGGTTAAGCTTAAAAATATGTTTGAATTGCGTTATATGGGGATCAAAGGAGTTTGGAGATGACAAATGAATCTCTACCTGGAAACCTTTTTGGCCCCCGGAAAACACATTTTGTTGGCTGTTTCTTAAGCTGTATTTTAGAAGACTGAACACAGCCCAGGAAGTTTCAGCAGCTCACGGGGCCTTACCGAGCTCTCAGGTGCTGTCCTTGCTCTTCTGCTGGTACCACGGGGAAGACTGAATCCTCCCATCACCTTCTTACTTATACTGCATGAAAAAGGGACTAGATACACTGATGTGGATTCTTCACACTCTGCACAGTGCAGCTGTTCTCCTTAATTCTTCCTCTCCTGCACTTGCAAGGGTTGCTAAGGCCAAAATCTGTCAGACTTCTCTTCACACAGAACCTCCCCTCCAGGACTGCCCAGCACACAGCACAAATATAAACTTGCATAGGGAAAAACATGCATTTACCATCAAAGCCCATATCCCTCAGAAACCCTCAATCGTCATTTAGTTCAGCAACACGGGATATGTAACACACCCAGGACTGTACACTTATGAAACAGAAAGTGACTGACAAGGTCAAAAAAGCACATTAAGTAGAAAAGCTTTAGGGGCCAATGGCCTTTTCACTGCTGCAAAAGAGGCACTGGAAAACCAATCGCTGCCAAGAAAACACGTCCAGATAATAAAAAATTAAGCAACAAGTGCAGAGGTACCTTAAAAATAAACGAATGAAGTAAAATATGTAAAACAGCAAACTATCCAAACACCTCACCCCACGAAACATCTACAAAAAGGCACTGAAATGCTCCAATGTCACAAAGGACAGAAGGTCCCCTGGCAGTCGGGCATCTCAGCATGAGGACAGCATGTGAACAAACCTCCATGCAGTTTACCAAACTGGGCACAGGGCACATTTAGGTCCCAACCTTCCACGCTCCTGCTCAGAGGAGGCCAGAAGGAAGGCAGCTCCAGCTCTAAAGCTGCAGCCATTTGTTGGAGCAGCACTGAGCCTAAGCTGAGAGGCCAGTCTGTCAACACTGCATTTTTACTGAGCGCAGGACTGAAATAACAAAGCTGGATGGCTTACAGACAAGACGCAGCCCCTACCTTGTTTTGATTTGAGATTTGAGACTGCAAACAGAGAAGTGCAGGCCAGTTGGTAAGACATGGCACAGCTACACGCCAGCTCTATTAGTAGGGGCACCATTAGGCAGGGAGGAGCCCCATGTTAATATTAATACATACAGACCAACGTGAATATTTCCGCTTGTAACTGAGTTTCCTGTGAAGATTTATTTCTGCAGGCTTCTCTGAGTGCCTGAAACACCCCCTGCTTCGCCTTAAGCACGCACTACATTTAAACTTTCTTTCTTTATTAAAAAAAAACCCACCGTGTTCAATAGTAATAACCCATTCTACTATTAACAAAAGCACGGATTCGAGAGGTCAAATGGATTCTCACTCCTACTTCTAGCACTGGTTTGTGTCGTACTCTGGACACAGAAAAGGTCCCCCATTCTGACTCTCCCACACAGGAAGCAGTGCTACAGCTGGAAGACATGGGGAATGAAACAGTAAAATGACCGTACACAAATCTTTGTCCCTTCTCCCAGTTTATGTCATAAAAAGTAAGCCGCTGTGTGCCAGTTGGAGATTGCTGTACAATGAGCTAACATACCAAATGAACGAGCAGCAGAAAGGAGCCAGTTTCAACTTTTAAAGGACTTAGAAGACTTAGAAGAAGTTGCTGCAATTAGATGTCAGAGCAAATCTTACTTTTACAGATGCTGTTTTCTATCCTGTTGAATGTTTGTCCGACCGCTGTGAGAACCACTGGAACAATGGAGGGAAGGAGGCTGAGGCTGCAGGCTGAAATCAGCCCAGCTCTGCAGCCAGGCTTCTGAGCAGGGCTATCAGACCTAAACATCCAGGCGAGAATTGACACACACCCCTTCCTCCAGGCTAAGGCCCTTCAACACTCATAACCCAAGCCTCCAAACAGGTGTCACTCATCCTAATACCATAGCTACAAACTCCACCTTTAACATGGTAATTCGGGAAAGCATTTGGTTTTTTAATGCTATGCAGCATTGCCACCTAACCTCCCTCAAACCATTTGGATGGATGCTTATTTCACAGTTTCTGTCCTAAACTTACCTGGAGGCAGGTGTGCTGCATTTACAGCAAGACCCAATGAGGAAATGGGCACAGGTCTCCAGAAAATGGACTTTAATGGGCACAGGTCTCCAGAAAATGGACTTTTGAGATGCAAAGAACTTCAGTGAGCTTCAATAAGGGGTTTATGCAGCACGCCTGCTCTTCAGACCTGCTGCTAAGCACTGCATTGTGGCCAGAGAACGGCTCTCTGTGTACACAAAGCCAAGGTGCCAAACAAAATCAAACTGACAGAGGGTGTAAAAACAGTGAGACCAATTTATAAATAGAAAGCAGTCTGAGGGCATGACAAATATACACCCCGAGGTCTGCTGCGTCCAAGGCATGATTATCCATACCGCTAGCACAGAACAAAGCCTGGAATCAAGATGGGCTGTATGCAAGGCTTCTCTGTTTGGCAACGTAAGCCTCATGGAGCCTTATTAAAGACCCTTAGACCTTTAACAGAGAGCCTAACTGAAGGCAGACACTACCGGAGCACTGAAGCCCCTCACCTCAGCCTGCTTAATCTTTTCCCCCGGTTTAGCCATCATACAGCTACAGCTCTTCAGCTCTCTATCTGTAGTATATTTGAGCTCTTAATAATTTTTAGAGCTACTCATGGCATAGGAAAAAAAAAAACCCACACAGCTAAACAAGTGTTTGTGAACAAAAGTACCACCTCCATAAATAGCCCGAACCCAAATGGATTGGGTTTGTTGCTGCCAGAGTCCAAAGGGTGCCAGTGTCAGTAAACACAAGGCCAAACATTCTGCATCCCCCTCCAGCCCAGCAGCTCATTTCAGCCTGGAGAAGTCATCTGTGCCTGCAGCAGGGCAGGCCACATTTCTGCTCTTCATGTGACAAAGACACAAACACACTGCTTAGGCAGAAGCAGCTTTTGCACTGATGCTGCTCTTTATTTTCTACTCTTTTTGTGAAATACAATTTCCGAGCAAAGCCTTTGGGGAAAGAGCTCTACTCAAAATCACTGGTCCTCTGTCTGGCACAATAAGAGCAGAGAATGCAAATTAGTTTCAAAAAAAGCAGCTGGCAATCAATAAGAAAGGGCTGGTCTCCAAAAGTAAAGCTGGGTTCCTCTAAGGATAAGAGTTAAAAGGCAAAACATACAAGAAGATGAAAGTAAAGGAAGAACAAATGTAAACAACGTTGTGGGAGGGAGGCACAGAAGGAGGGAAAAAAAAAATCTAATGGTACAACTGAAAAAAATCAGACAAAGTGGCAAAGAACAGCTGGGGTAAAAAGGGAAGAAATACACACAACTGGACTGCACAGAGAAGGATCCCTAGAAAAAGTCTAATGCAAAACACACGCAAGCCAAACAAGATAAAAATAGTGAACGGGAGCAGATAAGAGGCCAGCTGGCACTAAGGCTGAAGGCAGCACACACGAGTTCACGTTCTAGCCCTGTTCCCAGGCATTGATGAGTCCGGTAATGAGCACCAGCATTCCTTCCACCGCACATCTGGCCAACTCAGCAAGCCGTGGCTGCTCACCTCCTGACCTTCTGCACAATGCAGTGCCCATCTGGGTGTGCCAGAACCCACCCACTCTACCTGCGAAGTCTTCTTAAGGCTTCTCATGCCCACCGGCAGCTGTAGCAGACTGAGAAAAGCCCAGCAGTATCGTTACCACCTGTGTAAAGGAAAGAAGAGCTCCTCAAGGATGACACACCGAGTCTTCCTATTATTTTGTCCCATTTTTAAAAGCCAGTTACAGAGGAAATACATCATAGAATCATAGAATCACCAAGGTTGGAAAAGACCCACAGGATCATCCAGTCCAACCATCCACCCATCACCAATGGTTCTCACTAATCCATGTCCCTCAACACAATGTCCAAATGTTCCTTGAACACCTCCAGGGTCAGCGACTCCACCACCTCTCTGGGCAGCCCATTCCAGTACCTGACCACCCTTTCAGAGAAGTAGTATTTCCTAACATCCAGCCTGAACCTTCCCTGGCGCAGCTTGAAGCCATTCCCTCTCGTCCTGTCACTAGTCACACGAGAGAAGAGGCTGACCCCCAGCTCACCACAACCTCCCTTAAGGGAGTTATAGACAGCAATAATGTCTCCCCTGAGCCTCCTCTTCTCCAGACTGAACAATCCCAGCTCCTTCAGCCTCTCCTCATAAGGCCTGTGCTCCAGACCCCTCACCAGCTTTGTTGCCCTCCTCTGGACACACTCCAGGGCCTCCATGTCTTTCTTACAGTGAGGGGCCCAAAACTGGACACAGTACTCGAGGTGCGGCATCATGGTCATAGCAGCCTTCCCTTGCAGCTATCCTAGACACTGCTGATATAAAGGGAAAAATACAGGTATTTTGGTACTGTTAGGCAGCTCTACTCAAGAGAAACAAACAAAAAAAAGAATCTCTCACGTTGCAACTCAGTGCCACAAATCACTGACCGTGTCTTCCATCTGCACACTCAGACCTGGTTTCACTGACAGCCTCCACCAAATGTTTGGAACTCAGGTCTCTATCTCGCATATACTTTCAGTGCAGCATACCAGCAGTGAGGAAGGCAAGCAGGTATTTTGCTCCAAAGCCTTTCAACCCCAAGGAGTATCATCAACAAACTGCACAAAATTAACCCCTTGATCAGAAATATTTTCAGCAACTGCTGAAATAGCACACATAATTACATAGGGTGGACAGTGGTATCTTCTGCACTCACATGAAACTATAAGGAAAGTCTTATCAGTGCACTGTAGTTATTAAGATTAGGTTTTGAGCAGCATGATGATGGACCAGAGAGAGGTGTCTCTGTCAAGTCACAAATATATTTAAAATTATGCTTATGCTTTCATGACTCCTATAAAGAAAGGTTGAGGGAACTGGGCTTGTTTAGCTTAGAGAAGAGAAGGCTCCGGGGAGACCTCATTGAGGCCTTCCAGTACTTGAAGGGAGAATATAAACAGGAGGGGGGGATGGCTGTTTACGAGGGTGGACAGGGACAGGACAAGGGGGAATGGTTTTAAACTGAGACAGAGGAGGTTTAGGTTGGATATTAGGAGGAAGTTTTCATACAGAGGGTGGTGTGGAACACACTGGAACAGGTTGCCCAAGGAGGCTGTGGATGCCCCATCCCTGGAGGCATTCAAGGCCAGGCTGGATGTGGCTCTGGGCAGCCTGGTCTGCTGGTTGGTGACCCTGCACATAGCAGGGGGGTTGCAACTGGATGATCATTGTGGTCCTTTTCAACCCAGGCCATTCTATGATTCTGTGATAACTTCCATGCAGAACAATGTAAATGCTCTGCATCCTATGCTTCGAGAAATTCCACAAGACTTCTAATGACCGGAGTTCAGAAGCTTCTAGTCACACTGACTAAAGCACAGAACTCCCATTTTAAAAGAGAAAGAAGTAACTTCTTTGCAACTAAAAGCAGCATACAAGAAATCAAATGAAGCTGGATAGAGGAGAGTGAAAAACCCTGAGATCAAGCCAGGGGTAGGGCAAAAGGCAACAAAGGGAACAGCATCACACATCTCATACCCTCAGAATACCCAAAGGGTTCACCAATACCCCATCTCCAGCTGTTTGCCACAGCCAGCACACACAGCCTGCTTCCTCTGTTGCCCGCAGCAATTCCTGGAGGGTTTGTCTTAACAAGAAAAAAATCTCTCACCAAAATAAAAAAAGCAGAGGGGAGACCTGCAGCATAGCAGAGGTTCACAGTGACAACCTCTGGTCCACCATTACTGCTAAGGCAATCACAGCATTTTAATGGCGCATCTCCCCAAGGCAGCAGCAGGTGAGATCTTGGTGTAGTGAAAGAGATGCCCTTCCACATTAGCATGGCCTATTAGCCACAAACAGGATTAAGAGCTCAGCAAACCCTCACAGAGCCCACATCTGTCAACATAACTGTTTCCCATATGGACGGAAAGGAAGGTAACTTCTCGGCTTTAACAAGCACTTACAGGAAAGCTGATACTACAATAATTAAAAAAAAAACCTAAGGGAAGGGGGAGAACACCACAGGACATCACAAGCATGGAGGCTATAGGATATAGCACCTCGTGATAAAAATGCCACCTGCTTAAAAGCAGCCCTGCTGTTGGCTTGGTGCCCTGCACAGCACTCACCTCAGAGACCTCTCGATAGGACCACAGCCAAGATCTGCTTGCCAGACGTTTCTTGAAGCGTGGCAGTCAAGTGTCAAGAAAACAGAGAAATCCAGATCTGCACACAACACAGAATTGCTATGGGACAACGTGGGCATCGGTCAGCCACAGACACTCCTTGCAGCGCACGATGGAGAGACAGGAAAACAGGCAGATCATTTTGCTCTGGAGCAGGCAGACCTAACAGCTGAGTCAAGAAAGGCCAGGTCCATTCCCAGGGAGCTCCAACTTCAGGAGCAGATGGGACGTGGAGCTGTGAGGGTATGGCAAACCCAGCCCGACTCAGCAGAGAGAATTAGGGCTCAGTTCTCTCAAACCCTGATACCACTGCAAAAGATCATAGAATCATAGAATGGCCTGGGTTGAAAAGGACCACAACGATCATCGAGTTTCAACCCCCCTGCTATGTGCAGGGTCGCCAACCACCAGACCAGGCTGCCCAGAGCCACATCCAGCCTGGCCTTGAATGCCTCCAGGGATGGGGCATCCACAGCCTCCTTGGGCAAGCTGATGAACTTACCTCCCTGTAATCACAGTTCTCATGGCAGCACCACTCCCTGCCGAACCTGGGCTGTTCTCCGGTGACTCTTAGTGGAGAAAACTCTCCCTTTTCAGTTCCCCTGAACCACTGCCTCTAAGCAGTGCACACACCGTCAGGCCAAGTCCTGCTGGTTTCAAATTAACAGGGAAGGGAGAAAGATGATGGAGGAGGAAAATATGGAACAAAAACAGAGGAGGAAACTGCTTTACATCGCACATGAAGTACCATAGCCAGATTTACTGTCCAGTGTATCCACCATCCCATAAGACAGCTGATATCACCTTATCAGCATGTATATACATACAGGAGCATTTCACTGTCTAATGCACAGAAAAACATGATTAGATTGGATTAAAAAAAAAGAGATTATTTTGCTAGCACACTGCTCTAGGAGTGACTAGAGGAAACAGCCCACTCTCTCACCTGTTAACAGTACATACCCCCAAATGTGCAGCTAGCAAGTGTGACCAACAGCCACCTCACACAGTGTGAGCTGTGCTACAGCCTGATGCTCTGGGATAGCTTCAAAGCCCAAGTGCTCTTTCCCAGACAGATGTAGTCATGCAGCCACTGATAAGTATGGCTCCAGTGGATTGGCCCCACTGGTCTGAGAGCACTGGTCACAGCACAGAGAGGTGCTTCACACAGAATCATAGAATCACAAGGTTGGAAAGGACCTACAAGATCATCTAGTCTAACCATCCTCCCATTCCCATTGGTACCACAAGCTACTAAACCATATCTCGTAGCTCCTCATCCAGACGCCTCTTGAACACTGCCAGGAACGGTGACTCCACCACCTCCCTGGGCAGCCATTGCAGTGCCTGACCACTCTCTGGGAGAAAGTTTTTCCTTATGTCTAACCTAAACCTGCTCTGGTACAACTTGTGGCCATTTCCTCGGGTCCTGTTTGTTGCCTGGGAGAAGAGGCCAAACACCTCCTCATCACAGCCTCCGTTCAGGTAGTTATAGAGAGCAATAAGGTCTCGCCTGAGCCTCCTCTTCTCCAGACTGAACAATCCCAGCTCCTTCAGCCACTCCTCATAAGCCCTGTGCTCCAGACCCCTCACCAGTTTCACTGCCCTTCTCTGGACACACTCCAGGGCCTCCATGTCTTTCTTACAGTGAGGGGCCCAAAACTGGACGCAGTACTCGAGGTGCGGCCTCACCAGGGCTGAGTACAGAGGGACAATTACTTCCCAGTTCCTGCTGGCAACACTGTTTCTGATGCAAGCCAGGATGCTCTTGGCCCTCTTGGCCATCTGGGCACACTGCTGGCTCATGTTCAGCCAAGCATCAACCAACACCCCCATGTCCCGTTACTCTTCACAGTCATCCAGCCACTCAGCCCCAAGCCTATAGTGCTGCACGGGGTTATTGTGGCCAAAGTGCTAAGGACTGTACAAACAGGGCTTTCCAAACCCACCCTGGCAGCACCAACTCTGTTAAGGGCTCATTTTTACCTCTATCTGTCAGTGCTGCCCATACCCTTCTGAACCATTTGCGTTGGGTCAACACCTTCACCACAACCTGACTGAGGAGCAGAAACCTCTGCAAGCCCATGCTGGAAAGAGCACTGGAGAAACAGGTGGCTCCCAGAACGTCCTGTCATAAAAGCACAGAATCATGGGGTGGTTTGGGTTGGAAGGGACCCCCAGGGATCAACCCACTGCCCTGGGCAGAAAGGGTACGTGACAACCACACCCACATCAATGCGGGTCATCCTTGCTTCTACATTTCCCACACACCACAAGGGAAGGCTGCAGCCCAATGCGCTCCAAGGCCGAGCCGTTGGTTTAGCTGAGAAAGATGGCTGAGGTTCCCACGTGCAACGCTTGAGGACAGCCCAGAGCCGCCTTCCTCCTCACTTCAGCCTCGCAGGGCTGCAAGGTATAAACAGGCCGCTACAGGACAGAGCACAAGAAGTTATTACAGAAGCACCAATGAGAAACTCATTCCACTTTCTTTCTTTTTTTTTAATAGGGCAGTGGGGAATTCCCAGCAGACTTTTATTGCATTAGAAAAGAGCAATCCGAACAAAGCCAAAAAGAACCGAGGATGGGGTTTGCAGATGGAGCCGGGAGGGGCCGGCACGGATACCGGGAGGGGACCCCGCAAGGGAGACCTCCACAGCACACCACATTTCCGTCCCCCGTTTTAACAGCAGATTTGAAGCTCGGGAGCTTTAGAAACACACCCGGAAAGAAAACGAGTTGCTCCCCAGGTGCCCAACAGAAAGAAAGAGAAGCAAAGAACAGCCCGGGATGGCGCTCCTGTCAGCGCGCGGCGGGGACAGCGCCGAACCAACGGGAGCGCCGCGTTAAGAAACAGAGGAGCGGCGTTTCCACGTTCAGAACGGATTATCTCGGCTCCCCCCCACACGGGTCACCTTTAAAAGCTTTTCCGAGCTCCCCCGACCCCCCCACCAGGCTGCACAAACGCGGCTCCCGCTCGTCTCCCACACGCAGCAGCACTCGCGGCCGGGGAACCGAAAGTCCGAGTAAAACCACGGCGATCAAGGAAGCCGCGGGGCTTTCCAAGAGTTGTTCTCCTCGTGGATCTCCGCAGGGGCTGCGGCTCAGTCCCGGCTGCACGGCCGCACACCGCCCCGTCCCGCCCCGTCCCGCGGCCGCTCTCCCCCCAGCGGGCCGCCCGCGCACCGCCGCGTGCAAACTTTGCGCTTCCTCCCCGCGGCGCTCCGCCAGCGGCGCCGGGAGCCGCAGCCCGCAGGAAGTCGGCCCGCACGGAGCCCCTCCAGCGCCGCGGCTCTCCCCGGAGCCGCTCTCCCCACCCCGGGACGGCGGCGGCCCCGCGCGCCCTTACCCGGAGTCGCGTTCGCCTGAGAGAGAGGCGCGCAGCGCGAGGCGGCCGCCGGCAACTTCCCCGCTCCGCCGCACGTGGGGCTGAGGCGCGGGCTGCGCTCCGCTCGCCGCAGAGGACGTGGCAGCTCCCTCCTTCTCTCCCTCCCTCCTTCCCCGGCCGAGCCGCGCCGCGCCGGAGGCTCCTCCCGGCCCCGCTCTGGCGGAACGCGGGGCGCCCTCTGCCGCACGCCCGGGGACGCTGTCCGCCGCCGGGGGGGGACGCGGCGCTGCGGCGGGAAGCGGAGAGAGCGGCCGGCACGGCGCGGGGCCGCGCTTGGGTGGCGGCGCTGAGGGGAGCGCCGCGCTGTCCCTCCTCGTGTCAGACTGGAGCGGTGCGCGGAGCGGGCGGGGGAAACGAGAGGGGTTCCTCTGCCTGCGGCGTTGAGAGGAAAACTCCCCTCCGACCCAGGTGGTGTTGCGTTTATTGGTTAATTAGAGGTGAGGAGGCAAAAATGTAGGTGGATTTGGAGTGTATCAGCAGGAGGGAAGATTGTTACACACGCTCTGAAGTGATTGGCCCGAAACGAACACAGACAGATCCCAGAATGTCCTCCCAGAACGGGATGGGAACAGTGGGGGACAAAGCGACCGAGGAGCCCCACCACAGCCCCTCAAGGTGCTGTCAGAGCCAGCAGGACCCCGACAGCTGTGCCTGCCTTGCAGTGCCATGGAATCACAGAATGGTTGGAAGGGACCCCGAGGATCATCAGGTTCCAACGCCAGTGCCACAGGCACGGCCACCGACCTCCACATCTGGTACTAACCCAGGCTGCCCAGGGCCAAATGGTTTGGGCTGGGTTGGAAGGGCCCTTAGAGCCCAGCCCATCCAGCCCCAACCCCGTGCCCGGCCTGGCTGCCACCCACCAGATGAGGCTGCCCAGGGCCCCACCCAAACAGCCTCTCTGGGCACGTCCGTGGCTCAGGGTGACTGCACTGCAGACATGCTCTGCTTTCACACGGCGGAGAAGCCTCTTGCTGCGCTCCTGAGGAGACGGGAGCTGCAGCGGGAAGGAAATAAAAGATCTCAGACGTCTATTTGCATTTTCTCCTTTGCAGGATTACACGTTTGGAAAAGACATGATGCTGCCCGGGCTGCATGGCTTCAGAACGCCTGACAGAGGTTTGCACTGAAAAGGTCATTCAGGAGGGATCTGCCCATTCTTCAGGTTA
Organism: Gallus gallus; assembly: GCF_016699485.2. Taxonomy (NCBI): domain Eukaryota; kingdom Metazoa; phylum Chordata; class Aves; order Galliformes; family Phasianidae; genus Gallus; species Gallus gallus. The sequence continues at coordinate 185,763,627 of NC_052532.1, read as the reverse complement.
ACAGCAGGCACGAAGCCGCTCCCACGCTCACTGTGTGGCAATGTGTGGTGCCTTTCTTAGAGCTTAGGATGTTTCCTGGAAGAGCATTCGGGTCAGACCCTTTGGTGTGCCCTTAGCTCAGCCTCACACTGAGCGGTATTGCAATGTGAGGCTGGTGCCTCCCACTGCACTACTCTGCTGGAAACATCCGCTGCTTCCAGCTGGGGGCAGGTGTTTAATCTCAAGGTGCACTGCCAATTGGAGATGAGAATTGGACTTTGAAGCTGTAAAGAAGCGGTGCTCCTGATGCTCCAATAACGCTGAATTGCTTAGGGCTAAAGCAGAGAAGAAATCAAAACTTTCATATAATAAAAACTAAAGCGTCCCTGGCACTGCGGTTATCTCAAAGGGCCTTATGAAGCAATGCCAGGTGAAGGGCCACCTTTAAGCTCAGCAGTGTTCTGTGCACTGATGTACCTTTGGACACAGAGCTTTTTGGCCAAGACACCAGAGTTATCCATAATCGTTTAATGGGGCTATTATGTATGTTTAATGATCACCCGCAATGGCACGAGAAATGTGCTCTTAACAGTCATCGCTTAAAGCCATTAAGGAAAGATAAAATGCATCATACATTGAACTCACCCTTGGCCCAACTCTGGGTAGCAGTTCAGTCAATTTAAGGTTGTAAAGAATGTGTGAGTCTTCCCTACATACCCCAGTAAAGTACATTCCTGAAGGTGCAGGGAAAGACCTGCCCAGCAATAGCACACTGTTAGTGGCTCCTGCCATCATTCTGCCTTCAGTAATGCTGTGTAACAGAGGGCTGTGACTTAGGAAACACGGTTTCATTCCTAACCTTTAAGCAGAAGGCAATACGGGAACCATACGGGATTTTTCCAAACTGCATCTGTCCACAATAGATATGATTAAGCGCATTTTTGTTTAGCTATTGATTTATTCACCTGGCTTCCTCAAATGTCAGATATATGTATGTATTTTTGTCCAAGAAAAATAGGTCTGTTTGGAGTATTGATTGCAACAGTGCAGCCTGCAGGACGGCTCAGCCACAGCTTTGGTTTGCACTTCAAGACATTGCATTCTTCTTTAATACATGAACCCGCACCTCCTTTGGATGTAGATGTAAGATCTGCTGCCAGGATTATATGGTAGTCTTTTTCATTTTATTTTTAATCTAGGAAAAAAAGGCTTTTCCCATTTTTTTTTTTTAATTATGAGCATGCAGTAATCTCCCCTTAAACCTGCTTAGAGTTACAGATTTTGTATTCATTTTGTGTTTGTAAACAAAATGATGGAAATGCTGTTCTTACATCCAGATTACTTTTTTTTTCTTTTTGTATCCTACATCTATGGCAGTGGTGGGTTTTTCTTTTAGTAAATAATTGTGTTTGTAAATATCTGAGTGTATGGAGAGAAAGAGGGGAAACTCACATGTAAATACTAATTGCAGTGCAACAGCTTCTTTCGTAGTTACAAGTTCAAATACAAAATGTAGTGCTATGGGTGCATACACACACACACTACCAGGACCTCTCCCTGGAGAGTGTTTCCATTCTGGAGGAACTTAGAGCTGTAAAACCTTACAGGTAGAATCACAGAACCATAGAATGGCCTGGGTTGAAAAGGACCACAATGATCATTGAGTTTCAACCCCCTTGCTATGTGCAGGGTCACCAACCAGCAGACCAGGCTGCCCAGAGCCACATCCAGCCTGGCCTTGATTGCCTCCAGGGATGGGGCATCCACAGCCTCCATGGGCAACCTGTTCCAGTGAATAGTATGTATAATATCTTTCCCAACTGATAAACAGCTGTGGGTTGTCTGGGCTCTTTGGATTTGTGATTTTCACAGACTCCAGCATTCTGGATTTCCTCGAAGGGTGAGGGACCAACAGCAAAACCATCCCATCTCCATGCAGTCCCACCTCTGTGCTTTGCCAGTGTTTTTACCTTTCAAAAACTGTCAAGAACTCCTCCACTTTCTCTTTAGTTTTTTTTTCTGGTTCCACACTGGGCTGCGAGTGACCATCAGTTATTACTGTTGGAAAGTAGTTGAGTAGTCTCTGAAAAATGAGAGAATCCGTCCAGCTCTTCATCCGTATTCTCCGAGATGGTTTCATTACAGATGTCACTCACCGAACTGCCCCGGAGACTCTATTACTCTTCTGCTCTCTTCTGGAGAGAGGGGACTGGTGGAGCTCAAAGTGTTGCAGAACACATTTCTCAAAGAGGTGCTTTCGGGAGTGAATTGGCTGTGAGCTGGAAGTACCCATGTGGGGAACAAGACTTCAAAACAAACTCTTCATGCTCTCAGATGAAATTTCAACATATGCACGGTAAGAATGAGGTTAAAAGCAGGTAAGCAGATAAACAGGGAGGGCAAAATACAGGCCAGTACGACTTGAGAAGTTCTGGGAAGGTCTGAATTCCAACTGGAGGATCTCATAAAAAAAAAAAAGAAAAATAGCTGTAGTTTACATAGAAACTGAGCCCAGAACTTCTGATGGTCTCTAGGCACAGAAAGTAGTTCTGTGCCTAGTAAATTATTGCAGAGCTTTCTTCTGACTGCACAAAGTGTGGGGTGAGCTCTTCAAACAGAATGGGTGTCTCTGTTGCCAAGGCAGAAGTGGTGGTGCTCACTGCCACCGTCCTGCAGAGCTCCTCTCAAGTCTGGAAAATGGTTTCATGATCCCATCGGTTTGCTCAGTGTAGAGACTGACAGAGCCCTGGGCAGAACATGTCAGCTGTGATGGAAAACAAACAACTGGGTTCATCTGCTGCTACAATGTCATGGCTTCTCTTAAGCCAATGAAAATATATTAATTTCTACGAGGAGAAATTCTGATCCATGAATAGCTGAAGCTAAGGCTGAAATGCACTAACACAATGCCTCTCTGTCCCAGAAATTCTGGTTACAGCAGGAGAACAGAGCTGCTTTTTCATCAGGAAGGAATGCATGAAGTGCCAAAAGATACCGCCGAGATGAGACATCAGCAGAACTTTGGCTGGTCCTATCCGAAATGCACAAGAGTATTATTCAGAAACTTCTGGCAGCTAACTTACATTGTGTGTGCTGGGTACGCTACAATAACTATTATGTTTTGCAGGCTAATTCGCTAGTGAGCGCTTACTCTTTTTACACTGCTTTTGCTGTCACGAGCGATCAAATGACAGATACAAAACTGACTTGATAATAATTGAGTATGTCGTCTGCCTTCAAAGGCTCACCGCTCCAAAGCTAAGATAGACTGAGAGCAGAAATGTACGGTGCTACGCTGTTCTTTATCTTCCAGGTAGCTAAATATTGTGACTAAAAGTCAGATTAGACAGTGACATCTGTGCCATGTTCTACCTAAGTGAAGGGATAAGCCATGACAAGGCTTTCTTCGGCGCAGACTATTGATATAAATGCTTTAGTAGCTCTGCCTGTAGTTTTCCTCACTGTCTCCTTTTTTGGCACTGAACAATGTGAAATTTACAAAAGCTATACCTCCAGCTCTCTAAATCACAACCATTCTGAGAGCTGATGTCTGTGTACAACATTTCCACGTTCAGTCATCATAAATACATTAGCAGCTATGTGACCCATCGATGTATGCTTGAGAAAAGATAGTCTCTGCTTTGAGATTTCCTTCTTAATGAAGAACAGAACATATCAGTCAGACCTTGCAAACCTGCACTGTAAATGCAATTGCATCGTGCTGAGCAGCTTCCTGCTAAATGCTTTCAACTCCTATTGATAGGAGCCTAATGCATGTGACTATTTACAGGAAGGGCTGGGACTGTTAAAGAATCAAGCACAAACTAATTCTATGAGCTTACATATTTGTAATTACCTTCAGGTATGGTTTGACGTTTTCCATTCTCTTGACATAAAAATATCCTGAGCTGGCAAACCCCTGCTGTCATTTCCTTCTGGGATTCTCACACCAGCCATCAGCTGCCTGTTGCTGATGACGTTATCTCCAGTACTCTGCTTTCAGTGGTAGAGGACAATATGTTTTGGAGAAACTCGAGTGTACAGAGATTTTATGTTTCAAAGTCAATGTGCAGTCCCACAATGATCAGCAGGTAACTCGCCTTCCTTGTGTGTACAAACACACTAATGATGTGAGCTCTTATATTTTACCTAAATTATTGCAGCTGGATATCCAAAAGACTGGTTCGGCTGAGGACTTTCTCTCTAACCAATCAGGCCAATTCCAGGCCATAGCTGCTGACTGCTCAGTGGTCTGTTAAAGGCCCAGTGGCATTCAGCACGTAGATACTGTTTACAGCACACCCTTTATTCTTTCTGGCACGTAACGAAGCCTTCTGCTTCCTCCTGCTGCACTGATGATCACCTTACAGTGCTGGGGGAAGTAAAATAATGTCATTAGAGGGACTGTAGTTATCTCCAGATACTATTAGAAATTCACATAGCAATATTATCAAGCTTTGTCCTTAGCATACTTAGCAGAGAGGTGGACCCTGTGGTTTTTTGATGCAGATATCCCAATAACCCTTTGTGACGGCCCTGCACATTTGATGGCATAGCAAAATCCAAAAGCTGTGAGTTAAAGTAGGACAGCTTCAACCTTGAAGTAAAATGCAATCTGTGAGAATAATTAACCGGTAGGATGCCTTCGCAAGGAAGCGGTAGATTCACTATAACTTAAGTTTCTCTTAAATTAAGTGGTAATATCCTTTTTATAAAATATGCATTAGTCATCTGGAGGAAATTGATAGCCTGTGTGCTGGTATTATGAGCTGGAGACACTGCAGCTCCTTTTGGTCTCAGAAATCATGAATGTGCAGAATGTTTCTTCATGGGTCCTTACGTGGCGAGTAGAACTGTGTGCACAGTCCTTGCTTTGCTCACAGCATTTGCCTCTCAGTACTGGGACGGTGTCTGTAATGAATCTCATGTGTTGGGGCTTCAGGTCAATTTGGGCCTCAGAAGAGATCCTTCAGGTGTGGACCTCAAGATGGATGTGTGTGTTGGCAGAAGGAAGGGGGTCAGAAGACAATGCTTACAGTTGGGTGGAGATTCTGGCTGTAGATTGGCTGTTACAGTCATGTCAATATAAGACACTTCCATGCATATCACAATAAAGATAGAATGTTTGTTTAGATCCAGCTGGAGAGAATTTGGTGACTTGATCAACTCCTTGGTCTTTACCTTCCTAACTACCATGTTTCTTGAAAGCTTGTGCAGCCTGAGGGTTGTACTGCCATGCAAAACTATGAAAGCTTAATTCCAGATTGAAAACTCTTTTAATTATTAATGTCAGACTTTCAGATTTTAGAATAAATGGAGGGCACTCTGTCTAGTTTCTGCAGTTCTGTCTGGGCTCATTTCCAAGGTCTTCCTTCACATTATATCACGGATAAAACATCTGATATTATCCCAGAGACAAAGTTCATCAACTTTTTTTCCCCAAGGTTTTATATTTATAGTGCAAACATAAATTGCAGCAGAGAGAGAAGTGAAGGAGGAGACGTTCTTCAAACCTCTCCTCCTTCAGCCTCATAACTTGCATGAGTAGGTGCTCCTCAGCCACTCCTGACTGACTCCTCCTGGCTGAGGAGCACAGGAGTGGTCTCACAGAGGCAAGATCGGTGTGAAAGGCTCTGTTGAAGCCAGCCTCGTGAGGAAACCCACAGTCAGGACTGAGGGTATTTCAAATAGTACATTCCTGATGTCTTCTGACTTGGAGTTCTAATTTGGGAAATTTTCCAATGGAGATGAGTATGATTAGGCACCCTAGCAGTTGAAATAATCTCTGGTTACATTTGGACTCATTGCTATGCATATTTCCTCTTATAAAAATACTAGAGATCAGCTCCTTTCACCTCCATCTAGGCAGTTGTGGGGTTTTTGTGTGTGTGTGTGTGTTTTAATGAAATTCAATAAGAAGAAAAAATCCAATGCATTTATACTCACAGGAAACCAGTCATGCAAAGCATTCATTTAGGAATGAGATATAGTTACACTGAGTCAATACTAACACAATTACCCACTTAAACAAGCTCAGCTACTCTATGCATTACCCAATTCTCCACAGTTACAGACTTGCTGGTGCTATTTTTTGGTAACGTTCTTGTCTGTATTCTCTTATTCCTGTGCTTTTAAGAACTACCACTATTAGAAATATAGAAGTACACACCGTTGTCATGGAAAACCTGCCTTACCTATACAGATACGTTTCTTTCGCTATAAACAAAACACAAGTGTGAGATCTGCAAATGGTATTTACAGCTCTGAGACACCATTGTAGGTTTGGGAGAGCTGGCCTGGAAACATTTTTTTTAGACTGTGAAAATCTTGCAGGAAGCTCCTCTTATTCCCGATGGGACAGAAGGTTTCTGCATTCCTAGTGGGACAAAAGCAGCAGGGAGATAATGGGGATGAGAATCATCTCTGTTAAATTGTCATATGAAAATAAATCAGTCTTAGGTGAGTTACAATGTCTTATCTTCATCTATTCCAAACGTTTTTCAAGGCCAAGTTGGATGGGGCCCTTGGCAGCCTGATCCAGTGGGTGGCAGCCTGCGCACCGCAGGGAACCGGGTGGGCTTTAAGGTCCCTTCCAACCTGAGCCATTCTATGATGATTCTGTGATTTTGTTTCAATTTAAACTATTCTTATATGATCTTCATTGCTAAATGACAAGGAGTCCTGAAGCTAAAGATCAACATTTCCCATTTGAAGAATGTTCTAACACGAAGATTGTAATTATTTCCTGACAGAAATGGTTTTGAAATGGATAATTCCATATAAAAAGTCCACTTCTGTAGAAATGGCACAATCAAAGAAAATTGTTTCGATAAAAGATGTAACTAATCTGGTTTATCACCAGTTCTCAAAGATGATCACTGAAGGTTTGGAGTGAGCCCTTTTTGTGAGCCTCTGAAATCAATGGGAACCTTTTACCAACTTCTGAAGATGTTTGCAAAGTGTTATAATTCCAAATATTTGTGTCACTCATAATACAGGTTGGAAGGAGGTTCCACTTCTTAGAGAAACCTATTGAGATCTGCCATATCCTGCTTTTATTGCTCAATTTAATGGGCACTAATGTTAATGATTAAACATCCCCCTGCGCATCCATGCAGCATGTAGCTGCCTGCTTCTTCATCAGCTGTAGTTAGAGGAAGGTACTCCTCCACCACGTTGAACATGTGCAGTCTTATTTGATGCCACAACACCCAGAATTAACCTGGAGTGCTGCACTGATTACAGTTACAAGTCACTTAGCAAGGCACCAGAGCCACATCGCAAAAGCAAGTAGAAAAGATGCTCCTAAGCAAAGAGGTCTGATGCCACAGTGTCATGGCCAAAGGTAAGCCTGCATCATTATGCATTTCCTGCCTAGCACTCATACATTTTCAGTGAAGTACTCAGTAAATTAAAACTCATACATTCCCTGGAGAGTAGATGAGAAGCCCCCTGCCCTCTCCAGACACCCATGTTAGTCACTGGGTTTCAGAGCCGTAATCTCTCAGGTCCCTGTGAATATTAATTGTCCTACACAGAGTGGAATAGCTTCAGCAGAGGTGGCCAGCAGCGCTCTGTAACCTGGTCCTTATGGTACTCTGTGGGAAAAACAAGCTCAAAGCTTGAAGCCAGTAGAAGCAACCACGTATGCTAGACTGCATTCAAATCTAGGCTCCTTATCAGAGTGCTGTTAGCTAGAATGGGCTTATCAGGACCATCCAGCAGAGCTTAGCCCGAATCTAATCTGAGCAACCTCCTAGCAGTATGTTAGTCACAAGACCACCGCTGACATTAATATTCCTTCCTCTGGTATTAATCGTTAGTTAGAAAAATCACTGCAGTATTATTTTTGAGGCAGAAGGAAAGAAGGTAGAGCATCCATAATGCTTGATGGGTCGTGAGAGGGATATGAAGCAGTAATGCTCCTTGGGAAAGCATACTGCTGGAAATCGACATTGGCTCCATCTCTCTGCAGCTCACAACTGTGAAATGGTTGTTTTGTCGAGCTTGTCAGCAATCTGCATCACTCAGTTGTCAACACAGAGAGCCCAGGCTGGCTCACAGCGCAGCAATTTCCAGTTGATGAGCTGGTTGAATTGATACATTCACTTTGGGAAATAAACTAAGAATATTCTCGTTCTGAGTGAAGCCAGCACTGCATGAATATCCCCCTCAACTAAAAGAGAGGCACGACCAGAGTGTGCATGAGGCAAGGTGTGATTAGCAGGAAGGAAAGAAACAGAGGCAACATATCTTTTGGAGGGAGTTGTTTCATTCATTTTTTCTTGGATATTCCCAGAGATTCTATTTCCTGTACTGGTTGTATATGCCATATGAAGCCAATGAGAACTCATTCTTTCGCTTTTTCCCTTGCTCCTTTTTCCCCTCACAATGCATTCACTGCCTGACTGTGGGTATAAATTAGCAGTTGTGTGCAGGCTGCATTTCTTCTCCAAAGAAGAGAGATCATTTCTTTGTAAATATGGAATTAAAGACTCAGGAATTAATGGCTCTCTTTGATAGCCAAGCTGGACACAGGAGGGACCTATCCTTGTTCCAATCAAGGACAAATATAATCTCTAAAAACAATGCTCAAGAGCAGTTAGGGATCAGACAGCTAACAGCAAACCTCACTCCACTGCTTGGATGCTGGCGCAAGGCAGGCTGGTTTTGAAGTTGAATGATACAGCGGTAATAAAACAATTCATTGTTTAGCACTGCTCTTAGAGGCAGTGCTTCATCATTTTCTGGTGCAGGGAAAGAAGGAGCTCAGTTTTCTCTTTTATTTTTTTACACGTGGCACGCTCAGAGGAATCCCTCAAGTTTTATGTAATCTGTTGCTGTTAGCATTTTCTGCCACTGGCATTCATTCTCCTTACTGCTTCTCCTTCTCTTACTGCTACATTTGCCATAGGTCTGAGCATGCAATAGTGATGCAGTACATGTTAACAAAGAGATCACAGCGGTCTCTCCCTACTTTGCTGCAGCAGCTGCTGCAAAAACATACCTTATATTCCTGTTTCTGTTTGACAGAAAAATCTTCCTGAAAACCTTTCGATAAATTAAACATTCCTAATGTGCAGCATTTTGTGGCAAACTTTCCAAAATTTTACGATTATTTTTTTCTGTCAACTTGATACAGAGTACGTATAATTGGTAGCCTTACAATCGCACAGTGTTAATTGAGCCTTCAAAACTCTGGGCTTATTTTCTTCCTGGTATCGATACCAATCCTTAATTACGCTGGTATTGTAACTATCTATTCAGCACACCCTTATCTGTCGGGTTGGACTTCATTTCACATTGCATATTTACAGTTGGAGGCCTGACAAGAGGCAGAAGCAATCAAATTGTATTGTCTGGCATAGCAGTGGGGAAACTGCCACGTCTCTCGTGCAAAATATTAATAATAGACTGTATGCTGCCTTTGTAAAACAAAAACATGCCTTGCTTAAACTGCTTTAAAGTTGCATGTCGTGTGATGCTGTCAGTATGGGGCCTCAGTGTCAGACATCTAAAGGCGTTTTAATCTTTGTAGAGCTTTTTTCCTTGCAAATCACGCTGTAAGCTCCCGCTGCTGATCTCAGGGTAAGATGCTTACATTAAACTGTTGCTGCAGATAGGAAGGAGCAAACTGTTGCTGGGCAGAAGACAAGCCCGTAAGCCACGAATGAGCTGGCATTGGGAAGGAATAGCCTGCTCTTGCCAGACGAGGGATCTGTTCAGGTGCAAGCTTGAATTTAGAGCCAGACCTGTCTGCAATACAAGGTACTACTGCTGCTCTAAGTGCCTTGAGAGCCAGGCACTCGATTGCTGCATCTGGCAACAGCTGGGAAGAGCCCACACAGGTGTATCTCCCTCTGTTGCTGAGATTGATGCAAGGAGGCAGGGATACAACTAGTTCTATTAAATGGAAAAAAAAAAACAGGAAGATTGAGGAAGAGGCGGCGAAAGGATATTTAAAAGACATTCATAGAGTTGTTAAGAAAGACTTCAGAAATATATGAAGCCACTTCAGGGACTTATTTGCATTCCAGATATATAACCACTCCATAGCACATTTTCTATGATCCATCAAGGCCTAACTATTTGAATTGAAGGTAACGCAGCACAGCAAGCCTGGATTTTATTAATCTCACCAGAAGAACGAGAAAAGGCTAAATAAGAACCACCAGAAATGCAGGTGTTGGGGAGGAGAACAAGTGCCAGCAATATGCTTGCAGAGCATATCCTGTCTTTGTTAGGAAATGCAGAGCCCATCTGCTGGCATGGATCCTAGCTGGATAGCAGTTTGTTCAGCGGTGATGGAACGCTCCCTCTACATTAATTCCTAATGGATTATTGCAAAATATTCTGTAATGACGACGTGTTTGAGCTGTTAATTGATTATGAAATGCCCTAAAAGCTTTATGAAAAGCATAAGAGAAAATTATTATTGGATCACGCTGCTCATTAGCTTTAAAGAAAATGAATACAATGCATTTTCAACTAGCTCGTAACTCTTTTGTTTGGAAATACATCCATGTCACACTCTTTTTGTCTGGTAATATCAATGACTGCTGCCTGCTCAAATGGGTATGTGTTGTGAGGGTATAAGGGCCCACACCAAGCTGTCAACTGGAGTTGTTACCATTGACTGCAGAAGGAGTTGGGGCAGTGCTTGTTTGCCTAAGTGCAAAACAAAAGCTTGTGGAAGAGCTGGAGGTCAGATCCACATTCTTGGATTTCGGTGCTGCCACAGCAGCCATAGGTCTCTTTGAAGAGAAGAGAGGTAAAAATTCTTATTTCTGAACTGGAAGCATTATTATAACCTAAAAAACCCTAAATTTGGGGCCATTCATTTGGCTGCTACTGCAGTAGTTGTCTTGTCTTTGAACACTTGATAGTATGTTTCCTAAGGAATTTGTAAGACAGATCCTGTAAGGAAACTCACCTTGGCAGCGTGTGTTTTCCTCAGTTCCTGCTCTGTGCTTTTGAAAGCCACAATGACAATCAGGAGAGCACAATTCTGAAGGCATCAGGAGCCTACACGCTAGGTGAGCACTGGCTGATCCTACCACAGCCCAGACTGACCTGCCATTTTACATTATGACAAACCTCTGCTAAGAAGCAAGCTTAACAGGAGCCTGAGTGCTTCAAAGTTAGGGTGAACGTAACCCCAGGTAAGTTATCACAGCACATATCTGGTGCTATCTGAGCCTGAGACAGAATATTCTGTGGTGTGGGGTGCTCAGCTGATGTCTTCAGTGCAGGGGAGAAGGCAGAGAAGGGACAGAGCAGCATGGAGTCACATCCCCACCATGTAAGACCAAAAATCCACAGGTAAATCACTGATTTTCCTTAAGGAAGAACATACCTCATTCTCTATATATCTCAGTTTTTATCATCTAAGACTCATTGTTTTCTACTACTCCAACTAATTAAAAATAAAGGTGAATAAGCAAGCATCAGCCACTGAGATAGAATTTACCTTCTTGGCTATTTGGCTAAAACAGTTCAAGGTCCAGGAAATCCAAAGACTTTCTAATTCGTCATATAGCAAGGTTGTTACCACTGTTTACAAAGGAAGTTTCCCATACAGAATGTTAGGCCCACCAACAACTCTCCTGCATTCAAGTGCTGCCACATGAGACAAATATAGATCCCACCTGAGGGTAAGTTGTATTAGGAAAGAGCCATCTCTGACAGAGAAAGGAGAGCAGCACTTGTGGATGATGGCAATAATGAAACAGTGATAAGTATTTTCCAAACTGCCTTTACAAGTTGAGGTTCTGAGTACTAGTTATTACTGAATTGTTCTTTCGCAACTTTACAGTAAATTATTACTTGCATAAGCCACAATAAACAATCAATGCAAACACTCTTAAATGATACATTTGATTTTTACGATTCGTGGAGCTTTCTCAATCTCTGATTGTCCTATGCGAAGTTCAGGAAATGGACAACAGTCTCTGGAGTTCTGCAGAAATCTGGACAGATTTAATTTTCTGACTCAGAGTTGGCCTTGGCAACTTCAGCTTAATTGGTTTTCTTGTTGACTTTTACCCTTGGAAGGAGTTTCACGTGAGAAACAATTTCTGAATAAGTAAGTGTTTTATCATTGAATCATAGAATGGCCTGGGTTGAAAAGGACCACAATGATCATGGAGTTTCAACCCCCCTGCTATGTGCAGGGTCGCCAACCACCAGACCAGGCTGCCCAGAGCCACATCCAGCCTGGCCTTGAATGCCTGCAGGGATGGGGCATCCACAGCCTCCTTGGGCAACCTGTTCCAGTGCGTCACCACCCTCTGGGTGAAAAACTTCTTCCTAATATCTCACCTAATTTAGATTTTCAGAACTTAAATGTCAAGAGTATCAAACCCAGTTGGAATATTAATCTTAGCAGAGGAGCTTCCACACAAATTTACATCTGTGCAGTGTCAGTGGTGTCAATGAATCATTACATACAAACTGGCCCTAATGTTGGCTCTGATGCATAAAAGCAGTTTTTCTGCCTGCAGATTCAGTATTATTTCATCTCAATTACTCAAAATTTGGTTACAGTCACCTTCTTTAAGCCTCTTACCTAATTTCAAGAAGGAATGTGAGCACTTACGGAATGACTCAGCCACAACAAGGGGACTGCCCTGCGCAGTCATTGCCCGTTCAGCCAGAGAGCACCACTCAAACATGGAAATTAAGGTGTAGGTCTTAAACCTGTTTTGAATCTCAGTCCTGATCCTCAGCGTAAGGCTGGATTTGAGCCCTAGTTCCCAAACCCGCAGTGAGTAAACAACAGCTGACAGCTAACCATTTTTAGAATGCATACCTTAGAAATAAAGCAGAAAACATGAGAGTTGTATTTGTGTTTTCAAGTTGTACCGCCTCACAACTAATGCAGTTGCCACCACTTACTCGGAAATGAACACATATTTTGCAAAAAAAGGGTTTTCAATTTTTGCAGAAAAGCGTGGACCCATCACACATTTCTGCACTCAGCCTCGAGGAGTCCATACACTCCCACTTCACTCCGGGCCTCAAATGCTGTCAGGCAGTACGGGGGCCCTGGAATAGCTGCAAATTGAAAGTGAATTCTGGGTATTCATATGTAAATGAAAGTAACTGATGTCCCATTGTGCTTTTGCTTTCAAAAACCGAAAAAAATAATAATAATAAAAAAACCCCATAATAAAGTATTTGCATATAAAAAGGCTTTTAACTCACATTCTTTGCTCATTGGCAATCTTCAGAAGGCCATTATTCCTCCCTGCTGTTAAATTTACCTAGAAAATAACATTCACATTGCTGGTCACATAGAATTTCATAAAAAATAATCTCTTCTTCATTTATTTCCATAGGATGCAAAGCTCGACACAGGGCAATTGTTTCTAGGCACAAAGTGGTAGAACAGTGTAAGATTCTGCTTCTGTCGCTGTTTGTTTTCAGATGGCCCCGGTTAAAGGGATAAACGTGCTATTTACCATCACCATAATCACCATCCCTGGATGTGTTTCAAAACCGTTTGGATGTGGTGCTCAGGGATATGATTTAGCATGGGGCTGTTAGAGGTGGGGTAGTATGGTTAGGTCGTGGTTGGACTTGATGAGCTTTAAGGTCCATGACTGCTCTCATTATGAAAAGAAGTACGGCCTGTTACACTGGGAAAGCCCCCAGGTGCATGTAAATAAACGAACAGCAAAACATTACTAAGTGTAAACTGTGCGTACGTCCTCCAGTGTGCTGTTCATTTGTGACAAGTCAAAGAGAACGTCCTCAGTTTAGAATCAGCAGCTCTCATTCCGCAAAGCGATTTGTTGTTATATATAAGCGGTGAGGAGGAATAAAATACACACGGGCAAAACAGTGGTCTGAAAATTAATGATTGCCAGAAGTGACCTGCAGCTTTCAGGCAATGCTTTGAACATTTTTCTGTCTTGTTATTTCTGTATATAAACAAGAACCATCTGTGTAAGAAGTAGTGAGGGTACCAGACATGAAAGGCTTGGCATATACCTATCCAATGCAAACTGGAACATAGATTTAATTCTGAATACCTCGGAACTAGCAATTCACAAAGTGATCATAGAACCACAGAATCATAGAATGGCTTGGGTTGGAAACGACTTCAAGGATCATGAAGCTCCAACGCCCCCCACCACAGGCAGGGCCACCAACCTCCACATTTAATACTAGACCAGGCTGCCCAGGGCCCCGTCCAACCTGGCCTTGAACACCTCCAGGCACAGAGCATCCACAACCTCTCTGGGCAGCCCATTCCAGCACCTCAGCACTCCCCTAATAAAGAACTTCCCCCTGATATCCAACCTAAATCTTCCCTCCTTCAACTTAAAACCATTTCCCTCTGTGCTGCCATTAACTACACTTGTAAAGAGTTGACATTGTGAAACTGTCACAAAGTAACTGGGAGCAAAGGAAACTGCAATAACAACACTCGGCACTTCAGTTCTCACTGCATTTTACAAAAACTAGCTGTATTATTCCTATTTTGCAAGTGTGGAAAGTGATGCCTTGGACAAATTCATTGTCAGAACAAAGTGGCTGGAGAATGGTGTGTGGGAAGACCACACAGGGAAGAGCAGAGTGGGAGTGAGGCCACCATCTCCAGAGGCCATCTCACAAAGCTGCTCCCATTGCTGCTATTGCCATGGAAAAGCTGGCCTGCCAAACAACCGTAAGGGTGCTACATAAAATTCCATCCCCTCATTAGAGAGCCCCTCCTCGTGAATCACTGTCTTAAGTGTTTGGATCTCCTTTTTTCCTTCCAAATGACAATATTTAAACAGGATCTCAGCTGGCTCGTACAATTATGCTGTGACAGCGGCATTGCTACCGGTTCCACATCATCAGACTTCTTAGAGTGGTTTCATCAACAAGACCTAAGAAAGCTAAGCTACAACATGCTTTGTCGCAAAAATATCGGCGGTAAGAAACAAAGGTATTACAACAAACACTGGAAGTTACACACTGGGAAGAGATTCTATTTCCCAAATCAGGTGCTTGCATATTCACATGATAAAAGAAAAAGAAGCCACAGAATTTCCTATAATGATTTAATTCTGGAAGTAAATTAATCAAGTGATTTTTCCTGTAGCCTCTATAAACCAGCAATAGCTCTGGTTTAGCCAACTTGTCCTGAAAAAGAGCTCATTATACCTAATTGGACATACTGTATAGTAAAGAATTGTATGATACAATTATCAATTTTATGTCCAATTAGAAAAATACTCAGTGGTGTTCATTACTTGATTCCAGTGGTGGATGTCTGCCAGGATGCATTTAACTAAAGTGTGCATTTGGGTTAGGTTAATACATTTTGAGAACAGAATCAGCCCTGACAACAGGGAAATCATCTATTAGAAGCAGTAACTCAAAGATCACAGCAAAACTGCTTGTTAAAAAAATCATAAACTTGGGAAACCATCAACGCTTATGGAAATGTATGATGTCTGATTTCAATAGATGGCTTAGCAGAAGAGGTGAGGATTTCTCAAGAGCTTGTGACTTGACCAGAGTGAATCAAAACGATCGAACATGTCTCAAAGTACAAAGTATAGCTTATATCTTTCCCTACAGTCAAAAGCAAAGACAAAATAGACACTTAAATGATGCACAGGTGAGATCAAGAGCACCTATATATGCACTGCTTACAGTTATAGAATCACAGAATCACGAAATCACCGAGGTTGGAAAAGATCTCCAAGATCATCCAGTCCAATTGTCCACCTAACACAGTGTTTCCTCACTAAATAATGTTCCTTAGTACAACATCACAGTGTTTCTTCAACACCTCCAGGGACAGTGACTCCACCACTTCCCTGGGCAGCCCATTCCAGGTCCTAACCACTCTTTCAGAGAAGAAATTTTTCCTAATATCCAACCTCAGCCTCCTTGGAGCAACTTGAGGCCATTCCCTCTAGTCCTATCACTAGTTAAGCAAGAGAAGAGGCTGACCCCCATCTTGCCATAATCTCCTTTCAGGCACTTGTAGAGAGCAATAAGGTCTCCCCTGAGCCTCCTCTCCTCCAGACTGAACAATCCCAGTTCCCTCAGCCACTCCCCATAAGACTCATGTTCCCAGTCCCTCACAGCTTTGTTGTCCTTCTCTGCACACGCTCCAGGGCCTCAATGTCTTTCTTACAGTGAGGGACCCAAAAGTGAACACAGCACTCGAGGTGCAGCCTCACCAGTGCTGAGTACAGAGGGATGATCACCTCCCTGCTCCTGCTGGCTGCACTACTTCTGATACAAGCCAGGATACCATTGGCCTTCTTGGCCACCTGGGCACACTGCTGGTTCATGACCAAATTCTCAAAAGTTGTCTTTTTCTGCATCATAATTATTCAGAAAAAAAAATGAAAAACTGAGGATTGAAAACTGGTTGAATGTCCAGCACTAGACAGTGGCACAAAAAAGTCTGCGCCAGTAACAAGCAAAGTACCCCACCGGTCAATACTGGATCCAGTCCTGTTTAACATCTTCATTAATGATCTGGACGAAGGGGGTAGAATAGAGTGCACCCTCCGTAAACCCAGACATGACACAGAAGTGGGAGGAGTGGTTGGTTCACCAGAGGGCTGTGCAGACATCATGAGAAACCTTGACATGCTGAAGAGGTAGGCAGGCAGGAACCTCTTGAAGTTCAACAAGAACTGCAGTCCAGCATCTGGGGAGCGACAACCCTGGGCACCAGAACGTGTGGAGTACACCCAGCTGGAAAGCTGTTCTGCAGAAAAGGGCCTGGAGGTTCTGGTGGGCACCAACTTGAACATCAGCCAGCAGTGTGGCCTTGCTGCTAGGAAGGCTGATGTTGTATAATTCTGTCTCATTTATCACAAAACAACATTTATTTAATGTGGTGTATAATCTAGCTTTGAGCAGAGGACTGAGCAATAGACCTACACACAATGACAAGTGCTGATTGGCCCTGTGTGCATAAAATTTAACCTTGGTCATTCTCCTTCATCCAAAATATAACACTGTCTGGCACTGATTCATGCCTAGCTGCTCTTTGCTACCTGCAGTGGAATGAGCTGTCTGACCAGCCAACCCAGTCTGTGTGAAAGGAAGCTGATAGATGGCATGCAATAGGGCTTTATTTGTTCCTCAGTGTGTTTACCCTGCGTCACAGAATATCTATTTGTCAAATATTAATTGAATTCTCCAACATTTGGCATATTTGCATAACTATTATGAAATGGAGCATTATCTCCCTTGGCATTATATGCATTTCCCTTAGATGGTGTCTCTTTGATCCATTAATCATGTTTCCTGTATCCTCCCACTGAACCTTAATTGCACACATCCTACAGAACCCACTCACAAAGAAAGAAATTAGCTCTATGTAAATCTAAGGCTATTACTTTGCATCTATAAACGTAAAAAATTAAACTATCCTCTAAAAGGGACAGCAATAAAATTCTAGATGAGCAACAATCACTTAAGGATGCAGACTGAAGTAATGTTATTGGGCCAGTGGGAAAGAATGGTTTTCCTTTGCCAAGGACGTTACTGGGGCAAATAATACTGCTGCCCTTGTCTCTCTCCATTACTGCTTCTGTCCCCTTTAATGATTTCATTGTTACTTTATTATCAGAAACAAAGCTCTTGTTTCAGTAGAAGCCTCCAGTTCTACGGCTGATGTAGGATCACATGGGTTGGTACATCGGTTTCCCGTGCAGCTCCTAGGCATGACTGGGCACTCAAGGTATGGGCCAAGGATGTCAGAACACTTACAAGCAGCCACTTAAAGTCAAAGCTGCAGCTACCTGGCACTACTTGATAGAAACTACTATCACAAGGAATACACCTTCAATCCTCCCTTGCACACCTGTAGGAAGATGTTTTTCAGAATGGGTCAACCTCAGTTAGCTACTAAATACAGAAATTCACATCTTCATTAAAAAAGTTGGTCAGCGCTCTTTTTTTCCCCCCTAACAGGAGCAGACTGTAGGAAAAGCATTTTGGTGATTACAGCCCTTGCAGAGGGAGCAGAGCGAATGTTTTTCCATGCAGCTCAGAACCAGGTCTCACAAAGGTGTTCTAACCATCAGGTATATCTCTTTCTAGGAAAGGAAGCTGGTGAGGATTGTCTGCCTCTTCCTATGAAACCATGCCACTCTTCCAAAAAAAAAAATAAAAATCACTATTCATTTTGCCATAGAGAGATTGAGCAGCTGAGTCTGAAATCAGGTTGTTCAGAAAAAAAAACATGGAAGATGGGAGGTCTTGTCTCTAATCATCTCTTCTGCCCAACAAAAGAGTGGTTCAGCACTGCTTGAGTGTGTTCTGCTGGGCTGGAGTAATCCCAGGCGTATATACAGACCGGAAGGAGCAGTCCTTGAAAGTAGCCCTGCAGAGAAGGACCTGGGGGTCCTGGTGGATGAAAAACTTCATGAGCCAGCAGTGTGCTCTTG